>NC_073395.1:21964974-22312474 GCF_028641065.1 Leucoraja erinaceus | reverse complement strand
GCACAGCCGAAAGTTGCAGGTCAACTTGTCCTATTTGATCTATTTGTTTGTGCACGTCGGGTTGATTGCATTAGTCGAAACAGGGTGGACCACGTGAAGGTTGCAATCTCCCACCCCCAGGTTCAGATGAACTCACCAGATAATGGCACCCTCCGTTCTCCTCCAGACACGGATTTACAGACTCGCACTCTAAGCCATTACCACGGTGTCCCTTTTTACACTCGCAGTCGTTCTGTTGATAGAGAAATGCTTACTATAATTGTGCAATCCTGTTCACTAACGGCAGGTTCTGTTGTTAACAAAAAAAGGCTCAAAGTGGTGAAGTAACTCAACGGGTCGTGCAGCATCTCTGGAGAACATGGATAGGTGACGTTTTGGCCGAGACCCTTCTTCAGATTGATTATGATTGGGGAGGGGGGGGGAACGGAAAAAAGAAAGCTGAAGAGAGGAGGGGCAGGACAAAAAGAGACACAAAATGCTGGAGTAACTCAGCAGTCAGGCAGCATCTCTGGAGAACACGGATAGGTGACATTTTGGGTTGGGACCCTTCTTCATAAATAGTTTATGAAAAGTTTACATTTCTTCCATTAGCTTCACTTACACCTCTTTCTCCCCGCCTCCTCCCTTCCATTTACATTCCTTCCTCTGGCTTCACAATTTGCCCTTCTTCCATCATTTTGTCTCACAACTTCTATCTAATCATCTCTGGCCTTTGTCCAACCATCTGCCTATTAAAACCCTCCAAGATCAATTAAAACAATTGACAGGCCCCAAATACTGCAGCTACTGGAAATCTGAAGTCAATTACAGAATATTTGCAGGTCAGGCAGCATCTGTGGAGAGAGAATCAGTTAACATCAGAACTGTGGAAAAAACTAAACAATGAAGTTAGATGAAGATGTAACTTTTCCTTGTTCCGATGATAGAGTTAATGAAACATTAATTCTGTTTTTTTCACTCTCCACAGATGCTGCCTGACCTACTGAGTGTTTCCAGCACTTTCTGTTTTTATTTCAGATTTACATCAGCTGCATTGTTTTGGTTTTACTGATTTAGGAGGACTGGTATTGAGGGATCGCTGTAAATTTACAATGGCTGTTACTTTAACGTGGGGATATTTGATACTGAGGTACTGCTCACTCCCCTGACATCACAATGTGCTGGAGTAACTCAGCTGGTCAGGCAGCATGTCTGGAGTACATGGATAGGTGACGTTTTGGGTGGGGAACCTTCTTCACGTGGGTCTCGACCCGCAATGTCAGCTGCCCACATTCTCCACAGATGCTGCCTGACCAGCTGAGTTATTCCAGCACTTTGTGTCCTTTTGTGTCTTAACTTCCTTGTCTCACTGACTCAGTGTCTTACTGACTCAGAGCAAATGTCCTGACAATAGAGAAACGACCAATAACAGAGGAACAAAACACAAACATGACGGTAAACTGAAGCTGGAAACTACCCCTTAGTGTTTACCTGGCCTGGTCCCAAGTAGATGCAGTTGGCGTTAGTGTGGCACCCTCCTCGGTCCACCAGTAGACAGTTATTGACTTCAGTGCAGTCCTCCCCATCTCCACTCCAACCAGGCAAGCATTCACACTTGAACCGTCCCTCTCCCAGCTTTATACATTCCGCCTGTGAGTGAATCATACAGGGAAAATTAGCACTTTGATGACCATGCATTTCAAATAAGAGTGAAGCAGGGAAATAAAGCAAGTGGGGCATAAATACCAGGGTAACCAGCTGTTAGATAGACACAAAGTACTGGGATAACTCGGTGGGTCAGGCAGCATCTCTGGAGAACATGGATCAATGACGTTTTGGGTCAGGGCCCTTCTTCAGACTGATTGTAGTCGGGCAACTTCACCCATCCATTTTCTCCAGAGATGCCTCCTGACTCGTTGAGTTACTCCATTTTGTGTTGACCTATGGTGCAAACCAGCTTCTGCAGTTCCTTTTTATTACGTTATACCTAGTTGGTAGAGTGGCTTGTAATTTTGTTAGAAATATCATGTCTTTCATCCAAGCATCGTCAAGGGTGATTTGATTGATTGGAAGACAGCATGGAAACAGGCCCTTCAGCCCACCATGTCAATCATTGATCAGCCATTCACATTGGTTCCATGTTATCCAACTTTCTCATCCACTTCCTGCATGCCAGGGAGAGCTAACTAACCTACAAACCTGCAAGCCTTTAGGATATAGGGGGGAAATGCATGTGGCCACAGGGGGAACGTGCAAACTCTGTGCAGACAGCACCCGAGGTCAGGATCGAACCCATATCTCTGGCGCAGTGAGGCAGCAACTCTACCAGCTGTGCCACAGTTTGCACCACTGCATCAGCCTTGGTGTGACACATTTTGTGAAGCTAAATAAGGAGTAAGGCTTATAGAGTACAGGCCTTCTGACTTGTCACTTATGGATGTAGGTAAAACCTTGGGTTTTTCAAAGGCGACTCACTTGTCGCAAGGTACTCCTCCTCTGATCTGCTTTTGAAGCCATGGAACTCATGTGGCTGTGTCCATATTTATAAGAGTAAACATAGAAACATAGAAAATAGGTGCAGGAGTAGGCCATTCGGCCCTTCGAGCCTGCACTGCCATTCAATATGATCATGGCTGACCATCCAACTCAGTATCCTGTACCTGCCTTCTCTCCATAACCCCCTGATCCCTTTAGCCACAAGGGCCACATCTAACTCCCTCTTAAATATAGCCAATGAACTGGCCTCAACTACCTTCTGTGGCAGAGAATTCCACAGATTTACCACTCTCTGTGTAAAAAATGATTTTCTCATCTCGGTCCTAAAAGACTTTCCTCTTATCCTTAAACTGTGACCCATTGTTCTGGACTTCCCCAACGTCGGGAATAATCTTCCTGCATCTAGCCTGTCCAACCCCTTAAGAATTTTGTAAGTTTCTATAAGATCCCCCCTCAATCTTCTAAATTCTAGCGAGTACAAGCCGAGTCTATCCACAAACTCCGAGTAATCTCACAAACTCAAGAGGTCAGTGATACGATACTCACATTGGGACTGCAGCCACCTCGGTCTGGATGAGCGCAGGCATTCATCTCTTCACAGTACGACCCGTCACCCTCGTAATTTGGCTTGCAAACGCAACTGGAAGGGCAAAAACATCAATCACTTAAAGCAGCGTTCCATCCAGGAGATCATACCCCATATCCAAATAGAACACAAGGAGTAGTTACAAACTTGCAGTACACGTCCACCACCAATTTTCCAGCAACTAGTCGTCCAACGCCTCCTTTAATCCGGACAAAATGGCAAGACTTTTACAGTTTGGAGTTTTAAGTTGACAGATACAGCATGGAACCATGTCCTTTGGCCCACTGAGTCCATGCCGATCAGCAATCACCCCATACACTAACCTACACACACTAGGGACAATTTACAATTTTACCAAAGCTAATTAACCTGCAAACCTGTACATCTTTGGAGTGTGGGAGGAAACCCAGAGAAAACCCATGCGCTCCCAGGGAGAACGTACAAACTATTCAAGAATAAGGAATAATCCATTTAGAACGGAGACGAGGAAACACTTTAGCTCACAGAGAGTGGTGAATGTGCAATTCTCTGCCTCATAGGGCGTTGGAGGCAGGTTCTCTGGATGCTTTCAAGAGAGAGCTGGATAGGGCTCTTAAATATAGCGGAGTCAGGGGATATGGGGAGAAGGCAGGAACGGGGTACTGATTGGGGATGATCAGCCGTGATCACATTGATTGGCGGTGCTGGCTTGAAGGGCCAAATGGCCTACTCCTGCACCTATTATCTATTGTCTATTGACTATTGTCTAACTCCGTACAGACAGCACCCTTAGTCAGGATCAAACCCAGATCTCTGGCGCTGTCAGGCAGCAGCTCCACCGCTGCGCCACTGTGCTACCCCAGAGCGCAGTTGAAATCCCCACCCACCCCTGCCCCACCCCACCCTACGCAGCTGAAGTCCCGCTGAAAACGTGGTGCCTAGGGTGTATGAGACGTCTGATCTCGACTTCATTGGGATCTCCACGGCTGATCAGCAGATCAAATTTGCCCCGTGTGGCCGGGACTGGAACTCCGGCCCTGCCACTGCCCATGGATCCGTTCCCATAGCCCTGTCCCGTGCCGACTTTGTGGGCCAGTGTCTCGGCCCCTCCGTGGCCTGTTCCTCTCGGAGGCCGTGACCTCTGTTGGTCCGGTAACATGGATAATCCAGAAAGGCTCTAGAACCAAGGGTGCCGGAAAAAATGGTAGTGGACTTGCAATAACAATTGTAATACAATTATTTTTTCTGCATTTACATTTCTCGGCACCAGTTACTGAGTCACAGAGCTATTATAGAGGCGTATAAAATCATGAGGGGAATAGATAGAGTGAACTCATGGATCCTTTCCCCACTTCCCACGCTAGGGGAGTCAAGAATTAGATGGATTGGGTATAAGGTGAATAGAAAAAGATTTAACAGAAATCAATGGGCAACTTTTTCCACAGAAGGTGGTGGATATAGGGTGATTTCACCAAAGGTCAAATGAGCTTAGATCCCCCCTCACGTGACCGAAAATTTTAACTGGAGGACATATGTCAGATCGGTACATGTAAGTGAATGGGGAAACACGCACTTTCCCACCCGCTAAAAACATGGAAAACGGCGGATTTGTGACCTGAAAATTTCTGTGCTAGTCGGGGTGACCGTGAAGCACAGCGACCTAAATTTTCAGGCAAAAAAAAATAGAAAGTAAGGTAATTACAAGAGGGAACTGAAGGTAGAAAGCAGCGGAAGTGTACAGCTGACATTTGCCGTGGTGATTTTAAGATCCAAAATATCGGGAATTATCGCGTTTGCTCGCTGAATTTCATCAAAAGTAAGGCATTATTAACTTAGTTTTGATGAAATTCAGCGAGCAAACGCAATAATTCAGCGAGCAACCGGAGAGAGCCCATGTGGTCACAGGGGGAACATGTAAACTCCACACAGACAGCACCTGTAGGCAGGATCGAGTCCAGGTCTCTGGGGCTGTAAGGCTAATTGGGTAAACTTGTAAATTGTTCATTCTGCGTGTAGGATAATGGTAGTGTGTGGGGGTGGTTGGTCGGTGCGGACTCTGTGGGACTAGGGGTCTATTTCTATGCTGTGTCTCTTAACTAAACAAAAAATAGTTAAGCAATGTTGGAGGCTAGAAAGAATACGGGCAAATGGAACTAATCTAGATGGGCACGGATGAGTCGGGCCGAAGGGCCTGTCTCAGAGTTGTATGACTGTGACACAGTTCTCGACGTCTGGTATTTTGCAGGTATTTTGTCTTTGGTACCTTAGACCACGGTTCCTGTATTCGCAGTTGGCATAGGCATGACAGAATTGAATATTGGAGCCACACGGAGTAGTCTGCCTTTCGCAGAACTTCCCAGCGTATCCCGCCTTGCAGGAGTTCAGCTTGCAGGCGCCGACACCGGTCATCTTGTTGTCGCACTGGCCATGAACGCAGGGACAGGCTGCAAAGCACCAACAGATGGAAGGGCGTAAGCGTGTGGCACGGGTCATCCGCGCGACGCAGCGCCATGTGCTGGAGACCACTTACTCTGGTCGCAGTCAGGTCCGTACTTGCGCGGGTCCGAGCAGAGGTGGCATCTTGAGCCGTGGAACTTGCTGCCGCAAACGCACGTGCCGTTCCCCTCCAATCCATCCACGCACTGCAAGCAAAACACCGCACACGGTCACATTACGGAGCGCACTGCAGCGTGGAGTGGTGGGTGCATTTATGGGGAGGCAGGAATGGTGTTCATGGGCCGGTATAGGAGCAGCAGCAAGTAAGAAGCTCCTTGCTCTGTTTCCAGTGCGTAGGTGGGCGGCACGGTGGCGCAGCAGTAGAGTCGCTGCCTCACAGTGCCAGGGACCCCGGTTCGATCCTGACTATGGGTCCTGTCTGTACGGAGTTTGTACGTTCTCCCCGTAACCACATGGGTTTTCACTGGATTCTCCAGTTTCTCCCACACTCCAGAGATGTGCAGGTTTGTAGGTTAATTGGCTTCTATAAAAATGGTTCCAAGTACTGTATAGAACCAGTATACGGGTGATCATTGGTCGGCGTGGACTTGGGGGGCTGAAGGGCCTGTTTCCACGTTGCATCTAAAACTAAAATGACAAATAAACTCTCTTGACTCTTGACAAAAGAGGAAGGAAGGAAGGAACAAGGGGATAAGCTGATTAGGGTGGTGGGTGGTGTGTTTGCATCCAGCAAAAACCTTTGACTATCGACCTCTTTACTAATAGGTAGCACGACAATGATATGTTTGGCATTAGATTTGAAAATGAGGTTTGTCGGCGTGCAATCCAATATATGAGCATCTTTTGGTCATTTTGGGTCACTCTGCTTATTCAATCAGCTTCCTCCCTTCAGTCGGAAAAAGGGTTCCGATCTGAAACATCACCTATAAAATCCACACAGAGAGCAACCGAGGTCAGTGTCGAGCCCGGGTCTCCGGTGCTGTGAGGTACTAATCCTATTGCTGCGCCACTGTGCCGCCCTAATGGGTAAGGTTTAGGTATGAAGGTAAGGTTTCTGCATGGAGCTACTGGAATCTCCATTAGACAGTTATGTGTTCTATGTAGACACAATGAACTGCAGATGCTGGATTACATTTACTTTAGTGGGTCTCTGATATTTGCCTAACATCATGTTAGCACAGCACCAAATGTGCTAAATAAGAAATAATTTGTTACTATGTGGATTGCATCCATCATTGATGGTGATGGTGATGGGACTCCAATTCCATTAAGGAAGCATCCTATTGCAAACCCTTACGTGTCCATGGCCAGAGCAGGTATTCTGGAAACCACCCGGACAGATCCTGCAGTCGGGGCCGTAGAATCCACTGCAGCATCTTGGCATCTAGGAACCAAACCAGAAGAGATCACATTCACAACTCATTCATTCAATGGATGTAGATATCACCAAACAGGATATTATTATCGATTCTTTACCATTTTAAACTCAGGAAGCAGCTATTCGCAGATGTTTTTTCAAGACACAAGTGAACCAGGCCAGTTTGGGGCAGCACAGGATGAGGAGGGAAAGATTTAATAGGAACCTAAGGGACAAATTATTTTTACACAAAAGGTAGAAAAGGTGCGGAATGCTGACCAAGATGGCTCGCAACCCAGGCGACTCTTTGTGTGTTGGTCACAGGATCTGCAATCATTCCAATCTTTTAATTCTCTACTCCTTGAGCGACATTCACACTGTAAATGGCTCGATTGTAATCATGCATAGTCTTTCCGCTGACTGGATAGCATGCAACAAAAAGCTTTTCACTGTACCTCGGTACACGTGACAATATACTAAACTAAACTAAGGAAGATTCACGTGGATACTGTCAAGACTTGAGGGGTTGAGCAGGCTGGGACTTTACTCCTTGGAGCACAGGAGGATAAGGGGTGATATCATAGAGGTGTACAAGATCACGAGAGGAATAGATTAGATAAATGCACAGAGTAGGGTGCATAAAAGTAGTCTTTTGCCCAGAGTGGGATAATCAAAAACCAGAGGACATCGGTTTAACGTGAGTGGGGAAAGATTTAATAGGAAACTGAGGGGCAACTTTTTCACACAAAGGGTGATGGTTGTATGGAACAACCTGCAGTAGGAGGTAGTTGAGGCAGGTATTATCACAATGTTTAAAAAACATTTGGACAGGTACATGGATGGGATAGGTTTCGAGGGATATGGGCCAAACCGCAGGCAGGCGGGACTAGATGTGGCAATATGGGGCACATTGGCTGGTGTGGGCAAGTTGGACCAAAGGGTCTGTTTCCACGCCACGTGACTCTATGACACATTTCCTTCTCTGAAGCATATCAATGCTTGAATGCACATACTGTCAGAGTCAATAACAGCTTCTTCCTCACTGATATCAGTCTATTGAATGGACCTCTCATAAGCTAAATATCTATTCCCAATCTTCCAATCCACCTAAAATAAAAATGACACAAAGTGCTGGAGCAACTCAGTAGATCAGACAGCACCCCTGCCTGACCCGCTGAGTTATTCCAGCACTTTGTATCATTTTCTTTTGTAAACCAACATATCCAGTTCCTTGTTATTAGGTTTCTTCCAATCTACCTCATTGCATCCCTTGCACTTTTATCTGTAGGTTCTACGTAGATGCAACACTACATTCTGGACTGTGTTTTCTCTTTTGCACTGGCTGACTTAATCATGTACGGTATTAACTGCTCTGGATAGCATGCAAAACAAAGTTGCTCACTGCATCTCAGTGCACATGACAATAATAAACCAATGCCAACAACAATTAATGAATGAGAACAATCCAACAGTTTCTTTGCCAATGTTACCTTCAGCAGCTTTTCCTTGCAGGCTTATTTAATTACTCAAATTAATTCTCAGCTTGCATGTCTCTCGATCAATTTACTCCATCTCCACTTCTCGCTGCCTCAGCAAGGTCCCCAGCATAACCATGGACCAGTCTCACCTTGGTCACTCCCTCTTCTATATACATCAATGATTTAGATGAAGGGATTCAAAGTAACATTAGCAAATTTGCAGATGACACAAAGCTGGGTGGCAGTGTGAATTGTGAAGAGGATGCTATGAGAATGCAGGGTGACTTGGACAGGTTGGGTGAGTGGGCAGATGCATGGCAGGTGCAGTTTAATGTGGATAAATGTGAGGTTATCCACTTTAGTAGCAAAAACAGGAAGGCAGATTACTATCTAAATGGTGTCAAGTTGGGAAAAGGGGAAGTACAATGGAATCTGGGGTTCCTTGTTCATTAGTCAATGAAAGTAAGCATGCAGGTACAGCAGGCAGTGAAGAAAGCGAATGGCATGTTGGCCTTTATAACAAGTGGAGTTGAGTATAGGAGCAAAAAGATCCCTTTGCAGTTGTATAGGGCCCTAGTGAGACCACACTAGGCAGTTTTGGTCCCCTAATTTGAGGAAGGACATTCTTGCTTTTTTGGGAGTGCAGCGTATGTTTACAAGGTTAATTCCCGGGATGGCGGGACTGCCATTTGTTGATAGAATCAGTGGCTGGGCTTGTATACTCTGGAGTTTAGAAGGGTGAGAGGGGATCTTATTGAAACATATAAGATTATTAAGAGTTTGGACATGCTAGAGGCAGGAAACATGTTCCCGATGTTGGGGGAGTCCAGAACCAGGGGCTACAGTTTAAGAATAAGGGGTAAGCCCTTTAGAACGGAGACGAGGAAACACTTTTTCTCACAGATAGTTGTGAGCCTGTGGAATTTTCTGCCTCAGAGGGCGGTGGAGGCCAGTCTCTGGATACTTTCAAGAGAGAGTTAGATAAGGCTCTTAAAGATAGCGGAATCAGGGGATATGGGGAGAAGGCAGGAACGGGGTACTGATTGGGGATGATCAGCCATGATCACATTGAATGGCGATGCTAGCTCGAAGGGCCTAATGGCCTATTCCTGAACCTATTGTCTATTGTCCCCTCTCCCCTCAGAAAAGAGGTATAAAAGTGTGAAAACGCACATCTCCAGATGCAGGAACAGTTTCTTCCTAGCTGTTAAGAGGCAACTGAACTGTCCTCTCACCAACTAGAGAGCGGGCCTGACCTCCCATCTACCTCATTGGAGACCTTTGATCATTAATCGGACTTTATTTTGCACTAAACATTATACCCCTTATTGTCTTTTCACTGACTCTCAACTCCTACAGCAACATGACTGTGAATGGTTGGATTGTAATCATGTATTGTCTTTCCGCTGACTGGTTAGCACGCAGCAAAAAGCTTTTCACTGTACCGCAGTACATGTGACGATAATAAACTGAGCTGAACTGAACTAAACTGAACTAAACTAACGAAACGAGAATAAACAAAGGTCTCTCCTCTCAAGACCATCACTGGTAATTCAACATTTCTTGTGCCCACTGTACCTGTAGCTGGTTTAAGAATCAGGCAATTCTACCTCCAAGTAATTAATCTTGTGATGAACTAGTTATCCATATATTGGGACTAATACTCAACGGTAAATCATATCCTGCCACTGGACTTTGAAGCTAGAGCTAGAAGCAAAAACTCTGGGGTTTGTTTACTCACCGTGATCACTTCATAGCAGTTTTTGCTACAACCTTGAGTTGGTAGTTCCAGTCCCATTATATAGGTCCTGTACAGGCATCCTTGTGCAAAAGTAATCTGGAGAAAATAGCGGTCATAAAAAATCCTTTATTTGTCCTCGCATTGCACAGGAAGGCAACAAACAAAGATTCGACCCGAAACGTCACCTGTCCTTTTTCTCCAGAGACGCTGCCTGACCCGTTGAATTACTCCAGCACTGTTGTGTCTATCTTTGACCCTAATTCACCTCATTTGATACATGAAGGATGTATTTAAAGCAAGGTTCTAAAAGCCCTAAGCACAGTGGCGCAGCGGGAAAGCTGTTGCCTCACATCACTAGAGACCTAGGTTCGATCCTGACTGTGGGCGCTGTCTGTACGGAGTTTGTACGTTCGCCCTGTGACCGCGTGGGTTTTCTCCAGGTGCTCAGATTCACTGCCCTCTGGCTAAATAAATTCCTCCTCATCTCCTTTCTAAAGGTATGTTGCTTTATTCTGAAGTTGTGATCTCTGGTTCTAGTCTCACCCCATTATTGGAAAATCCTTTCCCCATCCACTCTATAACTAGTTATTTCATCATATTATAGCCTTGCAACAACGGTTAACATGAAGTATCCATTCTCATGAGTTAGAATTGACATGTGTCAGGAATGGGGGGGAAGGGGAGGGAGAGAGAGGGAGGGAGACGGAGAGAGAAAGAGAGAGAGGGGTAGAGAGGGAGAGGGTAATAGAGAGGGAGATGATAATAGAGAGGGAGGGAGAGGGAGAGAGAGAGATAGAGAGAAAGAGGGAGAGGGTAGAGAGGGGAGGAAGCACGCGGTGTCCACGGGGACTCTGGAGGGCTTCCGTGGGCGCTGGTCACCGCGTGGGGTTGAGAGTATTGTAAACAATGAACGCACTGTTGTATTATAATTATACTTGATATAGTGTAATTTTTGTTTATGATTTGATGTTATATCGTATGTTTGCGTCGAATAAAGTTTTTGAAAAGAAAAAAAAGGGTGGGGGGGAGGGGAAGGAGGGGAGAGAGGGAGATAAAGACTGTAAGGAGTTTTGTTAGGATTTCAACAGATACAAACAGAGCTTCCTATAGCAGGACAGGGGCCTATATATGCCTTTAATTTCCTAATTAGATGGCAATGTGTTGCAAGATTCAAACACACTCTCCATTTTGAACAAACAGGAGTTTAGGTTGATGAACAGAATGAACTCATCCCAGTGAGGACTTTACTAAATATGCAAGGAGGAACTGCAGATGCTGATTTAAACCAAAGACAGACACAAAAGGCTGGAGGAACTCAGCGGGTCAGGCAACATCCATGGAGAAAAGGAATGGGTGGTGTTTCGGGTCGAGACCCTCCTTCATACTGATGAAGGGTCTCGACCCGAAATGTCACCTATTCCTTTTCCCCAGGGATGTTGCCCGACCCGCTGAGTTACTCGAGGATTTTACTAATTGAGAGTAAATACAAAATATAAATGATAATAAAGTGCTGATTTACCATTGGGGTAGATCCGGGTTGACAGGTACTGCTGTGAAGCTGAGAACAACTTACGCATGAGCCCTGAATGGATGAAAAAGTAATAACTTTTAAGTTGTAAACAAATTAATTATCCGTATGCTTTTATCAAACATTATTGTTGGCATCCTTTGTAAGTTGTTCAATAAAGGTGGAACCATCTACAAATCACAGGTAGACCTGCCACTTAGGCACGAGGTTCTGGGCACTTATCACTTCATGGCAAGTTCATCAGCATATATAGAAAAAAAGAATTGCATTTCACCAAAGTCCTGAAGTATTTCAAAGCCAACAAAATATTCTTGCAGTAGAGTCCATGTTGAAATGAAGAAACCATTGCAGTCACTTTATACGCATCAAGCCCCAAGAAAACGTGTGGAGATGTCGACGCAAAGAACTGCAAATGCTGGTTTATAAGAAATGCACAAAGTGCTGGAGTAACTCGGCGGGTCAGGCAGCAACTCTGCAGGATATGAATAGGCGACTCTTGAAGGTTCCTGACCCGAAACGTCACCTATCCATGTTCTCCAGGGGTGCTGCTCGACCCGATGAGTTACTCCAGCACTTTGTGTCTTAAGATGTGAGGGGATGGTTTTAGTTATTTTAAAGGATAAATACTGGATAGTTCCCAGACCCATTTTCTAACACGGCCCAATGGGAGTTCATACATCCACGTTACTTCACGCTGCCTTAGGGAAATAGCCAAGACAATGAAGAGGACTCATATCCTGCTCATTCCCTCTTCTCCCCTTTCCTGTCAGGTTAAAGGTATAAAAGGTTAAAAGCTTAATCCCTGCTTTAATTAAACTATGAAATGCACCTTTCATAAAATAAGGGCATCTTCCCAATCTCCCAACTTACCTTGTTGTGGCTCCATCTGCACTTTCTCTGTTACTACAACACTATATTATGCATACTCGGTATATTTCTCGTTGCGTCTTTGCACTTTGTATGGCTTAATTATACTCATGGACAGCATGATTTGTTTGGGTAGGAGGTAAAACTAAGTTTTTCACTGTGTCTCCGTGCACTGGACATTGATAAACCAATACCAATTCCAAAGACAAGAAGGGGTCCTGGAGAAAACCATCAGGCTGCTGATCAACAGCACAATACTTCCATATTTGTGGCCCACTTTGCCACCAGGTGGCCCAAGTTGGAATAAACCAAGGATCTATTCAACATCATAGCATCATAAGACATAGAAGCAGAATTAGGCCATTTGACCCATCGAGTCTGCTCCGCATTTGATCATGGCTGATCTATCTTTCCCTCTCAACCTGATTCTCCTACCTGATATTCCTCCTCATCTCCTTTCTCAAGCCAGGTCCTTTTATTCTGAGACCGTGCCCTCTGGTCCAAAACTCTCCCACCACTGCAATCATCCTCTCCACACCCATTTTATACAGACCTTCATCTTCATCAAGCAACATGCAAACTGGCAAAGCATCAACTCATTGGCCCTCATGGCTGTGATACATAAGATCATGTGATAGGAGCACAATTAGGCCATTCGGCCCATCGAGTCTACTCCGCCGTTCAATCATGGTTGATCTATCTCTTCCTCCTAACCCCATTCTCCTGCCTTCTCCCCATAACCCCTGGCACCCGTACTAATCAAGAATCTATCTATCTCTGCCTTAAATATATTCATTGACTTGGCCTCCACTGCCTTCTTTGGCAAAGAATTTCCACCTCTGACTAAAGAAATTCCTTCTCATCTCCCTCCTAAAAGAATGTCCTTTAAGGGCCTGGCCCACTCCATATTTTGGCACAATTTACAAAATCTAAAGTCCAGTCCACATACTGGATGTACTGGAGTGCCCCAGGTAAGCCCTACGCTGCTGCAGGGCCTCCTCAGTTGCCCTCAACTAGCTCGGCCCGCCAACCGAGGTCCCTCTCCTCGCCTCTGTGTCTCAGGGGCACCTCCTGCAGTCGAACCTTGAATGGCGCTGGAGCCAATACCCCACTCACTCTCCTACCGGCCCTCTCCTCGCGTCTGTCATAATCTGGCACCCTCCTCTTCCACACTCTTGCCTTCGGGGCCGCGCTCGGCGGCTTCCATGCTCCCCTCCCTGCAGGTAATAGACCGTCGGGTCGGGACTCCTTTCTTAATAGTTTAGTTTAGTTTAGAGATACAGCACGGAAACAGGCCCTTTGGCCCACTGAGTCAGCGCCAAACACACCTATCCTACACACACTCGGGACAATGTACGATTTCACTGAAGCCAACTAACCTACAAACCTGTGTTTAAGAGGGAACTGCAGATGCTGGAGAATCGAAGGTTACACAAAAAAGCTGGAGAAACTCAGCGGGTGCAGCAGCATCTATGGAGCGAAGGAAATAGGCCTATTTCCTTCGCTCCATAGATGCTGCTGCACCCGCTGAGTTTCTCCAGCTTTTTTGTGTAACCTACAAACCTGTACGTCTTTGGAGTGTGGGAGGAAACTGGAGCACCCGGAGGAAACCCACCCAATCAAAGGGAGAACGTGCAAACTCCATACAGACAGCACCCATGGTCAGGATTGAACCCCAGGTCTCTGGCGCTGTGAAGCAGCAACTCTGCTTCCAGCTGCGCAACCGTGCCGCCCTTCAGAACCTTCCAGAACTTCCTCCAGACAGTAAGTAATCGGCCGTCATTTCTGCCAACGTGACATTACCGGGGTAATTCTGTGCGTCGTTTCATCGCATCGATGGGGAATGATGGGCACGATGGATGGAGGAATCAGAATTCCAGTTAAAATGATGATCCTGCCATTCTTGCCATAGATGTCTCCTTCTTCAACAGCCGCACTCTGGTCACCCAGCAAAATCCGCCCCTGTAGAGAGACAATGGATGGCAAGTTTCCAAGGATGCCAAATACATCGTCACACTATGGAACTCAGATCATGCATTATGGTCCACAGACATCGTGTTATCCCAGCTACAGCCACAAGTACATTTTTACTTCTTTGTTCGTGGGGTGTGGGGAAGAGGTTATTGTACATGAGTTCAAGATCTTGAGTTCAAGATCGGGTAAATGCACTTGCCTAGAGTAGGGGAATGGAGAGCTAGAGAACATAGGTTTAGGGTGCGGGGGGGGGTAGATTATTTGGAACCTGAGGGAACTATTTCACGCAAAAGGTGGTGGGTGTATGGTACGAGCTGCCTGAGGAGGTAATTGAGGCAGGTACCATCGCAGCATTCAAGATACATTTAGACAGGTTGAGAGAGATATGGGACAAATGCAGGCAGGTGAGACTAGTGTCAAAGGTGTGGGCAAGTTGGGCCAAAGGCTTGTTTCCACACGGTATGACTAAGATGACTACATCCTTAATTGACTCTTTAGCAGGGGAGCCAACCAGGCCATTTTGGAGCTGGGTTGCTGTATTTGGTTTGATTCGGGAGGAGGTTTGCAGATTTATTTTCCAAGAGGACTTTTCAGAGACAGATACAGCAAGGATTTGGCTCATTGAGTCCATGCCGACCATCAACCACCAATTGACACTAGTGTGATTTAGTTTAGCGATACAGTGCGGAAACAGGCCCTTCGACCCACCGAGTCCGCGCTGACCAGCGACCACCTGGTACACTGGCACTACCCTACACGCTAGGGACAATTTACAATTTTTATTGAAGGCAATTAACCTACCAGAGCACCCGGAAAACCAGAGCACCTGGGAAAACCCAAGCGGTCATGGGGGGATCATGCAAACTCCATACAGACAGCAACCGTAGTCAGAATCAAACCCTGGCCTCTGGTGCGGTAACGTTGCAACTCCACCACTGCGCTACTGTGCAGTGTTAGAATAAAGCTGGTGCCAAAATGGTTAGATATAAAGAAGTGCCTTATATATTTCTTCAAAACCATACAAGGGGGGAAGAAGGTTATAAGATAATACAGACATTTTAATATATGGTCAGAGTTGCTACTGAGTAAAAGATCTACTTACATTTCTGCTCACATTCAGTCCAACAAGTTGATTTGCTAAGGTCAGAATTTTATACGAAACGAGAAGACTTGAAATTCCCAGCTGATTTACGAGAAGAAAAAGCAGTGTGAGGACTTATCCGCAAAGGCTTCCAATATTTTAATGTACTGACATTAATTTAGACTTCAGAGATACAACGGGGAAACAGGCCCTTTGACTCCCTGAGTCCTCGCCTACCAGCGATCCCCGTGCAATAACACTATCCTTCACACAAGGAACAATTTACAATTTTACCGAAGCCAATTAACCTACAAATCTGTACATCTTTGGAATGTGGGAACGGAGCACCTGGAGAAAACCCATGTGGTCACAGGGAGAACGTAAAAACTCCATACAGACAGCACCCATGGTTAGGATCAAACCCAGGCCTCTGGCGCTGTAAGGCAGCAACTCTACCCCTGCGTCACTATGCTGTGTCTTGTCTCTTGTTCTCTTGCCTGGGCAACTGGTTTGCTGAACTGCTCTGCTCAATCTCAATCCCACAAGCCTTTTGTTAATCTCCAATTTAAGTCTTCCTCTCAACTGTATTCTCCCAATGGGACTCAATCATTTTACACAATAGGCAATGGTCTATGTTTCAAGAACAATAATAATAATAATAATGCATTTTATTTGCTGGCGCCTTTCTGGACACCCAAGGACACCTTACAGGACATAAAATCACAATACATTTATCAATATTAAATATCAAGTTGATTAAAAACAAAAAACAAAAAAAACAAAAAATACAGAAAACATTTTAAGTCATTAAAATCAGGGTGAACATGGTGGAAGTTATGTCGGGTATGCTAATCTAAACAGGTGTGTTTTGAGTTGTGATTTGAATTGATCGATACTGTCCAGGTGGCGGATGGGAGGTGGGAGAGTGTTCCAGAGACGTGGGGCAGAGCAGCTGAAGGCTCTGGCACCCATGGTGCTGAGTCTAAATGTGGGAACAGTTAAAATTGCAGCTGAGGAGGAACGAAGTGACCGGGAAGGAGTGTATGGTAGCAGCAGGTCAGAGAGGTATTGGGGAGCAAGGTGGTGTAGGGCTTTGAAGGTCAGCAGTAAAATCTTGTAGTTAATCCGGTGGTGCACAGGGAGCCAGTGGAGCTGAGTGAGGATGGGTGTGATGTGGTCCGATGATCTGGTGCGGGTGATGATCCAGGCTGCAGAGTTCTGAATGCATTGGAGGCGATGAAGAAGTTTATTGGAGGTGCAAGTGAGGAGGGCGTTGCAGTAATCGATGCGGGATGTGACCAGAGCGTGGATGAGGACTTTTGTATTGTCTTTGGAGAGGGAGGGGCGGAGTCTGGAGATGTTGCAGAGATGAAAGTATGCAGAGCGTGTGATATTGCTGATGTGGGGGCCAAAGGAAAGTGTACTGTCCAGAATGACGCCGAGACTTTTGACATGGGAGGAGGTGGGGATGGGTGAGCCGTCAACTGAAATGGTGAACGGGTGGGTTTTGGAGAGTGTGGACTTTGAGCCAATTAGCATGATTTCTGTTTTATTTCCATTGAGTTTTAGAAGGTTGAGTGACATCCAGTTGCTGATAGCTTGAAGACAGGTGGTGAGGGCAGTTGGGGGAGGGGAGGTGTTTGGTTTTGTGGAGAGGTAAAGTTGTGTATCATTGGCGTAGCAGTGAAAATTGATTCCAAAATGATGGAGAATATTGCCAAGAGGTTGAATATAGATGATAAAAAGCAGTGGCCCCAGCACCGATCCCTGAGGAATACCATGGGTGACTGTGGCAGTTGTGGATGTGACTTTATTTCCCTGGATGAACTGTTTTCTGTTGTGTAGATAGGACCTGAACCAAAGTAGTGCATTGTTGTTGATGCCGGTGGCAGATAGACGTTCCAGAAGAATTGGGTGGGAGATGGTGTCAAAGGCTGCTGTGAGGTCAAGGAGGATCAGGATGGATAAGTGGCCGGTGTCAGCTGCGAGAAGGAGATCATTTGTAATTTTTACCAAGGCTGTTTCAATGCTGTGATTGTGGCGAAAACCGGACTGAAATGGTTCATAGAGGTTATTGTTTTGAAGGTGGACTTGAAGTTGTGTCGCTACTGTCCTTTCCAGAAGTTTAGTGATGAATGGGAGGTTGGAGATGGGGCGGGAGTTATTTGGATTGTTTGGATCAGGGGTGACAGAAGCTGTTTTGAGAGATGTAGGGACAGTAGCAGTTGATAGGGAGGAGTTGATTATGGACGTTATGATGGGTGAGATAGAGGGCAGACAGGATTTAACCAGGACAGTAGGGATGGGATCAAGCAAGCAGGAGGAGTTCTTGGACGGCGATGAGTTTAGTTATTTCTTCGACTGTTGGAAGCTGGAAAGTAGATCGGGTGGACAGTGGGGAGTCCAGTGTGGAAGTCCAGGGTGGGCTATTGGACAATGATCGACAACAATAACATTAAGGCAGGAGACCAATGAAATTGGATGCAAAGGTGGTTTTATAAGCTAACTGAAGTTAATATTCTCTTTTTAAACCTCTATTACAAACTGGTGTGATAGGTTAAAGTTATGTCCAATATTGTCTTCCTTTTCAGAGCCAACCCTTAATCTTGCAGTCTGAACAATGATTTCAGCAAGTTCACTCTTTCTATGTTTCCACTTCATAAGTTCATCAGTCATAGGAGCAGAAGTAAGCCATTCGGCCTATCAAGTCTACTCTACCATTCAATCATGGCTGATCTATCTTTTCCTCTCCATCCCATTCTCCTGCCTTCTCCCCATAACCCTTGACAGCCTTACCAATCGTGCATCTGTCAATCTCCGTCTTAACAATACCCAATGACTTGGCCTCCATTGTCATCTGCGGCAATTAATTCAACAGATTCACCATTCTCTTTATAAAGAAATTCCTCTTCATCTCATTTCTGAAGATACATCCTTTTATTCTGAGTGTGCCCTCTTGTTCTAGACTCTCCTACTACTGGAAACACCCTCTCCACATCCAACCTACTCAGGCCTTTCACTATTCGGTAAGTTTCAATGAGGTCTCCCCCTCATCCTTCTAAACTCCAGCGAGTACAGGCCCAGTGCCGTATAACACTCATCTTTCGTTAACCCATTCATCCCCGGGATCATTCTTGTAAACCTCCTCTGGACCCTCTCCAATGCCAGCACATCCTTCCTCAGATAAGGGGACCAAAGCCTGCTCACAATACTACAACTTGATTGGGAAAATAAAATTAGAATCTAATATCTAAGATACTCACAGAAAAATACTGGAACAAATCACAAATTATAAACTCTGTTCTACTGCCTGACCTGCCGAGCATTTTCTTTTATTTCAGATTTGCAGCATTTTTCTGATATGTTTATTGACCAGGTCAAGAAGAACTAACCTCATTGTTGGGAATGATGTGATGTCTCATCAGTTCTTTAAGCTTCTGCTTGCCCTGAACAAGAATGGAATGGCAATCAATGGCAATCAATAGGAAACTGCAACATTTCACAGAGCAGAAATATAGGTTTAGGTTTATTGGCCAAGTATTCACATACAAGGAATTTGCCTTGGCGCTCCGCCCTCAAGTGACAATAGGGCATACAGTGACAATTAGGGATGACACATAATACATTAAACATTACCAATAAAACATTATCGATTAAACATGTGAATTAAATAAAATACCAGAGCAAAAGGAGGCTACAGATTTTTGGTTATTATGTCGAGCTACTGTACGTACATAAAGAAGGAACAATTTGCAAACTCTTTATCCTTGGACAAATAGCAATGCATAATAATGTAGCACCTGTAGTTTATTTTATTTTATTTTAGTTGAGAAATACAGTGTGGAAACGAGTCCTTTGGTCCACTGAGTCCACGCTGACCAATGGTAACCCCGTATGCTAGTTCTATCCTACACCCTAGGAACAATTTACAGAGGCCCATTAACCTACGAACATGCATGTCTTTGGAATGTGGAAGGAAACTGGAGCACCCGGAGAAAACCCACACGGTCACAGGGAGAACGTGCAAACTCCGCACAGCCAGCAGCACAATCAGGGTGGGACCCGGGTGTCTGGCACCGTGAGGCAGCAGCTCTACCGCTGCATAACTGTGCCGTCCACTTTAGTACATTGTATTAAAAACTGAAAATGGTGGTAACACTCATATCCAATGAAGGATCTCACAAATAGACTTGTTACATTAACTCAGATTCAGATTCAGATTCAGATTCAATTTTAATTGTCATTGTCAGTGTACAGTACAGAGACAACGAAATGCATTTAGCATCTCCCTGGAAGAGCGACATAGCACATGATTTGAATAAATAATAATAAGTGTCCGGGGGTGGGGGTGGTGATTGGCAGTCACCGAGGTACGTTGTTGAGTAGAGTGACAGCCGCTGGGAAGAAGCTGTTCCTCGACCTGCTGGTTCGGCAACGGAGAGACCTGTAGCGCCTCCCGGATGGTAGGAGGGTAAACAGTCCATGGTTGGGGTGAGAGCAGTCCTTGGCGATGCTGAGCACCCTCCGCAGACAACGCTCTGTTTCTCTTTCCGCAGTTCACTCTGTTTCTCTTTCCGCAGATGCTGCCTGACCTGTTGAGTATTTCCAATATTTTCTGTTTTCATTTTTTAGGGTGGCACAGTGGCTCAGCTGGTAGAGCTGCTGCCTCACAGCGCCAGAGACCCGGGTTTGATCCTAATGTCAGGTGTATTGAGTTTACACCTTCTCCCTGTGGCTGGATGAGGTTTCTCCAGGTGCTCCGGTTTCCTCCCACATCCAAGAGACGTGCGGTTTTGTCAGTTGATCGGCCTCTGTACATTTCCCCCAGTGTGTAGGGAGAAGTGGGATAACATGGAACTGGTGTGAATGGGAGATCAATGGATGGCACTGACTTGGCGGGCCGAAGGGCCTGTTTTCATGCGAAATCTATCAATCAATCAATATCCTTGTCCAAATCAATCAGCTCACCGGAGACACAGAGGCTGCAGGAGCAGAAAACAAAGTGCTGGATGCACTCAGTGGGGCAGCAAGCATTTGTTGTGTTTAGTTTAGTTTGGTTTAGTTCATCATCACGTGTACTGAGGTACAGTGAAAAGCTTTTGTTGCGAGCTGACCAGTCAGCGGAAAGGCAATACATAATTACAATCGAGCCATCCACAGTGTACAGATACAGTACCTACAAACTTGATGAGTACTGGTGCCAGGGATTATGGGGTTGAGAGGGAAAGATAGATCAGCCTTGATTGAATAGCGGAGGAGACTTGATGGGCTGAATGGCCTAATTCTGCTATAACTTATGAACTATGAACATGAGAATACCTTTCCTTATGCAGGGAAATGGACAGACGATGTTTCAGGTCGAAACCTTTCATCTAGAGGGCCCAGCCCAGCTGAATGATGTTGTCCCGAAATGTCATCTGTCCCATTCCTTGCACAGATGCCGCCCGACCAGCTGAGTTCCACCAACATTTTTTATCCAGGTTGAAATCAGTTAATGTTCTGGTTCTGAGAAAACTGCACTCATATTAAAATACTTCGCTGAATTACACCTTACCTACGATGTTGACACTGGGATAGGTGCCTGGTTATAAGAAACTACCATTTAATTACCTCAGCTGAAAGCAGGTAAGCCATTGTGCTCTTATCCACATTATCCCAAGCCTTGTTGTTTGGGATAAAGACTGTAAGCAGTCGAGAACCATGTAGAATCTGGTCAAGATTACTTTTCTGGTTGAAAAAAGAGAATACTAATTAAACAAAGAAAAAACAATTCAACATAATAACTGAGTCGGAAGGTATCATAATAATTCAGAGTCTGAAGAAGGGTTTCGGCCCGAAATGTTGCCTATTTCCTTCGCTCCATAGATGCCGCCTCACCGGCTGAGTTTCTTCAGCATTTTTGTCTACCCTAAACATAATAACTACTAATAACTGGTTTATTAACCTGATCAAGCAAGATAAGGAATCCCCTCCCCCCTTCCCCTCCTCCCCTGTGCCCCCACCTGAACTCCCCTCTCACCCTTTCCCCATCTACATTCCTTCCTCCAGCTTCACAATTCACAACCCCAATCCTTCTGTCTCACGCCTTCTGTTGCAGCGTCTCTGGCTTTTGTCCAACCATCTGCCCATCATCACCCCCCTCCCCCGCCCGCCTCTGTTCACCTATCACCTGCCACGCTTTGTCTTGCCCCTCCTCTCTTTTTCCTTTCTCCTGCCCCCACCCCATACTCCCAACAATCAGTCTGAAGAAGGGTTCTGACCCAAAAGGTCACGCATCCATGTTCTCCAGAGATGCTGTCTGACCCACTAAGCAACTTCAGCATTCCGTGTCTATCTTTTAAGTTAGAGAGTCATGTTATTGATCTCCCACCTTTCATTTAGCCCTTTTTAAATTGGCCAACGGTCTACCCACATTCAGGTTGAAAAGTTTTAAGAAAGCCAACAGATATATATATATATATATTGGGGTGTACACAAAAATGCTAGAGAAACTCAGCGGGTGCAGCAGCATCTATGGAGCAAAGGAAATAGGTAACGTTTCAGGCCGAAACCCTTCTTCAGACAATGTATATATTGTTTGAATCAGCTTGTCATGCTTATCTCCAGCTGAAATTCTTGAATTTGGAAATAAAATGTGTGATTCCTACCTGTAGCAGTTCCATGAACCTCTTGCAATTTGCATTTTCTGAAATTATTGTGTAGAGTGTTTTCTGAGGAAACAAGAAGAAAAAAAACACAACAATCTTACTGACCTCAGAGAATCAACTGTGCAAATACTGGGTTGCAGAGCCGTGGCAGTGGGCGGCACGGTGGCGCAGCGGTAGAGTCACTGTCTCATGGCACCAGAGACCCAGGTTCGACCCTGACTACGGGCGCTATCTGTACAGTTTGCACACTCCGCTGTGACTGAGTGGGTTTTCTCTGGGTGCTCCGTTTCCTTCCACACGCCTATCCCTAGCGTATAGGATAGAACTGGTGTACGGGTGATCACTGGTCGGCGCGGACTCGGTGGGCCGAAGGGCCGGTTTCCATGCTGTATCTCTAAACTAAACTAAACTAAACACATGGCTATGCAGGGAATGGAGGGATATGGATCACCTTGAGGCAGAGGAGGTTAGTTTAACTCGGCTGGCACGGATATTGTGGGCCAGAGGGTCCATGCACCGGTACCAGGTTAATATGAGCATTAGGAAGATTACAAGGGGCATCTTCAAGGTTTAACCGGAGGACAATGTGCCCACTGTTCTCCCCCTGTCACCGTTCCCGGCTCTGATGTAAGGTCATCAACATGAAACAAGGGCTGTTTCTAGCACAGCACCTGGACCCGTAACCCCAACATGCCACTTTACCTTCTCGTTACTCATGACTGTTGGTTGGGCCCCATCCATCACCTTATCAATCACGTGTATCAGACCATTGGAGGCGACGATGTTCCCAGCCAGGATCCGGGCCTTGTTGTTGACTCCGTTAATGCGAAGCCTCAGCTGGTTATCCTGTTGAAGGGAAGCACAAAGGACAACTTCAGATACATAGAGAATGAGAGTGCTGGAGAACTGCATATTACTGCCATGTTCATACGTTCCACATTAATAATCCTTTCCATGCATGTTCTGTCACATCCTGATATATGGGGTGAAGGAGGGGCCAAGAGGGAATAAGGAGGACTTTTATCATGGAATTGGGAGAATCTCTTTAGCCAGACGGTGGCGAATCTATTGAAATTGAGGAATCTGTGAAACCCACGTGGTCACGGGGAGAACGTGCAATCTCCACGCAGACAGCACCCGAGCTCAGGATTGAACCCGGGTCTTTGGCGCTGTGAGGCAGCAGTTCTACCACTGCCTTACTGCACCAACATTAGCAGGTGAGGCTGTGTGGCTAAGAGAACATTTCAAATTAGACCATGTCACAAAAGCAGAATTAGGCCATCGGCCTATCGAGTGGACTCTGCCATTCAATAACAGCCAATCTATCTTTCCCTCTCAACCGCATTCTCCTGCCTTCAGCATTTTATTCTTCATGCTTTGCTTTAAATCGCATTGTTTCCCCATGGAAGTGCATTCGCAAAATAATCTCAGTTGGCAGACAAAGTCCAATCCTGTCCAACGTTAGGAAATAAAAGTGGCTCCCTTTCCAATAATGCTCATTCTACTTCCCATCATTGTTGAATAAGAGGAAAACAGGAGGGCGTGCGGCACGGTGGTGCAGCGGTAGAGTGACTGCCTCACAGCTCCAAAGACCCGTGTTCAGTCCTGACTACAGGTGCTGTCTGTACGGAGTTTGCACGTTCTCCCTGCGACTGCGTGGGTTTTCCCCGGGTGCTCCAGTTTCCTCCCCCATTCCAAAGAGGTGCAGGTTAGTAGCTTAATTGGCTTCTGTGGATTGTCCCCAGCGTGTAGGATAGATCTAGTGTACCTGGATTGCTGGTCGGTGTGGACTCGATGGGGCTGAAGAGCCCGTTCACAGTTCATATAGGGGCAGAATTAGGATATTTGGCCAATCAAATCTACTCCGCCATTCAACCATGGCTGATTTATCTTTCCTCTCAACCCCATCCCCCTGCCTTCTCCACATAAACACCCCATACTAATCAAGAATCTGTCGATCTCCGCCTTAAATATATCCATTGACTTGTCCTCCACAGCCGTCTGTGGAAATGAATTCACCGCCCTCTAGCTAAAGAAATTCCTCCTCATCTCCTTTCTAAAGGTACCTCTATTTATTCTGAGGCTGTGACCTCTTGAACTCGACTCCACATCCACTCTATCCAGGCCTTTCACTATTCGGTAAGTCTCAATGAGGAACCCTCCTCATCCTTTCAAACTCCAGCGAGTACAGGCTCAGTGCCGTCAAACACTCATCATATGTTAACCCACTCATTTCACATTGTAACTCTACACTAAACTGAACAAGAATGTCCTCCTTTTCATGAAGTCTTACTCTGCTTCCCATTTGTCGTTGTTGAATCAGAGCAAGACAAAAAGTGTCCGAGGAACTTGGAGGGTTAGGCAGCAAAGTTGTGGTCACGGTTCTGTGTTTCAGTCACACCACAAACTCACATTTTCTCTGCGTATGGTCGCTCCTGATCTTCCAGTCAAAGTGAAAAATTCTTTGATGTCATTTAGGTCTTCAATGCTCAATTGTCCAGCAATGATGTGGAGCTTTGCAAGGTACCGCGATCTGTCCTTATCCGACAAGAGGCTTTTCATCTGCGTACAAAATGCAAAATATCCGCTCTAAGCAAAGTTTACTTTCCACATTTTCTTCAGATGTCTAACCTATTGCATGCTGTGTAAATGGATTTCGCAGTTCTATGGCACTATTCTTGACTTTTCTTCGAAGGCTTAGGAAGTTCGGCATGTCCCCCACAATCCTCATCAACTTCTACAGATGCGCCGTAGTAGAAAGTAGAATGTTATTAGGATGCAACACAGCATGCTTTGGGAACAGCTCCATCCAAGACTGCAAGAAACCGGAGAGTTCTGGACGCTGCCCAGACCATCGCGCAAACCAACCTCCCTACCATTGACTCCATCTACACTTCACGCTGCCTCGGCAAGACCACCAGGATAATCAGGGACCAGTCTCACACCGGTCACTCCCTCTTCTCCGCTCTCCTATAAGGGAAGAGGTACAAAAATGTGAAACCGCAGCCCTCCAGATTCAACGATAGTTTCTTCCCAATTATTATCAGATTACTGAACCATCCTCATATCTGCTAGCATGCAGTCCTGACCTCCCATCGACCCCATTGGAGACCTTTAAACTATCTTTAATCGGACTTGCACTTTAATTGCTCTTTATCCTGAACTAAATGTTATTCCCCTTATCCTACATCTGTGCACAATGGATGGCTTGATTGTAATCATGTATAGTCTTTTCACTGACTGGGTAGGATGCAACAAAATGCTTTTCACTGTACCTCAGTGCACGTGACAATAAACTAAACAATACAACACAACATTTAACGCAAGATAAAGTGCAGTGAAGTCCGATTAAAGATAGTCTGAGGGTCTCCAATGAGATCGATGGGAGGTCAGGACCGCTCTTTAGTTGGTGATAGGATGGTTCAGTTGCTTGATAACAGCTGGGTAGAAACTGTCCCTGAATCTGGACATGTGCGTTTTCACACTTCTGCACCTCTTGCCTGATGGGAGAGGGGAGAAGAGGGAGTGACCATGGTGTGACTGGTCCTTGATTATGCTGGTGGTCTTGCCGAGGCAGTTAAGTGTGGATGGAGTTAATGGAAGGGAGATTGGTTTGCGTGATGGTCTGGGCTGCCTCCTCCAATCCACCCAAGCTACAATCGAGGGGCCAGTTTACTGAGAGGTAAAGCCCTGGTTACTTACATCCACATCTTTAAAGGCCCTGTTAGTTGGCAGAAATAATGTGAAAGGTCCCATACTGGTCAGTGGTCTGGAGTAACCAGTTTCTAGGAGACAAAATGTAGGAAACTTTAGACATTCATTGTGGAGTCATTTGAAAAATTTACATTTACATTTCATGGTAGTAATAAAGTCTAATGTGCTTAAAAATATCATAATTGACAACAAAAACGGCATCATCCCACTTCCCCTTATTAAGGATTCTTGGGAGCAGATCAAAAACAAACTGGTTAATGATGAGACTTTCGTACAACTCATTTTCCCTCCACCATTTTGGCAATCATAGGAGTGATGGTACTGGAGTTATTGACCGACGATCACAATGACTTAGACATCGGCCTGGCGCTGTACAGCACGGACGAGGCCCTTCTGCCCACCATGCCACCAAGTCGGCATGCCTGGCATGTCCCATTTGGCCCAGAGCCTCCTGAACTTCCCATCGGTGAGTTGACAGTACTTTGACATGTGACAACACGAATGTGGCGTGATGGGAACCAGGGACCTAACCTCACAGGCCTCCACTCTATGCTACGTCCATCACACAGCCCATCTTAAACTAATCTTATTGGTATCTTATTTTCCAAAAGAATGGATAGGAAATGCTTAGAAGGATATGGGTCAAATCCAGGCAAATGGGTTTCACTTAGATGGGCATCTTGGTCAGCACGGACAAATTGGGCCGAAGGGCTGGTTTCCGTGCTGTGTGACTCTATTACCCTCATCAGAAGCATCATGTTTAATTTGTATTTAGTTCTGAGATACACCGATCAGTGATCATCCGTACACTAGTTTTATGCTACACACCAGGGACAATTTACAGAAGCCAATTAGCCAACAAACCTGCAATTCTTTGGAATGTGGGAGGAAAACAGAGCCCCTGGAGAAAGCCCACGCAGTCATAGGGTAATCGTACAAACTCCGTACAGACAGCACCCGAAGTCAGGATTGAACTCGGGTCTCTAGCGGTGTTCGGCAGGAACTCTACCGATGTGCCACTGTGCTGCCAAAGGTGGTAATTTAGTTTAGTTTAGTTTAGAGATACAGCGTGGAAACAGGCCCTTCGACCACCGAGTCCGCACCGACCATCGATCACCCCGTTCTCTAGTTCCATGTTATCCCACTTTTGAATCAACTCGACCGCTGCCCCACTGTGCCACCCTAATGCAGGCGACCAAACAAATTACCCAGAACAAATCTCGAGGCGGAAAGTTTGTAAGTAAAGATAGTTTTGAAATCTCAAATCGCAGAGCATTAAGAGGAAAAATAAATTACCAAAAAGCAACATGGCCGTTGTTACTTGGCCCTCCCACAGACCACCGGGCTGAGTGTCCAGGTCTTTGATTCGATCCATCATGTTTCCATAGCAAACCTTGCCATCCCCTATATAGCCTTTATTGCAGGTACACCTGGTGAAGACATTCAAGATTCAAGGGAGTTTATTGTCACGTGTCACAGATAGGACAATTAAATTCTTGCTTTGCTTCAGCACAACAGGATATGGTAGGCATGAATACAGAACAGATCAGTGTGTCCACATACCATTATATCAATATATACACACATCACACATTGTTCAAAGGTTTAGTGGTAATTTACAGCAAAGAAAGAGGCCATTCTTTGGTGTCCACTGAACTCCTGATCTCCCAATCAACCTCATAGCAGCCCCTTGCTCTTTTTCTTTTAACCTACGCTTTCTCTGGAGCGCTAAAATATATTCTGTACACATCGGGACTCTTCTTCAGACACAGGTGAACTCTGCCTCTGACAACGGGATACAATGGATTTCCATTGGACCTCCCCCCCCATCCTTCTAGATTTTTGGCTCAAAAGCCATCAAAAGCTCCTCATATCTTTCATCCCCAGTTAAACTAATCATCCCCGATCAGAGATCTTTAGTCTACACCTGTCGATTGTCACATGCCGAGACCTTTACGTGAACTCTTACTCAATCTCTCCTGGATTGACAGTGGTGCAGGTGGCATATTTATGACACGTGTTGTGGGTTTTGCAGACATCAGCCATACTGCATCCTTTTCCTGGTTCCAGGCTGTTGTAGCCATCCAGACACTGACAATGAGCCTGGAAGAGAAAGAAAGACTCTGTTCAGTTTAGGAGAGTTTCGAGATACAGCGAGGAAGCAGGCCCTTTGGCCACCGAGTCCGCACCAACCATTGATCACCTGTACACTAATTTTGTGTCATCCCACTTCTGCATCCTGTACTCTAGCAATTTACACAAGCCAATGAACCTCAATACTATGTCTTTCACATGTGGGAGGAAACCGGACCACCCAGAGAAAATCCACACGGTCACAGGGAGAAGCTGCAAACTGCGCACAGTCGACACCCATACTCAGGATCAAAGTCGGGTATCTGGCACTGTGACGCAGCAACTATACTGCTGCCCCACCGGCTGAAGTACACCAGCCAGCATGTCATACAGAATGTTTCTCTGTCTTTGCACTGAAACAACATGCGGCTGGTATGACGTGTCCATGACTAACTATATGCTCTGGCGTAGAAACAAGCATCTGCGGATGCTGCTTTACCAAGGAAGGACACATAATGCTGGAGTAACACAACGGGTCCGGCAGCATCACTGGAGAACATCAACTGGTGACAATTCTGGTTGTGATATTTCTTCAGACTCGAAACTGTCTAGAGAAGGGTTCTGACCCGAAATGTTACCTATCCATGTTCTCCAGGGATGCTGCCTGACCTACTGAGTTACTCCAGCACTTTGTGTCTTTTTTATTTGGTAAACCAGCATCTGTAGTTCCTTGTGTCAGCACAGACACAAAACCTTGGGCCCAGCTCTGTGCTGAATATTGTTGACAAATTAAAATAATCTCTTCTGCCTGCATGTTGTTCATATTCCTCAATTGCCTGTATATTCATATGACTTTAGACTTTAGAGATACAGCGCGGAAACAGGCCCTTCGAGTTAGATACAAAATGCTGGAGTAACTCAGCGGGTCAGGCAGCATCTCTCGAGAAAGGGAGTAGGTGATGACGTTTCAGGTGGACTCCTTTTACTGAAGAACGGTCTCAACCTGAAACATCACCTACTCCTTTTCTTGACCCGCTGAGATACTCCAGAATTTGTGTCTATCTTCAGTGTACACCAACATCTGCAGTTCCTTCTTACACCCTTCGAGTTACTCCAGCAGTTATGGGTCTGTCCCACTTACGCGACTTTTTCGGCGACTGCCGGATCCTTTCATAGGTCATTAGAGGTCGCCGAAAATTTTCAACAATGTTGAAAATCCAGCGGCGACCAGAACAAGGTACGACTCTTTGGGCGACTACTCACGACCATACAGGCTTCACTCCGCGGCATGTCGCCAGGGTGTCACCTGTATGGTCGTGAGTAGTCTCCTCCGTCGTCTAAAGAGTCGCAGCGTCTTTCTGGTCGCCGCTGAATTTTTAACATGTTGAAAATTTTCGCAGACCTGCAATGACCTATGACGGGTGCCGGTAGTCACTGAAAAAGTCACGTAAGTGGGACAGGCCCATTGGTGTTTTGCTGGGCAACATTTATTACATGTCCCTAATGGCCCTCGAGGGAAGATTTCCTGCAAACATTCAAGTTATTGTGCAAACAACCTTAGCAAACTTAGGAAGTTCAGCATATCCCCAACCACTCTCGCCAACTTCTACAGATGCGCGTTAGAAAGCATTTTATCGGGATGCACCACAGCACGGTTGTGGAACAGCTCGCAATAAATTGCAGAGAAATATGGATGCAGCCCCGAGCATCACACAAACCAACCTCTCCTCCATTGACTGCATCTAGACTTCACGCTGCCTCGGCAAGGCCACCAGCGTTATCAAGGACAAGTCTCACCGCGCGCGGTCACTGCAGCTGTCCGTTTTTACACTTCATTTTTTTTTTTTTTTTTATACATTAAAGTGTGTAGTTGGCGGTCTAATCTTTTTATGTGTGGGGTGTGGGGTGGGGGGGGGGGGGGGGAAAACTGCTTTTTCAAGTCCCTACCTGGTCGGAGAGGCTTTCCTCCGAGCAGCACCTTCGACCCGTCCTCACGGCCTACCAGCGGGGCCTGGAGAGGCGTTTCCTGAGGGGACCTGGCCAGAACCTCGGCTTCGGCGGCGGCACAGTGCTGGAGCGGGCGATGCATTGCCTGGGTCGCCGCGCTGGGACCGCCGATAAAAATATCGCAGAGCCGCGGGTCTGTGGAGCGGCCAGCTGCGGGCGGCAGCGCTGACTTTAACATCGCGGAGCCTGGGATCTCTCGCCGATATCGCCAGTGGTGGAGCTCCATCCAGCACGGCCTGTTGGCTTGGAAACCGCGGTCTCCAGTAAGGAGGCGGCCGTTCCTGGCATCCCAAGCCACTGAGAGGGTTCTCCCGACGCCGGAGCACCATCACCCGGCGAGAACGGCCTGGAACATCGGGCCTCCACAGCGGCGACTGTGGAGGCCTCAATAGGCCCGACTATGGTTGGACATGGGGATGGCGACTGGACTTTGTGCCCTCCACCACAGTGGGAACCATTGTGGGGGATGTTTTTTTTGTTTTAATGTTAAACTTCTTCTTTAATGCTATGTTGTATTTTTATTAGTGTGCTGTAAGGACATCTGAATTGCCCCTGAATAAGGGGATTAATAAAGTATTTATTATTATTATTATTATTATTTTCACTAAATGAATAGCGCGCGATAAAAAGCCTTTCACTGTAACTCGGTATACGTGAAAATAAAAAAGCAAACTAAAATAAAACCAAGGGGTTAAGATGCTTGTGGCAATTGATGAAGGGAACAGACCTTTCCTGGGCCATCGTAATGGCAAACCGTTGAGTTTGTGGGGCAGTTCCCAAAATTGGTCTGGCATGGATTGATGAGTTGGCAGATCTGCCCGTCCCCATGGTAACCTACTTCACAATGGCAGGTGAAAGTGTTGGCAGCGAGGAAGGTGCACACAGAATTCAAACCACAGGCATTGTTGAGACACGGATTAATAGCTGGAAAGAGAAAGACACAATTCATTGTTACTTATGTTTTACTGCTTTAGATCGTGTCATGTTTTTAATTGCTGTATATTGGGAGAAACACTGGCAAGTAATCAAACAGCATTGTCGGCGTTCAAGTCAAGTCAAGTCTGAAGAAGGGCCCTGACCCGAAACGTCACCCACCCTTTTTCCACATAAATGCTGCCTGATCCGCTGAGTTACTCCAGCTCTTTGTGTTTATCTTCAAATCAGGTCAGGATTAGTATCATGCGATACAGCTACAATGAAAATCTTGCCTGCGGCAGCATCTATCTGACATAGACTCAGACAACACACAAACACAATTCATATATTGAATCTCCAAGGCAATAACAAGCAAAAGCTAGTGCGAAACAAACAAGATGTTAGTACAAGTATTGAGTATTAAAAATGGGAGGTCATGAAGCAGTTATAGACAACGTTGGTGAGGCCATATTTAGTGTATTATGTTCAGATCTGGCCACCATGTTGGAAAGGGTGCAGAGAAGATTTGCAAGGATGGTGCCAGGACTCGATGGCCTGAGTTAAAGGGAGAGGTTGAGCAGGTGTTGGACTACTCCCTGGAACGGGGTGATCTTAGAGAGGTGTATAAAGTAATGAGAGGAATAGATCGGGTGGACGCACAGAGTCTCTTACCCAGAGTGGGGGAAGGAGAACCAGAGGACATAGGTTTAAGGTGAAGGGGGAAAGATTTAATAGGAATCTGAGGGGTAACCTTTTCATGCAAAGGGCTGTGGGTGTACGGAACGTGCTGCAGGAGGAGGTAGTTGAGGCAGGAACTATTGCAATGTTTGAGAAGCAATCAGACAGGTACATGGACATTACAGGTTTCAAGGGATATGGGCAAAACGCAGGCAAGTGGAACAAGTATAGATGGAACACGTTGGTCAGTGTGGGCCTGTGCCCATGTTGTATGACTTCATGGCTCTATAACACAATTCAACAACAAATCCATGCTAGTGAAAGAGGTGTCCTGCAGCGTTCCGTTGCTGAGGTAGGATTAGGGTTATGCAGGTCAGTTCAAGAATCTCATTGTTGTAGCTGTCTCTGAAGCTGGCGGCCTGGTACTTCAGGCTTCTGTACTTCATGCCCAACGGTGGCAGTACAAAAGGAGCACGGATAATGGGGATGGTGGGGATCTTTAATGAGTTTGTGACATTGATCTTTAGTTCATTAATTGCTTCTTGTTCTGATACAACGAACAAAAGTTTAAAAAAAAACCCATCTGAAGTTATAAAAAAGGGGGAGTTTGTTAATCGAAGAGTGAAACTATCTCCTTATTCCACAGACAGTACTTACGTTCACACTTTGAGTTCCCCTGGTCATGGTAACCTGGCAGGCATTTGCACGCCAACTTTCCAGTTTCCGCGTCCTCTGAGCATCTGGTGTTGGGAGGACACTGTAATGCTCGACAAGCAGGTATGGCTTAAGAAAGATGAAGAGGTACTCGTTAAAACCATGGCAGCGTCGCTATGGAGACTTGTGAGAATTCTCGTCTCATTCCCGTGGACTTGCACGCTCACCCATTTTAATTGCTGCCACTGTGACTGCCCCCCTCCCTCAATATCCCGACCTCTCCCACAAAACTCAGGTAAATGGGATTAGCTTAGATGGGGCATCTTGGCTGGCATGGACAAGTTGGGCCGAAGGGTCTGTTCCCGTGCCTTATGACTCTACGATACTAAAGGGATATTACTAAGCTAGGTACATTTTAACAATTTAGTCTTTAAACTTCAGAGATATTACGATGAAACAGGCCCTTCGGTTCACCGTATCCGCGCCGACCAGCGATCACTAGCACTATCCTGCACACTAGGGACAGTTTTACAACTTACCAAAGCCAATAGGTCTACAAAAACCTGTACATCTTTAGAGCAGGGGAGGTGCCGGAGCACCCGGAGAAAACCCACGCGGTTATAGGGAGAACGTGCAAACTCCGTACAGACAGCAGCCTTCGTCAGGATTGATCTAGGGTCTCTGATGCTGTAAGGCAGTAACTCTACTGCTGCACCACCATGCTGCCCCAACTTTAGAACTTTGATATTTTTTAAAAATGCAAGAAGTTTGTAAGTGAATTTAGATTAAAGGAGGCACTGGATCATCAGTTGCTGGAAAGTTGTTGGTGGATCTATATTGGCGTACAAGGCTTTGTTTATGGCACATGTTGTAACAGACATACGTTGATCACACTTAGCTCCCATGTAGCCCGTGAAACACGTGCATGTCCCGTCACCATTGATTCCACCGTTGCAGTCCCCATGAACGCATTCACACTCTGAAAAACAAAAGAAGGGAACTGCTCTGTTGAACTTGCACAGGAAGCAGTCAATAGAGGGTCAAGAGTCTAAAGTCACGAGTGTTTTATCGTCACGTGTCCCGCAACGAGACAATGAAATTTTTACTTGCAGCAGCACAACACATATGCAAACATAGTGCCCAGTAGCTACTATAATAAACAACAAAAAGTTCAAATAAATTAAAGAAAAACTAAGCCCAAAGTCCCTAGTACAATCGGAACGTTAAATCCTTCAGTTTTAGGTAACTAACCAACAACTCCTCCCTCCACCCTCCTTCTCTCCCGTTCCTTCCCTGTCCCCCATCTGATTGCACACCCATTCCCTTTCCCCATCCCCTTCCATCCACATCCCTTCCTCTGGTTCCACATTGTACCTCTCCTCTCCTTGTCTCACAGCCTCTTGTCTGCTTTTCATTTCAGGCCTTTGTCCAATCATCTGCTAATCATAACCTCCCTCACCTGTACCCACCTGCCACTTGGGTCTGAAGAAAGGTTTCGACCCAAAATATCACCTACTCCTTTTCTCCAAAGATGCTCCAACTTGAATCCTCATCTGTCCATTTCCCTCCGTAGATGGGCGACGTTTTGGGTTCCCCTGCTCTGGGTAAAAGGCGCTGTGCATTTATCTTATCTATTCCTCTCAAGGTTTTGTACCCCTCTATAAAATCGCCCCTCATCCCCCAGTGCTCTGAAGAATAAAGTTGTAGCCTGTTCCAACTCTCCCTGTAGCTCAGACCCTCAAGACCCCTTTAAAACCTCCTTGTTCCACAGTGAAGATGTGGATCACAGAAATGACCGAGACACAACATCTAGAAAAAATAAGGCTTGTCTTGACTGACAAACCAATTTTCCAAAATATGGTCTCCTTTAATTGAATTTCTTCAACAACATAATGGTTGAACACAAACTCAAAACCGAGCGAGGGTCGGATGAGCGGGCGTAGGGAAGGGTAGTGGGATATATCTCCGCTTCTTTCACTTCTTCATTAGTTCTGGGGTTTTTCTCTTTTCTTTTTCGTCTCTTTTTCGAAATTCGTTCTTCTCTTTTTCTTTTCTTTTTTCTTTCCCTTTTTTCCTATTTTTTTCTGATTTAGTTATTAGTTTATAAAATGTTAAAATTGAAGCTGTACGAAAATTGTATAAATTGTTATGTCGATTACTTTCTCCTTGTACAATTGCATCTAATAAAATTAAAACATTTTTAAAACCTCCTTGTTTGTGAAACCCGCAGTTTGATGACAATGTCATTACTAAGCCAGGCTTAATTTGCTGCTCGACACGTGGTAAAACTTACCCGAGACGCAGTCTGCTCCAAATATGTTGTCATTGGCACATTTCTCACAGGCTGCTCCTCCAAAGCCAACCTGCAACATTTAACATGAAAAAGCGCTCAAATAGTGAGGAACGAACATGGGTTTAGTCATTTACACGAGGAATGGCAGAGTGTTGAATAGCTAACAAAAGTGACCCAGACGAGATGCTCTGAAACAAATTATCCCTCTGGGTTCCCTCAGCAAGGCCACCAGCATAATCCAGGACCAGTCTCACCCCGGTTACTCCCTCTTCTCCCCTCTCCCATCAGGCAAGAGGTGCAGAAGTGTGAAAACGCACACCTCCTGATTCAGGGACAGTTTCTGCCCAGCTGTTATCAGGCAACTGAATCATCCTCTCACCAAAGAGAGAGCGATCCTGACCTCCCATCTACCTCATTGGAGACCCTCGGACTATCTTTAATCGGACTTTATTGGTCTTTATCTTTCACTAAACCTTATTCCCTTTATCCTATATCTGTACACTGTGAACAGTTCGACTGTAATCATGTATAGTGTTTCCGATAACTTGATAGCATGTAACACAAAAAATGCTTTTCACTGCACCTCGGTACACTAACAATATACTAAACTCAACTGAACTAAACATTCAAGGGTCACCAGAAGAAGAAAGTGTGTAGTCGTCAAAAATTGAGAGAGTATGTTCTGTACATTCCTTGTAAAACAATGATTGGTGCCGAGTTCACTCATTCAGATGTGTCAAAACAGGAAGCCAGGCTGGCTTTTAAATGAGCACTTAAACTCTTTGACCTCTCCGACCTGCTGAGTAACTTCCAACCCCCATCAACCCTATCCCCTTCCCCCTCACTCAGTGTTGGAAGTAAACCGGATAACAAGGAATGCCAGCACTGCAGTTGGCATTTCAGTGATCGTCTGAATCTGATTGTCAATTAAGATATTTGTTAACATCCAGTACTCAGCATTGCTACAGCCCCTTTTATCAGGTCACTTGGAGCATGCTGAATCTTTAGTCTAATTCAGTTTAGTTAGGTTTATTGTCATGTGTACTGCGGCACAGAGAAAAACTTTTTAGTTGCGTGCTATCCAGTCAGTGGAAAGACTGTTCATGTCTACAATCAAGCCATCCATAGTGTACAGATACAGGATAAAGGGAATAACATGTAGTGTAAGATAAAGTCCAGTCAAATCTGATTAAAGATAGTCCAAGGGTCTCCAAAAGGTAGATGGTACATCAGGATCGATTTTAGTTGGTGATATGATGATTCATTTGGATGATAAGAGCTGGGAAGAAACAGTGCGGAAACTGGCCCTTCGGCCTACCGAGACCCCACTGACCAGCAATCCCTGTATACCAGCACTATGCAACACACTAGGGACAATTTTACAATTTTACTGAAGCCAATTAACCTACATACCTGTGCGTTTAGTTTAGTTTAGTTTAGAGAGACAATGCAGAATCAGGTCCTTCTGCCCACCGAGTCCGCGCCGACCAGCAGTCCCCGTACGCTAACACTGTCCTACACACACGAGGGGCAATTTTACAATTTTACCAAAGCCAATTAACCTACAAACCATAATGTTTTTGGGAAGTGGGGGGAAACCGAAACACCCAGAGAAAGCCCATGCGGTCACGGGGAGAACATTCAAACATGTAGTCAGGACTAAACCAGGGTCTCTGGTGCTGTAAGGCAGCAACTCTACTGCTGCTCCACTGTCTCCCAAATCTCTGTCACCATGTTTTTCCTTGAGTTTATCCAAATGACCATGCATGTACCTCCACTCTCCACCTCTGCCAGTCCCTGTCAGAGTCTGTGTAAGCCTTCTCACCACCATTGCGGGTCCTTGGCCATTGGTGCCAGCTCAGATGTTTTCAGTACCTTTTCACGCCTCTAGTTTTCCGCACTCTTCGTCCCCCTCCCATCCTTGTCACCCTGCCAGTTTCTCTGTCTTCCTGCTTAGTTTCACTATTTGTATCTACTCGTTTACACCTTTTCCGCAGCCAACAATGGACCATTGTGGGCTCCACCGTTCCTTGATCATTGCTGCTGGCTTTGATTTGTTCTTTGCATACCTTTCATTCATTTGTCCTATGTACCTTTTCATACCTCTAGTTTCCCTCTCCCTTGACTGTCATTCTGAAAAAGGGTCTAAACCCAAAACGCCACCTATTCCTTTTCTCCAGAGGTACTGCCTGACTGGCCGAGTTCTCCAGCACTTTGTGTCTATTTTCCAATCTCCAAGCTCTGTTGTTATCACGGCCAGGGGAGAAGCAAGTTCCTCTACACCATCCAATGGTCCCAGAGATGTGGAATTCATGTGATCCCAAGATTAGGTGTGAGAATCAAGGTGCACAATCTGCCTGGCAGTCACACTCAGCTCACTGATATGGCATTGAGTAGCTCAGTGGTGTTCATGAAAGCCTTTCCCTTGGGCAACGTTAGCTATTAGACGTTTAAAGCGTTAACCCACCGTGCAATTACAATTGCCGTTCCCTCCCATGCCGTCGGAACAAACTCCTCTGTTGCTGCAAGTGGCCGCTGCACCTCCTGGACATTCTGTAATTATAACAGAGAAATATCAGTGCGTATTGATATTGGCTTGTTATTGCCCGGTGTATCAAGGTACAGTGAACAACTTAGTTTGTATGTCATTGAGTCAAATCATACGACACACGAGTACAATCCGGAATGTTAAAACACGGAAGCAATGCTGAGGTTTTACAAGGCGCTGGTTAGACCGCAGTTGGAGTATTGTGAGCAGTTGTGGGCTCCATATCCGAGGAAGGGTGTGCTGGTGCTGGAGAGGGTCCAGGGGAGGTTTACAAGAATGATCCCAGGTACAATTGGCGTTAACATATGATGAGCGTTTGACAGCAATGGGCCTGTACTGCCTGGAGTTTAGAATGATGAGTGGGGACCTCATTGAAACTTACCGAATCGTGAAAGGCATGGATAGAGTGGATGTGGAGGGGATGTTTCCACAAGTGGGAGAGTTTATGACCAGAGGGCACAGCCTCAGAATAAAAGTACGTACCTTTAGAAAGGAGATGAAGAGGAATTTCTTTAATCAGAGGGGGTTGAGGGGGAACGCTAGATCAGCCATGATTGAATGGGCAGTATAGCCCGATGGGCAAAATGGCCTAAATCTGCTCCTGTAACTTATGAAAATATGAATCAAGCCCTATATGAAGAAGGGTCCCAATCCGAAATGGTATCTATTCATAAGAGATGTTACTCCAACATTATGTGTCTTTTTAGTTTCACAAGCACAACAGGTAGTGCAAAGAGAAACAAACCAGAATGCAGAATATAGTGTTACAGCGTTAGATTGTTTGCAGCTACAGATAAAGTGCAGGTATTTAAAAAAAAGTGCAAGGGCCACAAATAGGTAGGTTGTGTGATCAAGACTACACTCTAAATTATGGGAGCAGCATTCAATTGTCCGATAACTGTGGGGAAAGTGGTCTTCCCGACTATGGTGGAACGTACACACAGTTACACAAAACACACAGGCCTTTCTGCCCTAACAGCCCATGCTAACATTTCAGCCCCCTAGGCATCTTCTCGCCCTATCTTTCTATATGTTTATCCTCACGTTTTTTTTCCAGATCCCTTCAGATGAATCTATGCCCATTTGCTTCAGCCACACTATGTGTGAGTATGTTCCATGTCTTCATGCTAGCTGGCTACTGAAGTGTAACCTGCATTCCCCATCCTGCATATCAGGAACCACCTTAGATTTATGGCTCCTACTTCAAGTAACTTGAGGTGTTCCTGGTGGCTGCTAATTGCAAACATAATGAACATTTGATGTTGGAATTAAAATCTACGTCAAGCAATAATTCACTGACGAACGTTAATTGTTACAATCACAATGCCACTGGGCAGGTGGGTACCTGCTGTAATTTTTTATTAATTTCCTCAAGTTTCAATGGCTGTTGCAAATGTTGAACATTCTTTCAATCTGACCCAAGTGTTTGTGCAATGTTTTCTAAACATTGAAGATAACGTATGGAAAAAGGGCGGCGCAGTGGGGCAGCGGTAGAATTGCTGCCTTACAGCCCCAGAGATCTGGGTTCAATCCTGACTACAAGTGCTATCTGTACAGAGCTTGTACTTTCTCCCTGTGACCGCATGGGTTTCTTCCCACTTTCCAAAGACGCACAAGTTTGTAGGTTAATCAACTTCTGTAAATTGTCCCTATTGTGTAGGATAGAACTAGTTGTCTGGATGGAGTTTGTACGTTCTCTCTGTGACCGCGTGGGTTTTCTCCAGGTGTTCCAGTTTCCTCCCACACTCCAAAGATTTGCAGGTTAATTGGCTTTGGTAAAATTGTAATTTGCCTTCAGTGTGTCCGATAGTGCTTGTTTGCATGTGGTGATTGTTGGTTGGAGCGGACTCAATGGGCTAAAGGGCCTGTTTCCACACTGTATCTACAAAGTCTAAAGTCAAGTCAAATATGCAGGTGATCGTTGGTCAGCGTGGATTCAGTGGGCCGAAGAGCTTGTTTCCACGCTGAATTTCTAAACTAAACTAAATCTGGCTCTTTATCAAAAAATTAAAAACCATTGCAAACCGTTATTATCCATTTATAACCGAAACGCCATACACTACAGCAAGAAACCGATTGGAAAGCCTCTGGCCAGCGAGCAGAGCCCGGTCTTTTGTGACTTAAATGAAACCAGAAAAAGCTAGAAATCCTCGGCTGTTCAGGCAGCATCCGTGGAGAGCAGAACTCACTGCTTTCAAGAGTGAAGTTAGGCAGTGTTGATATTGAGCATATAAGTTGGTGGTCATGGCGCAGTTGTGTAAGACATTGGTGAGGCTGCAGGCAGGTGGGACTAGTGTTGATGGGGCATGTTAGTCGGCAAGGGCAAGTTGGGCTGAAGGGCCTGTTTCCACACTGTCTGACGCAATAGACAAAGTAAATGTTTCTAAAATTAACTCTCTTCACCAAAATGTTAGGTCAATTGCTAATTTATAATCTGAATTATTTTGTTGTTGTTAAGCAGAGCTCTAAAGGGATCTGTGGTGAAAGGGGGGTGTTTATTGAATGGTAACACGGGATAGATGGGCTGAATAGTCGTCTCCTGTTCCTATGCTCACACATTGCATGCAAAAGGGATTTTTCTATAGTTCTCAATGTACCCATTGCTTCTCATTTTGTTGTCACTTTCAGCACATTTTTTTCTCAGAGGAATGTTCATTATCCTTGACTGGCCACTTCAGAGGAGTCATTAGCAGTGATTTACCATTTCCCCACAAATACATTATTGATTGTGTGATTCCTGCCCGTGTGCTGTGTCACAGATAAGGAATGTGTTAGGGTTTGAAGAACACTTTCCCTGCACTTTTGTCACAATCAGCAGGTCTTTGGCCTGGGCTGTCTACAATATTGCTAACAACCCACACCCCCTTCTCCCCCCCCCCCCCCTACACCACCCACCCACCTACCCCCTTTCCACCCCCGTCCCCCCCTCTTCCCTGTACCCCTTCCTGGATTTGCTCCCACTTTACTCCCCTTTTCCTCCGTCTCCTTCCACCTGGTTTACACAAAAGGGCACAAAGTGCTGGAGTAACTCAGCAGATCAAGCCGCATCAAGCGTTCCCAACTTCTCCCCTGAAAGACCTGGTGTTATCTTCTATTCCTAGTCCTAGTCACACAACCAACAGTCATCTTTTCAACCAAATCTACTCTACAATGTATGTCAAAGAGGCTCATATCAATGGTAAGAGAGTCATAGAGTCATATAGCATGGAAACAGGCCCTTCGACCCAACTTGCCCACAATGACCAACATGTCCCATCTTCATTAGTCCCACCTACCTGCGTTTGGCCCGTGTCCCTCTAAACCTATTCTATCCATGTACCTGCCTAAATGTTTCTTAAGAGTTGCAATAATACTTGCCTCAACTACCTATGTGTAAAAACGTTCCATACACTGAACCCCCTATGTGTAAAAAAGTTACCCCACAGGTTCCTATTAACACTTTCCCCCTCACCTTAAACCTAAGTTCTCTGTTTCTCTACTTCCCTACTCTGGGCAAGAGACTCTGTGCTTTTGCCCTATCTATTTCTCGCATGATTTTATACACCTCTGTAAGATCATCCCTCATCCTCCTGCGCCCCAAGGAATAGAGTCCGAGCAGGCTCATACTTTCCCTGTAGCTCAGGTCCTCAAGTCCTGGCAGCATCCTCACAAATCTTCGCTGCACCCTTTCCAGCTTGACATCATCATTCAATGTTTAGTTTAGTTTAGTTAGAGATAAAGCTCGGAAACAGGCCCTTCAGCCCGCCGAGACCGTGCCAACCAGCAATCCCCGCACACTAACACTATCCTACACACACTAGGGACAATTTACAATTAAACCAAGCCAATTAACCTTTGGAGTGTGAGAGGAAACCGGAGCACCCGGAGAAAATCCACGAAGAGAACGTGCAAACTCAGTACAGAAAGCACCCGTAGTCAGGATTGAACCCGGATCCCTGGTGCTGTAAATCAGCAACTCTACCGCTGCGCCATGGTGCCACCCTTAAATGTTGCATGGTACTTTGAATGTTACTTCGGTGTTACTATATGTCACATGTACCTTAATATAGTAAATTTCCACTTTTGCATATAGTTTAGTCAAAAATCTTCCTTTACAGAGACACAATCATACTCAAGTACAAGAGCACAAGAATAGCAGATTACATTGAGACAGTAAACGAGTCGCTACTAATGAAATATGCTATTAATTTTTAATTTAATTTACTTTAGATATACAGCTTGGACTTAGCTTGGATGGGACATCTTGGTCAGCATGGACAGGTCAGGCCGAACGGCCTGTATCAGTGCTCCTTGACTCTCCATAACCCGACAAATGCAATACATATCCCTATTTCCTTTACGTGGAAACAAAGAACTGCAGATGCTGGTTTATACCAAAGATAGGCACAAAGTGCTGGAGTAACTCAGCGGGTCAGGCAGCATCTCTGGAGAAAAAGGATGGGTGACTTTTCAGGTCTGAAGAAGTGTCCCAACCCGAAACATCATCCATCTTTTTTCCCCTGAGATGCTGCCTGACCCACAGAGTTACTCCAGCACTGTGCTTATCTCCATTGTGCTGTGCTGCTACCAATCAAGTAGAAAGGCCAGCGCAGAGACATTTTACTAAAAGGTCAACAGCTGATGACTTAACCTAATAGGAGCAGTCGTAAGCTTTCTTATCATTCAGGAAACATGGGGTGGCTTGACATGAATGACATTTGCCGTCAAAATTCTGGACATTCAGTGTAAGTCAGGCTTTGCAGTAGAGAGGAAGGAAGCCTTGCTCCCATCACTGCAATGCTTAGATGGAACGCTTGCTTTCTTGACTGGGCAACATAGTTGACGAATCCACAAACCTGTAACAGTCTGAAGTGTCTCTCATCAGGTTAACATATCAAGGAGCTTTTTCGGGTCTTGCTGTGGGAGGCACAGCTTTAGAGATACAGCGCCGGAACAGGCCCTTCAGCCCGCCGAGTCCGCAGCGACCAGCAATCGCCCATACACTAGCTCTATCCAACACACTAGGGACAATTTACAGAAGCCAATTCAACGTCTTTGGAGGAAACCCGACCACCCGGAGAAAACCCAGGCAGTCACAGGAAGACCGTAAAAACAACACCCGTAGTCAGGATCGAACCCGGGTTTAGTTCAGTTTAGTTAGAAACAGGCCCTTCGGTCCACCGAGTCCGCACCGCCCGGCGATCCCCGCATATTAACACTATGCTGGGGACAATTTTTAAGTTTACCAAACCAATTTACCTACATACCTGTCCTTCTTTGGAGTGTGGGAGGAAAACGTGGGAGGGACACGGGTAGAACGTACAAACTCCGTGCAGACTGCACCCGTAGTCGGGGGCGAACCCGGGCCCCCTGCGCTACAACCATTGAAAGGCAGCAACTCTACCGCTGCGCCACCGTGCCCGTCCAGCTGGTAGTGCTGCTGCTTTCCCAGAAACCTAGGTTCAATCCTGACCTTGGGTGTCCCGTTTCCACATTCTCCCCGTGACTGCGTGAATTTCCTCCGGGTGCTCCGGTTTCCTCCCACATCCCAAAGACATGGAGGTTGTTAGGTTAATTAGTAGATTAATGGGTGGTTGATATTCAGCATGGACCTTGTGGACTGAAGGTGTCTACTGCGGTGTTGTATTTCCCTTGGGCTTCATTAAGACGGGTCGGTAGCAAGTTTTCAACTGTGCCTCCAAAACCCATAACTTCTGACTTTTAAGAGGATAAGAGTGACAACATGAAAGACCATGATCTTGAAGTCCCCATCCTGCCTGCTCTTGGGTCACAGGGTAAAGTTTTGGGAGTTCCTTACTTCCTTGGTTTCTTAGTTCCTTGCGCAGACAACAACGATATGGGACCTCAGTGAGACCATGGAGAGCTGTGTACAATTAGGCTCTTATGGAGCCATACAGCGTAGAAACAGGCGCTTCAACCCAACCTGTCCATGCCAACCAAGATACCCCATCTATGCCGGTCCCAATCGCCTGTGTTGGCCCATATCCCTCTGAACCTTTCCTATCCATGAACCTGTCCAGATGTTTTTTAAATGTTGTTACAGTACCTGCCCCAACTACCTCGTCTGGCAGCTCGTTCCATACACCCACCATCCTTTGTGTGCAAATGTTACCCCTCAGGCTGGTATTAAACCTTTCCCCCCTCACCTTAAGCCTATGTCATCTGGTTCTAGATTCCCCTAAAATAGACACAGAGGGGACAGGCAGCATCTCTGGCCATCAGCTTCATGATTTTGTTGATGCTTGCATGTTGACTCAACACTTTCCCGTTGCCTTCAAGAGGTTGGCAGCTGTTCAACCAGTGGAACAACTTTAATGAGCTAATATTCCTCGTTGACAATGGCCGGCATTGTGACAGAGACTTCCTCAGGTCAGTGAAGCCACACAATTTCCTATTCCCCTTCAATTCTTTCTCAAGGCTAGTAAACTGGTCCATAAAAGCAGGATGTTTAAAACTCGAAGGTTTCACCTACTGTAGATTTAATGGGCCCTCTTATCAATAAGGAAACAACAAGTAGGCTTACTGGATAACAATGCTAAAGCCACACAGGCAGAATTCTTCACGTTTTTCTCTGCTGAATCTCAGTCTAGCAACCAATTTTAGTTATTGATAAAATTACAGTAAAACCTTCATTATTCTGCATCCTTAGAATAGATTATTTGCACTATTGGAAGTTACTCAAGTTAGGTTAGTTTAGTTTATTGCAATGTTTACCAAGATACAGTAAAAAGCTTTTTCATTCGATATCATTACCAAGTAGTGAAAGGCTTGGATAGAGCCATTGCCACAGAGGGCTGTGAAGACCAAGTCATTGGGTATTTTATAAAACAGAGATTGACAGTTTCTTGATTAGTAGGGGTGCCAAAGGTTATGGGGAGAAGGCATGAGAATGGAGTTGAGAGGGAAATCCATGATCGAATGGTGGAGTAGACAACCTTTTTTAGCGCATGGCCCCCTTGGGATCTTTAATTTTTCTGTGGCCCCCCTGACATTATTAGCGGAAAAAAAGCGGCCCCCTTCACTGAACCTGTGGCCCCCTAAATCCCCAAAATTTTCTGTGGCCCCCTGAAATTTGCCATGGCCCCAGGTTGGGAATCACTGGAGTAGACGATGGGTCGAATGGCCTAATTCTGTTCTATGACTTATAAACTTATAAAGAACTCAATAAGGTTCTTTAAGAAATGACTCTAATAGAGGTCAGTGTTAAGAACACAAGCACAGAAGGATATGGAGAGAGGATAGACACAAAATGCAGGAGTAACTCAGTGGGATAGGCAGGATCTCTGGAGAGAAGGAGACACTTCTTCAGACTTTAATTGTTCTGTTTCAGGACACATGACATTAAAAGTCTCTGGACTTTGGACTCGTGACTATGACTTCTTACCCATGCAGTCAGCTCCCCAGTAGCCAGAGCAGCAATGATGCTCGATGATATCCTTCAAACAAACATGACGACAGCCAGGCACTGATAGGAAGAACTTTTGGAGTGGGATCCGGTATCTAGCACAGAGCAAAAGAAAAAGGAAACTCACCAACTCAGTGTAAAGATCCTTTGTGGCATCCTTTTACCCACACTTTGAGGTTTTATAACACACTATTCAGACCGCATTTGGAGTAGCGTGTGCAGTTTTGGGCCCCATATCTGAGGGAGGACGTGCTGGCATTGGAGAGAGTCCAGAGGAGGTTTACAAGAATGAACCCCAGGAATCATTGGGTTAACATATGATGAACATTTGACAGCACTCGATGGAATTTGGAAGGATAAGGGGGGGACCTCATTGAAATTTACCGAATAGTGAAAGGCATGGATAAAGCGGATGTGGAGAGGATGTTTCCACCAGTGGGAGAGTCTCGGACCAGAGGCCACAGCCTCAGAATAAAAGGATGTACATTGAGAAAGGAAATGAAGAGGAATTTCTTTAGTCGGAGGGAGGTGAATCTGCGGAATTCAAGGCCAAGTCAATGGATATTTTTAAGGTGCAGATTGATAAATTCTTCATTTTATGAGTGTCACGGGTGTTGGTGAGAAAGCAGGAGACTGGGGCTGAGAGGGAAAGATAGATCAGCCATGATTGAATGGCGGAGCAGACCTGCTCCTATCACTTATGATCTTTCCATGGCTCTTACTTTTTGATCTGGTTTCATTACCTGCAGTCCCTTGATCCGACCCCTTTGGTGACCTGCGTCGTATTTTGCGGACACCGTATCCTGGCGTTTAGGACACAGGAGCGGCAGTGGGTAGTACTGCTGAATAGAACTTTCTTGTCACAACGGTTCGATTTCTGTTGAAGTGAAACAGTAGCGTGAGGAGTGAGGCTTCTAATTGAAGTGACAATTTTATCCCACTTGGAATAACAACCATTTATAAACACTGCAATGCCCCCTTATCATGAGCCCAGAGCAGGGGATTTCAGAACCAGAGGACATAGAAACATAGAAACATAGAAATTAGGTGCAGGAGTAGGCCATTCGGCCCTTCGAGTCTGCACCACCATTCAATATGATCATGGCTGATCATCCAACTCAGTATCCCGTACCTGCCTTCTCTCCATACCCTCTGATCCCCTTAGCCACAAGGGCCACATCTAACTCCCTCTTAAATATAGCCAATGAACTGGCCTCGACGACCCTCTGTGGCAAAGAGTTCCAGAGATTCACCACACTCTGTGTAAAAAAAGTTCTTCTCATCTCGGTTTTAAAGGATTTCCCCCTTATCCTTAAGCTGTGACCCCTTGGGTTTAAGGTGAGGATGGGAAGATTTAATGGGAACTTGAGGGTTTTTTTAATGGAATGAACTGCTGGAGGAGGCAGTTGAGACAGGTACTATCGCAACGTTTAAGAAACATTTCGATGTTCATGGATAGGATAGGTTTACAGGGATATGGGCCAAACACAGGCAGGTGGGACTAGTGTAGATGGGACATGTTGGTCAGTGTGGGCAAGTTGGGCCGAAGGGCCTGTTTCCATGCTGTGTGACTCTACAAGTCTATGACTGGCTCTATCATCGTTGCATGGAATCTCACTCACACACACACACACAACCAAGTGAACATCAAACCAAGGATAAATAGTGCTGGAGTAACTCAACGGGTCAGGCAGCATCTCTGGAGCACATGAATAGGTGATGTTTCAGGTTGGCACCTTTCTTCAAGCTGATCGTGGTGGGGTGGGGAGAAAGTTGGAAGAGAGGTGGGGGCAGGACAAAGCCAGGCAAGATCAGTCTGAAGAAGAGTCCCGACCCAAAATGTCTCCCATCCATGTTCTCCAGAGATGCTGCTTGACCCGCTGAGTTACTCCAGCACTTTAATTTATGGTAGTTTATTGTCACATGTACTGAGGTATAGTAAAATGCTTTTGTTGCATAAATAACCAGCCATTGGAAAGACTATACATGATTGGAATCAAGTCATCCAAAGTATACAGATATGACACACATGCAGTAGATTATACAGATCTATACAGATAGATGGCTTACATATTAATGCCTTCAATTTACATAGAAACATAGAAAATAGGTGCAGGAGGAGGCCATTTAGCCCAACGAGCCTGCACCACCATTCATTGTGATCGTGGCTGATCATCCACAATCAGTAACTCGTGCCTGCCTTCTCCCCATATCCCTTGATTCCACTAGCCCCTTGAGCTCTATCTTAAAGCCCTGTCCCACTGTACGAGTTCATTTAAAGAGTTCTCCCGAGTTTGCTCTGATTCGAACTCGGGGATTTACGGTAATGGCCGCTCGTCGGTACTCGGGGCTCTCTTCGACATTTTTCAACATGTTAAAAAATCTTTATGAGTCTTCCTGAGTTTACCGCATTTCCCAAGTTCCTGCCGCTAGCGTTACGAGCCGCTAAGAGATGTCCCCGAGCTCCGACGTACCCGCTACGTTCATTCTACGTACTTACCATGAGTTTGATTTTTATTTAAACTCGGGAGAGCTCTTGAATGAACTCGTACAGTGGGACAGGGCTATACCTCTCTTTTAAATTCATCCGGTGAATTGGCCTCTACTGCCTTCTGTGGCAGAGAATTCCACAAATTCACTACTCTCTGGGTGAAAACATTTTTTCTCATCTCAGTTTTAAATGGCCTACCCTTTATTATTAGAATGTGACTGCCCCATCATTGGGAGCATTTGCTGCATCTAGCTTTGTCCAGTCCTTTTATAATTTTATACGTTTCTATAAGATATCCTCTCATCCTTCTAAACTCCAGTGAATACAAGCCCACTCTTTCAAGTCATTCCTCATATGACAGTTCCGCCATCCCGGGGATTAAACTCGTGAACATGTTGTGTTCCTTTTGTGTAAACCAGTATCTGCAGTTCCTAACAGTTTGAACATGCACCAGTGTGCTTTAAGACAAACTTTAACACCCATGAATGAGAACTGGACTTGATCCAAACTAAAGACAGTGCACAAAAGCACAAATGCAATAACCCCAGCTGTGTTCAGAGATAACAGTTCATCTTTCCTTGCTTTGAACAGATAAGGTAGAACTTAGACATCATCCTTGGAAAGTGTGTGTGAAGCAACAACACGATGGAACTATTAATATACATCTGTTTCTGACCCATCCAGTCTGTCGTACCCACGTTGGGTCCAGTGAAAGGGTTTAGTTTAGTTTAGTTTAATTTAGAGATACAGTGCGGAAACAGGCCCTTCAGCCCACCGGGTCCATGCCCACCAGCGATCCCTGCACACTAACATTATCCTACACACACTAGAAACAGTTTACATTTATAGCAAGCCAATTAACCTACAAACCTGTACGTCTTTTGAGTGTGGGAGTAAACCAAAGATCTCGGAGAACCCACACAGGTCACAGGTCCATACAGACAGCAGCCGTAGTCAGGATTGAACCCGGGTCTCTGGTGCTGCAAGCGCTGTAAGGCAGCAGCTCTACCGCTGCGCCACCGTGCCTATCATTGTCTAGGTAGAGCCATTTCGTCCCATTCTCTTGTGATTTATTTACCATGTGACTATTCACCCAGTTTCCCACGAGCTTTTAACTGTGTTTTCTGTCACTACTCTTGCAACAACTCATACATAGCAACACAAGTTTCCTTGTCTCTTCCTCGCCCCAGTTTACCAGCTGAATGTGTCTTCTCAAGGCTGTAGAACATCAACATAGGGGGCAGCACGGTGGTGCAGCTAGTAGAGTTGCTGCCTCACAGTGCCAGAGACCCGGGTTCGATCCGGACTACAAATGCTGTCTGTAGGGAGTTTGCATGTTCCCCCTGTGACCGCGTGGGTTTTCCCTGGGTGCTCTACTGCTGCGCCACTGTGCCGCTCCATTAAAGATACCAATGAGCACCTGCTCACACTAGTTCTATGCTATCCCACTTTCACATCCACTCCCTACACACTAGAGACAATTTGCACAGGCCAATTAACCTACAAACCTGCAGGTTTTCGGGTCGTGGGAGGAAACTGGAGCACCCGGAGAAAACCCATGCAGCCACGGGGAGAAAGTGCAAACTCCACACAGAGAGCGCCTGAGGTCTGGAACGAACCCGGGTCTCTGGTACTGTGAAGCAGCGGCTCTCCCAGCTGCGTCACTGGGTACAGAGTGGTGCAAACTAAAATTAAACTGATGGTTTTTGGCAGCTGACAGAGCCAATAAACTGTGTTAAGACAAAATCTCTGGAGAGAAGGAATAGGTGACGTTTCGGCTCGAGACCCTTATTCGGACAGGAATAAACTGTGGGTCTGTCCTCACAAAAACTAAAACGTACCTGGAGCAGGGTATCAGCCACGCAAGCCGCCAGTAACATCATCTGCAGACTTATGATGTGTTGGCGTTTCATCTCGCTGCGTAGTATTCCCAGAATCTTACAATCTGCAGTCTATCTCAGCTCTCCCTTTTAAAAGTGGGATGACATTCCTCAGTGAGCTTCCTCTGCAGTGTCCAGAGTAGTTTCTCACTTCCCATCTCCTTGACATTTTAGAGTCCGTTCTCCCATCCTCCGCCCCCTCCATTTCCTGGATTGTCCCTCCATCACGAGCAAAACTTGCTATCTCAAGTCACAGGACGTTCGATGGCTGTCAACAGGTTGGGGGAAAATGCAAGGCAGGCATCTCATGTAAACGTAAAACGCTTGTTTGTAACAGTGGCCTGAAAAATGGATGGATTTCCTATTGCGGGCACTTCAGTAAACTGGTGACCCTCAGGGGAAATGCGAGGCAGATCAGTCAGAATATTGAGTATAGAAGTGCAGGAAGGAACTGCAGATGCTGGTTTACACCAAGATAGACGCAAAATGGTGAGAAAGCAAACTGGAACACAGAGAGCGCCTGAGCTGGAGAAAAATAACAGGTGACGTTTCGGGTTGGGACCATACGTCAGAAGCAGAGGGGATACCACACAGTTCACTGGGTACATGACTAAAATTATTTATTAATCATGGTTTTTTTGGCAGCTGACAGAGCCATAAACTGTGTTAAGACAAAATCTCTGGAGAGAAGGAATAGGTGACGTTTCGGGTCGAGACCCTTATTCGGACAGGAATAAATAGTGGGTCTGTCCTCACAAAAACTAAAACGTACCTGGAGCAGGGTGTCAGCCACGCAAGCTGCCAGTAACATCATCTGCAGACTTATGATGTGTTGGCGTTTCATCTCGCTGCGTAGTATTCCCAGAATCTTACAATCTGCAGTCTATCTCAGCTCTCCCTTTTAAAAGTGGGACGACATTCCTCAGTGAGCTTCCTCTGCAGTGTCCAGAGTAGTTTCTCACTTCCCATCTCCTTGACATTTTAGAGTCCGTTCTCCCATCCTCCGCCCCCTCCATTTCCTGGATTGTCCCTCCATCACGAGCAAAACTTGCTATCTCAAGTCACAGGACGTTCGATGGCTGTCAACAGGTTGGGGGAAAATGCAAGGCAGGCATCTCGCCTTCCTCGGCAGCTTTTTTTCCCCGGCGTGGCTCAAACGTAAACGCTGTTTTGTAACAGTGGCCTGAAAATGGATGGATTTCCTATTGCGGGCACTTCAGTAAACTGGTGACCTCAGGGAAATGCGAGGCAGATCAGTCAGAATATTGAGTATAGAATGTGCAGGAAGGAACTGCAGATGCTGGTTTACACCGAAGATAGATGCAAAATGGTGGAGTAACTCAGTGGGACAGGCAGCATCGCTGGAGAAAAATAACAGGTGACGTTTCGGGTTGAGACCATACGTCAGACTGAAGAGGGGATACCACACAGTTCACCACAGTTATTGACTAAAATTATTTATTACTATCGAAGTTATTTGGTTTAGTTTAGTTTAGAGATACAATGTGGAAGCAGGCCCTTCAGCCCACCGAGACCCCGCTGACCAACGATCACCCATACAATCCCCTGCACACTAATTCTAAGTTATCCCATCCTACACACTAGGGGCAATTCACAGACGCCAATTCGCCTATAAACCTCTACTTTCAGCCTGAAGAAGGGTTTTAACCTGAAACGCCACCTATTCCTTTTCTCCAGAGTTACTGCCTGACCCGCTGAGTTACTCCAGCATTTTATGGCCATTGAGTATAAAAGTTGAGTATAGAGGTACAGGTGCACAACCTTTTATCCGAAAGCCTTGGGACCAGACACCTTTCATAATTCAGAATTTGTCGGTCTTCGGAATGGAAATTTTTTTGCGTAGATTTTAATGGCTGGCTCAGTGGTAGAGTGCTCGGCTCATATCCGCAAGGTCGCGAGTTTGCGCCTTGATCCCGGCAGAAGAAGTTGGAGCGGGGCTGGGCTGGGCTGGGCTGCTGGCTGTGGGTCTCTGGGATCTCTGTGCTTGCGGTGGGCCTGGTGGTCGACGTCCAATTGGTCCTGACGTCTCCGGTGACTGCACTGACCTGCAGCCATCGCCGTCGTGAAGACAGTACAAAGCCCCCATGCCGGTGCAATGAGCGGGGTGCTGGAGAGGGGAGGGAAGGGGTCACACACATGGCCGGGAAGCAGAGGGGTGTAGGTGGGGTGAAATTGAAGGGAGCGACAATCTGCTGCTGCCTGCACGCTGAGTTTAAAAGTTCCCACGCAAGACTCACGATACACTGTGTATCGTGTCTACCGTGGGAACTTTTTAACTCAGCGGGCAGGTAGCAGCAGATTGTCAATTATTAACCCTCCCGCGCAATATACTCTCACCTTCTCTGTTATGAATGGGGATTTAGTTCCTCTTTCTTCGAGGACCGACCGGAGGTTCCGCTGTCACCTCTGCGGGCCGCCCTCGGTGAACGTCCTGTCTCCCTGTCCCTGGGATAGTAGGGGGCGATCAAACAGCACAATACCCCCTCCCCCTCCAACTCCAGAGGAATCCGCTCCCCAATGGGCCGCTACGGCGACAAGTGGCAGTTCGCCCACAGCCCGAGCTGCGCGACCCCAAGAACAAGAAGTACCTTCCACACTATCAGCTTCTGCCCATACACTGCGTGTTCCTCTGAAGTTGGAACGGGGCTGGGCTGGAGTTGCTGATCTGGGATCTCCGTGCTTGCAGTGGGCCTGGGGGTCGGTGTCCCATGAGAGGGGGCGCAGCTCGGACTGTGGGCGAACTGCCACTTGTCGCCGTAGCGGCCCATCGGGGAGCGGCCTCTGGTGGTCCTGACGTCTCCGGCCAGTTTGCAGTTTTCCTCTGGAGTTGGAACGGGGCTGGGCTGCTGCTGGCTGTGGGTCTCTGGGATCTCCGTGCTTGCGGTGGGGCCTAGGGGTCGTTGTCCCGTTGGTCCTGACGTCTCCCGGTGACTGCACTGTGCTGCTAGAATCGCCGACGTGAAGACAGTGCAAAGCCCCCGCGCCGGTGCAATGAGCGGGGAGCTGGAGAGGGGAGGGAAGGGGTCACACACATGGCCGGGAAGCAGAGGGGTGTAGGTGGGGTGAAACTGAAGGGAGCGACAATTTGTTGCTGCCTGCACGCTGAGTTAAAAAGTTCCCACGCAAGACTCACGATACACTGTGTATCGTGTCTACCGTGGAAACTTTTTAACTCAGCGGGCAGGTAGCAGCATATTGTCAATTATTAACCCTCCCGCGCAATATACCCTCACCTCTTTTATGAATGGGGATTTAGTTCCCCTTTCTTCGAGGACCGACCGGAGGTTCCGCTGTCACCTCTGCGGGCCGCCCTCGGTGAACGTTTTCAAGGACCTTTCTTCAAGGACCGAAAAAATGTCGCTATTCGGAGGTTTTCGTTATTTGGATCGTCGGATAAAAGGTTGTGCACCTGTATAGAGGTTGGGAGGTCATGTTGCACTTATATAAGTCGTTGGTGAGGCCGCATTTAGAGTATTGTGTTCAGTTTTGGGCACCATGTTATTGGAAAGCTAGAAACGGTGCAGAGAAGATTTACAAGGATGTTGCCAGAGGTCGAGGGCCTAACTTATAGGGAAAGGTTGAGCATGGTAGGACTCCTACTCCTTGGAGCGCAGGAGGGTGAGGGGTATACAAAATCATGAGAGGAATAGATTGGGTAGACGTACAGAGTCTCTTACCCAGAGTAGGGGAATCAAATAACCAGTGGACATACTGTAGGTTTAAGGTGAGGGAGAAAAGATTTAATAGGAACATGTGGGGTATCGTTATCACATAAAGGGTGGTGGGTGAATTGAACGAGCTGCTGTGACATTTATTAGTCACATTCACCAATTAAGGTACTGAAATGAGTTACCATGCAGCCATAGTAGTTGAAGTAGTTAATGCAGGTAATATCGCAACATTTAAGAAATTTAGACAGGTACATGTATAGGACAGGTTTAGAGGGATATGAGCCAAATGCAGGCAGGTGGGACTAGTGTAGATGGGATACGTTGGTCGGTGTGGGCAAATTGGGCCAAAGGGCCTGTTTCCACGCTGTATGACTCTAGGAGATACAGGTTAAGGGGAGGAAGGATATCACTTTGCTGCTGCAGAACTCTTAGCGCCATAGAGTCATCCAGCATGGAAACAGGCCCTTCAGCCCTACTTGCCCACACCAGCCAACATGTCCCATCTACACTAGTCCCACCTGCCTGCATTTGGCCCATATCCTTCTAAACCTGTCCTCTCCATGAACCCATCTAATATTTTGTAATACACTCTTTCTTCTTAGCCAGAAGGTCACAAGATCAGGACTCAACCCATAAGCGTGAGCAGAAACATCTATGCTGGCCACAGTTGGCCACAGAAGGAGTGTTGCTCTGTTGAAAATCTTGTCTTTCAAATGGGACATCAAACCAAGGTTCCTTCGCAAACGCCTCCGTTGCCATGCGGTGAGAACGGAGAGGTTGAGAAGGAGTTTCTTCCCAGAGGCCATTTGGACTGTAAACACCTATCTCACCAGGGACTAACTCTACTGAACGTTTTTCCTTCCATTATTTATTATGTAAAAGAATATGTGTGTTATGATTGTGTTTATAGTTTGTTTGGTTGTTTGTCTTTTGCACAAAAGTCCACGAGCATTACCACTTTCATTTCACTTCACATCTCGTATGTGTATGTGACAAATAAACTTGACTTGACGACTTGACTTTTCAGAGTTTAGATTAGATCAGTGGTTCTTAACCTGGGGGTCGTGACCCCCCTATGGGGGTCGTTTGGTGCTTTGCTAGGGGTCATGACGGTGACACAAATAACATATCAATTTGTTGAGCCCATGATTAGGAACCTAACAAAGGTACATACCACATACAATATTTTGTTCGCATAGGCGCTTACTGGTGCCAAAATGGTTAAGAACCACTGGTTTAGAGAAACAATATGGAAACAGCCTTCAACCCACAATCTATGTTACGGAGCACACGGTTTCCTTCCCGGCGGCAGGAGTGAAATGAGAGCGTGGCCAGCGTGGTGTGGGTTCCTGATGCTTGCTGTCTTTCTGAGACAGCGCCTCCTATAGATCGGCATCATGTTTAGCATGGCTATTGTGGGCCAAAGGGCATGTTCTTGTGCTGTACTGTTCTATGTTCTAAAAGTAACATTATAATATAAAATTGCAGCAGCCAAGCTTTGAAGAAATGTTTGGAGTGAGGATTGAACCCACATTCTTCTGATTCAGAAGGGGATGCACATCTTTTTTTTTTTCACTGTCTTGTAGAATTTATGTTTGAATGATGTATTATTTATGTCCGTTGTATGAATCTACGAGCCTGTGATGCTGCTGCAAGCAGGATTTTCATTGTACCTGTACCTCACCGCACCCGTGTATATAACAATAGACATGACTTGACTTGAGAGTGAAGCCACAAGAAAGTGCAGATGCCAGAATCTTGGGCAAAATACAGATTGCTGGAGGAACGAACTTGACTCCCGTAGTCGGCAACGTTTTGGCCCTCAGCTCCTGCATCGGGGGGATGTCAGCTCCCCTGCGTCGGGCGATCAAACCCTGCGTCGGGGCTGGTCGAGCCTCATCGTCGTTGGAGCTCCCGACTCGGCCTCTCCCGAGACTGCGAGCTCTCGATGTAAAGTTCGCAGGCCGCGGTTGGAACGACTCCGATGTTAAGTCCACGCCCCGCGGTGGGGCTCAAAATCAGTCCGAGGAGGCCTCCAGCACCATCAATGTTAGGCCGCAGAGCGACCGGAGATATGACACGGAAAACCATGATCTAGACCATGAAATCAGCCATGATCATATTGAATTGCGGTGCAGGCTCGAAGGGCCGAATGGCCTACTCCTGCACCTATTTTCTATGTTTCTATGTATCTAAAACAATCGCATCTCCGGCAAGGTAAGAAACTGAAAAAAAAGGTTTCCCCTCCCCCTCACCCCACATAAACCAAACCGGAGACCATTTACACAGACTTTTAAAACGCACTAAAAAAAGACTGAAAAACAGACAGACTGTTGGCGGGGCTGCCAATCGTGCGGCGCCCCCTGGTGGTATACAGCTTCCCACGATTAATGCTATTGGCACAGCTCATATTCCCCTTAGCCAACAGCTCCTGGGACAAGTTTAGAGTTTAGAGATACAGCATGGAAACAGGCCCTTCGGCCCACCATGTTCATGCCGACCATCAATCACCCGTTCACATTAGTTCTGTGTTATCCCACTTTCTAATCCACTCCCTACACACCAGGGGTAATCTTTACAGAAGCCAATAAACCTACAAAACTGCACGTCTTTGGGATGTGGGTGGAAACTGGAGCACCCAGAGGAAACCGATGCAGTCACAGGGAGAACATACAAATTCCACACGGAAAGTGCCTGAGTTTAGGGTTGAACCTGGATCTCTGGTGCAGCCTTCTACCCTCTCCTGATCTTTTTATTTTCCCTACTGCTCTCCTTCATTGTCAGCTTTATTGGTCACTAATGGGATAATGGGATAAAATAGAAGATTTAAAGGAGAGTTGATGGGGACTTGTGGGGGGGGGGGCAATAAACTGCAGGATACCGGGGAAAGAAGGAGAGAGGGGATAGGAAACATACTGACCTGAAGGGCTGAATGGTCACCTTCTGTGTCATTATCGGTTGTGTGGAGCTGAATGGCTGGTTACAGTTCATGCCTTCTGCTTAATGCCAGGTTTAAAACGAGGCCCCATTAATTTCAATGTCAACCTGAAAGGAATAGGCAAAATGGATTAAAATATATATATATTTATATAAATTAATAGGTATATTCATTTAAAAAATCTCTATTAATACTTTAATTAATTTGAACATAGAACGTTAAAATGTCAAACTGTACAGGACAGAATTGGCCACAAAATGCTGGAGTAACTCAGCGGGTCGGGCTGCTTCTCTGGAGAACATGGATAGATGACAATTGGGGTCGGGACCTAGTTTCAGACTGATTGTAGTGGGGTCAGGGGGTGGGGGAGGGGCTGGGAGACATTGTCCTCCTCTTTCCCAGCTTTCTTCCATCCCACCCACACACAGTCTGAAGAAGGGTCCCGACCTGAAACGTCACCTATCCATGTCCTCCAGAGATGCTGCCTTACCCGCTGAGTCACTACATCAACTTTGTGTTTTTCTGTGTAAACCAAACTCAAGTTTCTTGGTGATAAACACAAAAATCAGGAGTAACTCAGCGGGTCAGACAGACAGCATCTCTGGAGAAAAGGAATAGGTGACGTTTCGGGTCGAGAACCTTCTTGTTTCTACATCAGTACTCTTCTACGTTCTAACCTTTGCAATCGGGTCTGAAACTGGGTCTGGAAGGAATGGTGTTGATGGGCTTCACAGTTAATGGGAATGGACAAGAGGAAATTGCCGACCCTCGGATTCAAGAATTAGTTACGCCGAAGAACCAAGAGATGGTGCCAGAGACCAAAGGCAGACAGAGGAATGATCAAACTAAATGCAGACTCCGACAAGATGTTGAAGCAAGACAACTGCAGATGCTGATTTAGACCATAGCCTGTGTCCCTCTACATCTTTCATATCCATGTACCTCTCCAAGTGTCTTTTAATTGTTGTTATAGTACCTGCCTCAACTACCTCCTCTGGCAAGTAGAAACAAAGAACTGCTGGTTTATATCCAAGAGACACAAAGTGCTGGAGTAACTCAGGCAGTCGGGCCGCGTCTTTGGAGAAAAAGGAATGTTGATGTTTCGGGTCAGAAACGTCACCCATTCGCACCCGGCATTAAGGCTGGCAAACAGGAAGCAAAGAGTAGAGTAAACGGTCCTTTTCACAATGGCAGGCAGTTGACTAGTGGGGTACCGCAAGGCTCAGTGCTGGGACCCCAGCTATTTACAATATATATAATCCATGAGGGAATTGAAGGCAATATCTCCATTTGCGGATGCTGCAAGGTGACTTGGATAGGCTGGCCCGCAGTGAGTTATCCTCCAGCATTTTGGGTGTCTCTTTTTCTCCAGGAGATGCCTGCCTGACCCACCTGAGGTTGCGTACTCTCCAGCACTTTGTTTAGAGAAGGAACTGCAGATGCTGAAGAAAATCGAAGGTACACAAAAAATTGAGCTGGGAGAAACTCAGTGGTGCAGCAGCGTCTATGGAGCGAAGGAAATAGGCAACGTTTTGGGCTGAAACCCTTCTTCAGACTGATGGGGGATGGGGGGGGCGGGGAGAAGAAAGGAAAAAGGAGGAGGAGCTCGAAGGCTGGGGGATGGGAGGAGACAGCTGGGGGGCTGAGGAAGGGGAGGAGACAGCAAGGACTAACAAAATTGGGAGAATTCAATGTTCAAAACACATTTAAGCTACAAAACTGCAAGTCTTTGGAATGTGGGAGGGAAACCAGTGAATCTGGTGAAAACCTACACGGTCACAGGGAGATGGTTACAAACTCAACACACAGACAGCGCCCGAGGTCAGGATCGAACCGGGGTCTCTGGCGCTGTGAGGCAGCAGGTATACTGCCAGCTGCACCACTGCAATGTCCTGCAGTTCTGAATCGTACCACCAGGTGGTAACCATAAGCTTAATATTGCTCACAGAATTGGTGAAATTATTCTTTGCTACAAATAATACATTTATTGGGATTTCAACTTTATTTACTTGCTTTGGGGTGACTGACAGAGGTCATGAGGGGGGATATAGAGTGTAGATGAGGAGTGGAATTAAGAACCAGGGAACAGAAGTTTATGGTAAGAGGTGAAAGATTTAAAAGGATCTCGATAGGTAACATTATCACACAGTATACAGAACGAGCTATCAGAGGAGGCAGTTGAGGCAGTAACCATAACAACAATAAAATACATTTAGACAAGTACACGGGTAGGAAAGGTTTAGAGGGATTAGGGCCAAACGCGGGTAGGTGGGATTAGTGTAGATGGGGCATCTTGGTTAGCATGGGTAAGTTGGACCGAAGGGCCTGTTTCTGTGCTGTTTGACTGTAAGTGCTTGAGAAACTCAGTGGGTCAGGCAGCAACTGGGGAGGGACTGGACAGACGATGTTTTGGGTCGGGGGTCCTTCTTTTTCTCTATACTCAATCAAAGTGTGCTCAAATGGTAGTTCATTAAATAGAGAACCCAACCACCGAGATTTAATTGCTTTCATTCTTCAAGTAGCAACGCAATAAATCAGTTGTGGGGACATTTGTGCAAGCAAGCACTCGCTATGTCCAGCAGTCCTCTCATACATCTTCTCAGCGGGACTTTGTGCTTACTCTCTGAGGTTATGTCATAAATGTTACAGAAGGAAGAAGGCTTATCAATCAACCTTCCTAATTAATTAATTTTCTGGCCCTGGACCTGGCCTCGAGCTGTTTACTATTGAGTCCAAACCATTAATAAGAACTGAAGTGTAGGTGTGCACTTCACGCTGCCTCTGCAAGGCCACCAGCATAACCAAGGAACAGTCATTCCCCCTTCTCCCCTCTCCCATCAGACAAGAGGTACAGAAGTGTGAAAATGCACACCTCCAGATTCAGGGATAGTTTCTTCATTGGTCATCTGTTTAATTTAGTTGTTAGTTTTTAGTTGAGAGCTGCAGCGTGGAAACAGGCCCTGCCGGCCCACCTAGACCAAACCCAACCAGCGATCCCCATATTCTACACCCGAGGGACAATTTACAATTTTTACTGAAGCCAAATTAACCTACAAGCCTGTACGTCTTTGAAGAGTGGGAGGAAACCGGAGCACCCGGAGAAAACCCACGTGGTCACAGGGAGAACGTGTGAACTCCATACAAACTATAGTTATGATCGAACTCGGGTCTCTGGCACTGTAAGGCAGCAACTCTACTGCTGTGCCACTGTCCCCTTCTGTCCATTCCCTCCACAGACGCTGCCTAACTCACTGAGTTCCTCCAGCACTTATAGAAAGGTGCTATAGAAACGTAGTTGATTCTTTTTCTCTGAAGTTAAGATTTTAAGTAGTGCTGACTGTAACGGACTGGAACATCATTGAGGTTCAATGGACAGGAAAGGTCATGTTGTAAGGACAGAATTAGGCCATTCGGCCTATCAAGTCTGTGCAGCCATTCAATCATGGCTGATCTATCTCTCCCTCTCAACCCCATTCTTCTGCCTTCTCCCCATAGTCCCTGACAACCTTACTAATCAAGAATCTATCAATCTCTGCCTTAAATATGCCCATCGACGTGGCCTCCACAGCTGTTGTGGCAATGAATTCCACAGATTCACCACCCTCTGACGAAAGAAATTCCTCCTCATCCCCTTCCTAAGAGTACATCCTTTTATTCTGAGGCTCTGTCCTCTGGTCCTAGACTCTCCCACTAGTGGAAACATCCTCTCCACATCCACTCTATCCAGGCCTTTCACTATTGTGCAGTTATTCAGAACACAGACAAAATATTCACTATTCAGTTTGGAAAGTCCCAGCACACTCAGCTAGATCAGGTACAAAGACAACAGGCCTAACCCAATGATGCCACATCCAACATGTGTATAGTGATGACATTGCTTAGAAGCCCCCTACGTGTAAAACGATTGGCTCGTTGTGTGTCATGTGCGCTGATGTGACCCAACTTGGTTGCTATAGAAACAGGTATTCCGAGTAGCTGCACCGATGTACCGAATAATTGCCAGGACTCGAGGGCCTGAGCTACAGGGAGAGTTGCGCAGGCCAGGAACTCTATTCCTTGGAGCGCAGGAGGATGAGGGGTGATCTTATAGAGGTGTATAAGATCATGAGAGGAATAGATCGGGTAAACACACAGAGTCTCTTGCCCAGAGTAAAGGAATAGAGAACCAGAGGGCAAAGGTTCAAGGTGAAGGGAGAAAGATATAATAGGGACCTGAGGGCTAATTCAACTTTTGGTTAGTTTTAATTTAGAGATCCAACGTGGAAACAAGCCCTTCGGCCCACCGAGTCCACGCTAATCAGCGATCACCCATACACTAGTTCTATCCTATGCCCTAGGGACAATTTACAGAATTTCCGGAGGAAACTCATGAGGTCAATTGAGAGAATGTGCAAACTCCGTGCAGACAGTGCTAGTAGTCAGGATCAAACCCATGTCAATGGTGCTGTGAGGCAGCTATTGTACCGTTGCTCCACTGTGCCAACCTGTGTCGACTTGTAGACCCAACTCTGAGTTGATGCAACAGAAGGCAGACACAAAAGGCTGGAGTAACTCAACGGGTCAGGACACATGTTTGGAGAGAAGGAAAAGGTGACACTCCGAGTTGAGACCCTTCTTCAGATGTCACCTGTTCCTTTTCTCCGGAGATGCTGCCTGACCCGCTGAGTTACTCCAGCTCTTTTTGTGTCTGCCTTTGATTTAAACCAGCATCTGCAGTTCCTTCCTGCACATTTTGTCTGAGCTGATGTAAATCTATTTCAGCACGTTATTAGATACACTAAATAACAAGTGAATTATTTGCATCTGTAACTGAACGTTAACGATGTTGAACTCGCGCTGGGTATAAACTAAAGCCTGACTTAAAACAGGTAGAGAAGGCGAGGCACCAGTTTGTGTTCACATTTTGTATCTCACTCTAACTGCAATGGGTCTAGGGGCTAGATTGTTTTCAATTGCTCATCCAGTCTAGACGGAGAAGAAGGCAGAGGTAATTAGGTCATAATGCGTTCATCGCTGTTCTTTCCACAGACTGTGGGCTGCTGCTGTGTTAAAAATAGTTTGAGATTACGCCCCTGCTAAGTGTCAGCTGTGGTCCAGTTTGTCACACTTCATGTCCCTGCGTCAAGGATGTGGGTTCAAGCCTCACACCAGTAAAGATCTAGGCTGATGCTCCTGTGTGAGACACTGCTTTAGGTGGGATCTTTTGGTTGTGAAGTGGCAATGAGTTCCGACCCATTCTCCAGACTTTAGAGATACAGCGTGGAAACAGGCCCTTCGGCCCACCGAGTCGGCACCGACCCAGCGGTCACCCCGTAAACTAGCACTATCCTACACACTAGGGACGATTTACAATTTACAAACCTTTACGTCTTTGGAGTGTGGGCGGAAATTCGTGTACCCGGAGATAACCCACGCGGTCACAGGGAGAAAGTACAAACTGCGTACAGGCAGCACCCGTAGTCAGGATCGAACCTGGGTCTTCGGCGCTGTAAGGCAGCAACTCTACTGCCGCGCCACTGTGTCGCCCCCCACCCCTGCTCTCAGAAGGACGGTGCTATTTCAAAAGAGGGCAGAGGGTGAGACCTCAATGAACATGGTACAGCTGGGGAACAGGCCCTTCAGCCCACAATGACTGTGCCGAACATGATGCCAAGATAAGCTAATCTCATCTGCCTGCCTGTGATCCATATCCCTCCATTCCCTACGTAACATAAATGCCATCATCGTATCTGCCTCCACCACCACCCCAGGCAGTGCATTCCAGATACCAAATACTGTGTGAAAAACCAGCCCCACACATTTCCTTTAAACCTTCCCCCTCCGACCTTAAAGTTATGCCCTCTAGTCTTTGATATTTCCATTCCCTGTCTATATTTGATATACATCTATTGCGTCTCTCCTCAACCTCCGGTGCTCCAGATAAAACAATCCAAGTTTGTTTAAATTCTACTTGTAGCTAATACCCTCAAATCCGGGCAGCATTCTGGTAAACCCCCATCTGCACCTGGATTCGATACTCATCCCAGGTGTTGGCTGTGTGGAGTTTGCATGTTCTCCCTGTGACCTCATGGGTTTCCCCCTTGGGTACTTCGGTTTCCACCCACACCCCAAAGACGGGCAGGTTTGTGGGTTAATTGGCCCGCTGTAAAAAACGCCCCTCGTGCGTAGGGAGAGAAAGTGGGATAGTCTAGAACTAGTGTGTACCGGTGATCGATGGTCGGCATGGCGATAGGTGGGCCGATGGCCACTTTTTCCAAGCTATAGCAATAACCTCTATCAATAGTCCCAATAAACTATATCAGAACACTAACGCTTTACAGAACGGTTTAAATATTACTGGGCACAAAACACAAAAGGTTAGCATGCAGGTGCAGCAAGAAGCTAGAAAAGGAAGTAGCGCATTGACCTTCTTTCACTTGGGGTTGGAGTTTAAAAATAGAGAAGCAATTCTATAGGATGTTGCTGAGGCCACACCTGGAGTACTGTGCACAGATCTGGCCCCCTTAGATAGATAGGCATTGGAGGCAGTCTAGAAGAGGTTGAATTCACTCATTCCTGGGTTGGACACCTTGTCCCATCATGAACTGCAACAAAGTAAAAGACACTTGGACAGGTACATGGATAGGAAAGGTTTAGGGAGACTTGGGCCAAAGGTGGGGAAATGGGATGAGCTTAGGTGTGGCATCTTGGTCCTCATGGATAGTTGGGGCAATGGTTAATAAACATTTAGACAGGAACATGGATAGGACAGGTTTCGAGGGATATGAGCCAAACGCAGGCAGGTGGGAATGGTGTAGATGGGACATGTTGGTCGGCATGAGCAAGTTGGGCTGAAGAGCACATACCGCGTAGAAAATACTTTTAAAATGTAAAGTAGGTACTTAGGGAGTCAATGAGGGCACCTCTGCACTCGCTTTAGGCATTGTTGCTTTGTTGAAAGCTACTGGATCAGCTGCAGTTTATCAGCATGCTGCAATGCCTCTCGACCACCTCTTTGTGCCTTCATTCACTCTGCCTGATTCACAAAGCCAGATACCGTTCATTCACAAAATGCAGCTCCCACAGTCCGAATGCAGCTCACTGAAGCGTGTCTCCTGACTGAGGTAACCGTGCACAATTCTGACAGTGAATGATTCACAGAAATAGCACGATACTTAGCTGAATCTGCAAATGGCCGAAACCAGCTCTAAAACGCGACAACTGTAAACATAGAAAAATAGGTGCAGGAGTAAGCCATTCCACCCTTCGAGCCAGCAGCCCCATTCAATATTGTCATGGCAGATCATCTAAAATCAGCACCCCATTCTTGCATTGTCCCCATATCCCATGATTTATTTAGCCCTAAGAGCTAAATCTAATTGACTGAGGTAACCTGGCACAAGAGAGGGAGAGCAGAGAGAGGGAGGAGAGCAGAGAGAGGGAGGAGAGAGGAGAGAGAGAAAGAGAGGAGAGAGAGAAAGAGAGGAGAGAGGGAGAGAGGAAGAGAGGAGAGAGGGAGAGGGGAGAGAGGGAGAGAGGAAGGGAGAGAGGAGAGAGAGAGAGACTGTTGCCTAGGAGGCTAGTTTCACCCATCCAGTGACCCGTTTTTGCATTTTGCTTTATCATTCCTGACAGGGCAGTCTCCATTGTTGCATGTGTGTCAGTGAGGACGGAACCCTCGCAGATATAACTGGGGTCAGGGCATGTTTCATGTTGAATAGGATGAGCAGGTGAATGGGAGAGAGAGAGAAACAGTGAGAGAGAGGATAGGGAGAAAGGATAGAGAGAGAGAGAAGAGGGGAGAGAGAAGAGGAGAGAGGAGAGAGAGAGAGGGAGAGGAGAGGGATGGGGAGAGGGGTAGGGGAGAGGGAGAGAGGAGTGAGAGAGAGGAGTGGCAAAGAGGGGGAGAGGGTGAGGGTGAGAAGGAGAGAGGGGCAGGGGGATAGGGTTGAGAGGAGAGGGGAAGAAAAAGGGAGAAAGAAAGCATGAGAGAAGAGAGAGAGAGGGAGAGAGAGAGAGAGAGAGAAGCGACACAGAGAGAAGAGAGAGAGACACACAGGCAGAGCTCCAGCAAGCAGCCAATCACGGGCAGCATGCTTGTCCATTCATATGCAAGTGCACGGGCGATATGTGAATGGCATCAGGTTTAGCCGGCAACCATTCATGGCAGGAGCTCACACTGTCACGTGGGAGGCTTTCTTCTTTCCATGACAGCAAAGGCTAAACATGAACCGTGTTTGCAGCAAATACTAATTGCTTTCATGCATTGTGTGTTTATTTAAGCACACGCGCAGGAAACAAAGCTCTCGCTGGCTCATTCATGCTTCCACCGAGGCCGGGCAACAGAGGTGCACAAATGGCACCGCGCCAAAATGCGAGCGGCCCTTTGTTCTGTTAATGATGCAGCAGTGTTTGAGGTTTCTTTGCCACTTCCCCTGACCCGCCACGGAGCGTCTTGTTTCAACGCAGGAGCCGTGTCATTAAAATGTTCATCAGCAAATCGTGGCGGTTGCCAGGAAATGCTGCCGCAGTTTGAGTTGTGTTTATTGTCACGTATACCGAGGTGCGGGGAACAGCTTTTTTTGATGCGTGCTGACAATATAAAGTTCGGCATGTCCCCCCAACATCTCTCACCAATTTCTACAGATGCGCCCTGGAATGCATTTTATCGTGATGCATCACGGCACGGTTTGGGGACAGATCCATCAAATACTGCAAGAAATTGCCGAGAAAATGGACCCAGCCCAGACCATCACACAAACCAACCTCCCTCCCATTGACTCCATCTACACTTCACGCTGCCTCGGCAAGGCCACCAGCATAATTAAGGACCGGTTTCACCCTGGTCACTCTCTTTTCTCCCCTCTCCCATCAGACAAGAGGTACAGAAGCGTGGAAACGCACACCTCCAGATTCAGGGACAGTTTCTTCCCAGCTGTTATCAGGCAACGGGGAACCATCCTATCAACAACTAGAGACCAGTCCTGGGCTACTGCATATCTCACTGGATACCCTCAGACTATCTTAAATAGGACTTTACCGGACTTTATCTTGCACTAAAAGATTTTCCCGTTATCATGTATCTGGACAGGCTTGGTGGAGGAGGACCACAGTCTAATCTAAGGTCCTTCCGCTGCTGAACATGGGGGGCAGGTTGTGGTGGAGACGCCCCTCAAAAATAAGGGAAGGGATTCCACGCCAGTGGGCCGCATGAGTGGCAAGGGTGGGGGATAAATTTGTTTAATTTGTGTAAACAATATTGAATGTTTGTATAGCCACCGAGAAAGTCAGCTGAATTTTTTGCACGGTTCCTGTATTGTATAAAATAGTCATGTTTAGACTCTCCCCTGACTAGTTAGTACGCGATAAAAGCTTCCCACTGTACCTCAGTACATGTGACAATAAAATAACTACACTAAACGAATCACCGGTATTTATTTACTTATTCATACCACAGGCTTGGCCAGCATCACAAACACAATTGATCAAGATATTGATTTGGTGCTGAAGAATTGGAAGAGTGACATTTAAGGATGAAAGGGATGTACCAAGTATTTACTAGCTAGAAATAGACACAAGAAGCTGGAGTAACTCAGCGGGACAGGCAGCAACTCTGGAGAGAAGGAATGGGTGATGTTTCCGGTCGAGACCCTTCATCAGACTGAAATATCACCCACTCCTTCTCTCCAGAGATGCTGCCCGTCTTGCAGAGTTACTCCAGCATTATCTTCAGTTTAAACCAGCATCTGCAGTTCCTTCCTACACATAATTATTGGCTCGTCTGGTAACAACCACTGGTGGGAAAATTCTCAGAGTGAATTCTGAGGAACAATATTGTTCAACATTTAACAAGGTACGGACGAGTCAAGGGATTGTCAGCATGGATCTGCAATGTGAAGGTTGTGTTTGCCTGTCTGGATTGAACTTTATGCATTTTAACAAGAGGTATCATTGAGGTTAGCACATTTAGTGTTAACGCAGTGGTTGAAGCGGTAGAGTTGCTGCCTTATAGAGACCTGCATTCGATCCTGACCACGGGTGCTGTCTGTACCAAAGATCCATCTTTGCTCTGTACAGAGTTTGTATGTTCTCCCCATGACCGCGTGGGTTTTCAAAGTCAAAGTCAAAGTCAAAGTATCCTTTATTGTCATTCAGACCTTTAGGTTCGGTATTAGAGTTCGGTATTCCTTTAGGTCTGAATACATATAATAAAAATAACAAAAAAGACACAATAAACACAAATTTAATATCCACTACAGTGAGTTCACCAGGCACCTCCTCACTGTGATGGAAGGCAAAAGTCTTAAAGTCTTTGTCCCTTCCCTCCTTGTTCTCCCTCTGCGCTGAGGCGATCCAGGCCTCCGATGTTGTGACCCCACCGGGTGATGGTAAGTAAGTCCCGCGGCTCAACCGTGCTCCGCGAACCGGCCGGTTCAAACTCCGCGGCCAGGGGTGGTCAAAGCTGCCGAGCTCTTCGGTTTCCTCCCACATTCCAAAGACGTACAGGTTTGCGGGTTAATTGGCTTCGGTAAAAATTGTAAATTGCCCCTAGTGTGTAGGATAATGCTAATGTACGGGTGATCGGCGCGGACCCGTATTGTGGATCGAACCCAGGTCTCTGGCACTATAAGGCAGCAGCTCGACGACACTGTGCTGCCCTAATAATATCTCATATGAAAGGGTGTTCCTCCTGTATTGCCCTGGGAAAATCAAATTAGATTCCAAATCCAATCTGTACATTGCCAGGGTGGTGAGTATACGGAATGAGCTGCCAGAGGAAGCTGTTAAAGTGGGTACAATAAGCGAGTTCGGTATTCCAACTGTGCATGCCCAGGTCATAGGTCACTCGCTATAAACATTCTCAACAACTGTGGTGCTGCGTTGTGTGCAGGCTTGCGTTTCATTCGTGGTCGGGGTCAGGCCCAGGTTTCCGGCGCTGTTGAGTTGTTGCTGGGCCATCCCCGTCCACTCCCGGGTGTCCTGTCCCTGTCCGGTGGGGTCCGGGGTGGCCCTAGGCTGGCGGGGTGGTGGCGGCTGCAAGTCCGAGGCCACCACCGCCAGTGCAGGGCTGCCGGCCAACCCAGCGGGACAGGCAGAGCCGAGCCGGAGCCAGGTAGCGGGAGAGCAGGGTGTAACAGCAAGAGAGAGGGGACAGATGCGAGTGGGAGACAGGGAGGGACAGAGTCGGGGATGGTCCAGTGGTGGTTCGGCAGCACTTGTGGCGCCAGTGACCAGTGCTTGATCCTGGCTGCGGGTGAGGCGCCGGTCTGTGTGCTCGCTCTCCCCTGTCTCCCACTGGCATCTGCTCCCTCTCTCTCTCGCTGTTGCACCCCACCTGGCACCCCCGTTCCTTGGATTAAATATTTGTACAGCCAGCGCTTCATTCGTTTTTTCTTTAAATCGAATGACCTTTGTAAATCCCATGATTCCTTGCATTTTTCGGAATACCGAACTCGCTTATTACACCATTTAAAAGGCATTTAGATAGGTATATGGATAGATGAGTGGAGGGTTATAGCCAAATCGAAGGTAAATGGGATTAACTCAGTCTAGCTGCTGCTTCACTGAGCCACAGACCCGGGTTCGATCCTGACTAGGGGTGCTGTCTGTACGGAGTTTGTATGTTCTCCCTGTGATCGCATGGGTTTTCTCTGGGTGCTCCAGTTTCCTCCCACAATTGCAAAGACGTGCAGGTTTGTAGGTTAATAGGCTTCTGTAAATTGCCCCGAATGTGTAGGATAGAGCTAGTGCACACTAGTGATCATTGGTCAGCGTGGACACGGTGGGCCGGTTTCCGTGCTACATCTCTAATCTAATCTTGGCCGAATGGGCCGAAGGGCCAGTTCCCATGCTATGTAACTATGACTCTATGACATCAGTGGCTTTGTACTGAGGCACCATGGCGCTGTAATTTATTTTCCCCTCTTGGTTAGATTCCAAACCTTTGTACCTTTTTGTAATTCAAATGACAGGATTACTCCAATTCTGTCTATTCTGTCAATTCTCTATTGTATAATGCTCCCACGAGCAGCTGTGAAGATGTGAGTCAGACTATTGCAGGGAAGAGCTGAGACGTGTGACAGATTGCAGGTGAAAGTCTATGTTCTGCTCTTCAATATCCTTTAGTTTTAGTTTAGATTCAGACTAACCCCAAGGGGGTTTTAAACAACAGATAATGCCCACCTCGCCCACCTTAGTTTAGAGATACAGTGAAGAAATAGGTCCTTCGGCCCACAGAGTCTGTGCCAACCAACGGCCAGATTGATAAGATTCTTGATTAGTATAAATGTCAGAGGTTATGGGAGGAAGGCAGGAGAATGGGGTTGAGAGAGAAAGATAGACTTGATGGGCTTGAGAGAATGGCAGAATAGGCTTGATGGGCCAAATTGCCTAATTCTGCTCTTATAACTTATGAAATTATCAATCTGTACACTAGTTCTATCCTACACACAAAGGACATTCCACAGCAGCCAATTAACCTACAAACCTGCACATCTTTGGAGTGTGGGTGAAAACCGGAGCTCCCATAGAAAACCCACGCGGTCACAGGGAGAACGTATAAACTCAGCACACAGACAGCACCTGTAGTCAGGATCGAACCCAATTCTCTGGTGCTGTGAGGCAGCAACTCTACCTCTGCACCACTGTGCCGCATGATGTTTTCCCTGCACAATATACACAGTCAGATCCCCGCTTCTCTCCTCCTTCATTACTCTTCCAACAAATAGTCAGCAAAAGGTGTTTCTTACATTAAAAGTAATTCAAAGTGCTGCATTTTGTTATGAAGATCCATTTGAATCGGTGACCGGCTCGCTGAACACTTGCGCTCGGTCCGCCAAGGCCTACTGGATCTCCTGGTTGCTAACCATTTTAACTCCCCTTCCCATTCCCGCACTGACCTTTCTGTCCTGGGCCTCCACCATTGGCAAGCCGCACACAAACTGGAGGAACGGTACCTCATATTCCACTTGGGTAGCTTACAACGCAGTGGTATGATCATTGAATTCTCCAATCTTAGATTATCCCAACTACTCCCACCATCCCTTTTCTCCCTAACCCTCCTTCCTTTCATCCATTCCACCTCCCCCGTGCCTTAATGGCACTCGCACCTATTTTTTCCCTCCCCCCCATGTTCCCTCCACCGTTCCTTCCTCTGGCTTCACAATTGACAACTCTTCAATCCTATCTCACACCTTCTGTTTAAATGTCAGGCCTTTGTTCCAACCATCTGCCTATCAAAATCACCCACCTGTGTTCACCTATCACGTGCCATACTTTGTCCAACCCTTCCTCTCTCACAGCTTTCTCTCGTCCCCACTCCCCCCCCCCCCCCCCCCCCCCCCCCCCCCCCCGACCCCTCCCCTTACAATCAGTCCGAAGAAGCATCATGGATAAGAAACATCACTTATCCATGTCCTCCAGAGATGCTGCCTGACCTATTAAGTTACTCCAACACTTTGTGTCTTTATTTTGGTAATCCAGCATCTTCTGAAGAAGGGTCTCGACCCGAAACATCACCCATTCCTTCTCTCCAGAGATGCTGCCTGAGTTACTCCAGCATTTTGTGTTCCTTGTTTCTACACTAAAACTTTCAATTCCCCAGTTACGATGAAGCCTTTGTCTTGAGACAGTAAACAAAAGACACAGAGTGCTGGCCTATGTTTTATTGTCAATCTCAAACTATGCTGTAAATGCTGGATACACTCAGCAGATCAGGCAGGTCTACACAGTACAGTAGTTTAGTTTATTGTCACATGCACCAAGGTACAGTGAAAAGCTTTCATTGAGTGATAACCAGTCACTGTTTAGTTTTAAAAGTATGTTTCTTTAGTTACTCTAGCTTTTCAATGTGGGGGAGGGGGGTAGGGTAAGGGGGAAACCGTTTCCAAGTCACTTCCTGGCGAGGACGCGACTATTCTCCAAGTCGCGTCCTCGTCCCCCTCCTCGCGGCCTACCACCTGGATTGGAGCAGCCTTTCCTGCCGGGGACCGGACCAAAGCTTCAGCAGCGGCGGCGCAGCGCTGGATACATCACGGAGCGGGCGATGCAATACCTGGATCGCCGTTGAAGCTCTGGAGTGTTGGGCCTGCTGCTTCAACATCGGGGAGCTGTGGTTCGTAGAGCTTCCATCGCGGGCGGTGCTGACTTCAATATTCCCCGGAGTCCTGGGGCTCTTTGCCGGGGGCCGCTAGCGTTGAATCTCCGCCCAGCGCGGCCTGTGGGCTTCGGGAGCCGCGGACTCCGGTAGGAGGTGGCCGATTCGGATGTCCAAACAGCTGAGGATGTCCTCCAGCCCCGGCGTCGAACTTCAGTCACCCCGGCGAGCGGGCCTGAACATCGGGCCGCCTGTAGCGGTGACAGTGGGGGGTTCGGGAGCCCCCCGACCACGGGAGGACAACAGAGGAGGATGACTGAATTTTGGAACTTCCCTCACAGTGGGAAACTTTGATCCCGCTGTGTGGGGATGTCTGTGTTAAAGACTATCGTGTTCTGTGATCTTTATTATTCGTATGGCTGTATGGTGGCCACACATTTCACTGTACCAATTGCTACATGTGACAAATAAATGTATTGTATCTTGTACCTTGTATCTGGAAATACAATACATGGCTACAATCGAAGCAGTCCACCGATACATGTATATGGGAATAATATGAATAACATTTAGTGCAAGATAAAGTCCAGTAAAGTCTGATCAAAGATAGTCCGAGGGTCTCCAGTGAGGTAGATGGGAGGTCAGCACTGCTCTCTAGTTGTTGGTCGATTGGTTCAGTTACCTGATAACAGCTGGGAAGTAAATGACCCTGAATCTGGTGGTGTGCATTTTCAGAATTCTGTACCTCTTGCCAGATGGGAGAGGGGGGGGAATAGGGAATGACCGGGGTGAGACATACTGGATTATGGTGGAGGGGGGTTGTTAAGAGGTTACTTCAAATTGGAGAATTCATTGTTCATACTGTTCAAGAAGAAACTGCAGATGCTGGAAGATCGAAGGTACACAAAAATGCTGGAGAAACTCAGCAGGTGCAGCAGCATCTATGGAGCGAAGGAAATAGGCGACGTTTCGGGCCGAAACGTCGCCTATTTCCTTCGCTCCATAGATGCTGCTGCACCCGCTGAGTTTCTCCAGCATTTTTGTGTACCTTCATTGTTCATACTGTTGGGTTGTAAGCTGCCCCGGCAGAATTTGAGATTCTGTTCCTCCAGTTTGCGTGTAAACCAGTAAGTTGTCTGAAGAAGGATCCCAACCCCAAAATGTTGCCTATCAATTTCCTCCGCAGATGCTGCATGGCCCGCTGAGTTGCTCCATCACTTTGTTAAATAAATCGGTTGGGTGATGGTGGGTGGGTGAATTCTAGATTCTCATTGCTAAATCACCATTACAGGTATTGTATTTAATATTAGAATAACATTTTTCAGGATTGCATATTTGGAATTTTTATTTGATTTTTTTTTTCTGCAATTAGTTTGTGGTCTTTATGTTTTAGGAATCGTAGAGTGAAGTGTAGAGGGAGTCAATAGAAGGGAGGTCAGACCTGTTTTTAACACGCTTTGTTTTTTTTTACAGATTTCCAGCATATGCAGTTCTTTTTTCTTCTATGTGCCGCGTTTAGAGCCGACTGCACAGGCAGTTAAAAACATACCTTCTGGTCCAAGACCTCCTACAAAAAATGAAATACACGGGAAGGTGCAAAGGATTTAGAGCGGCAGTGTTACTCCCTGTAGACCTAGGCTGGACAGTATTGCAATTGCTTTGGTCACGTGGCCCTGATTGGATACTTTTTTTTTTATCAATGAAGCCCGGGAGTGCGTGAAATTGCAGAGCCCCAGAGAACGCGGATTGGACAGTCCGTGCCCATTGATAAGGTTCCGTGTTGGCGGGAAGGAGTCACAAACAGTATCCAGCAGTCCATCCTAATGATGCATTAAAGAATAATGATACAATTTCAAATATATATATTTTAAAAGGACAATGTCAATTCTGACCACAATTAAACCAATTGTATTTTAAAAGAGGTGGAGAATTAATACATTTCAGAAATATAGATTGTTTTTAATTAGAGACATACGGCGGGCCATTCGGCCCAACTTTACAACACCGACCAACATGCCCCATCTACACTAGACCCACTTGCCGGCGTTTTGCCCATATCCCTGTAAAGCTGTCCTATCCATGTACCTGTGTTTAAGATGGAACTGCAGATGCTGGAAAATCGAAGGTTCACAAAAATACTGGAGAAACTCAGTGGGTGCAGCAGCATCTATGGAGCGAAGGAGATATGCAGCGTTTCGCCAAGGGTTTCAGCCCGAAACGTTACCTATCTCCTTCGCCCCATAGATGCTGCTGCACCCGCTGAGTTTCTCCAGCATTTTTGTGTCCTATCCATGTACCCGTCTAATTGCGATTGTCCCCGCCTCAACTACCTCCCCCGACAGCTCGTTTCATACACCCACCACCCTTTGTGTGAAAATGCTACCCTTCAGATTTCTATAAAATCTCCCCACCCCATTCACCTTAAACCTATGCCCTCTGGTTCTCCATTGCCCTATTCAGGGCAAGAGTGCGTCTAATTGTCAAATTAAAATGCAGAAGAGCGGTTCTCAGTAAAGCATTGATCCTGATACCCACAGCACGTAATCTGCCCAGCAACAACTGCGCTCTCGCTTTCTCAGCCATTCATAAACACCTCCCCGTCGCTCTTGAATGAACAATCTGCCTGAAAGCCAAGGTGCCGGGGACTTACTACAGTACCCAGCATTTCCTAGGAGACAGGAGAGACTCGTCCAAAGTGGGAAATAATTTAATGCTGTCATATGCATCATCATCCATAAAATTAATAGGAGCTTTGCTTTTTAAAACTTGTTTTTGCTCTTTAGGGCCCACCGCCATTTCCAGCTTTGGATATAATTCTGCTGTGTAGCCTGTTACGGTGGTGCACGTTATAGTTGCCGCCTTACAGCGCTAGAAACACCGGTTCGATCCTGACTGCCTTCGGAATGTGGGAGGAAACCGGAGCACCAGGAGAAAACCTACACTGTACAGAAAGAACGAACAAACACCACCCGTAGTCATGATCGAATCCGTGTCCCTGGCACTGTGAGGCAGCAACTCCACCACTGCGCCACTCACAAACTGTTGATGTATCCATTACAGCTCAGGTATCTCGTGGAGTCAGGGGTATTCATCGGGAATAGGATCTCTTCCTTGTTATTGCCACAGAATTAAGGTTAAGTTCATTATTGTCATGTGTACTGAGGTTCAGTGAAAAGCTTTGTTTTGCATGTTCTCCAATCAGATCACATATGCTATACATAAATGCAATCAAGTCAAACTCAAGTACAATAGGTAGAGCAAAGGGGAAGATGCATAGTGCAGGACATAGTTCTCAGCATTGTAGTGCATCAGGTTCTTCGACAAAGTCTGATGTCTTGGGTATATCGAATGAGCTGCCAGAGAAATTTGGACAGGTACATTGGTAGGAAAGGTTTAGAGGGATATGGGCCAAACATGGGCAGGTACAACTAGTGTAGATGGGGCATCTTGGTCAGCATGGACAAGCTGGGCCAAAGGGTCCATTTCTGTGCTGTTTGTCTCTACAAGTGACTACTACTTGCGCCTCTTTCCACCATTCTATAGGATCATGGTTAATCACCAACTCTACTCCCTGTCCACCTTAGCTTGCCCTAATCGCTCTTGAGAAGAGCCATCTTCATGAAGCACAGCAGACATTCTGGTGAAAGTGCTCTCACAATGTTGCTGGATATTGAGGTCCAGAATTTCATGACATTCTAAGTTTGGATGCTGCGTGATGCGGAGAGGCACCTGCAAGTCGAAGTGTAGCTGTGCTCCAGCTCCCATTGCTGTTCTAGATAATGGGGCCCATGAGTTTGGAACAGGCTTGTCGGAGTAGACTGGATGGGGATCTGTATGCGCTCTCTACGTGGTGCACAAAGCAGTCACACTACACCAGTATTGGAGAAACTGCAGATGCTGGAACATGCAAACTCCGCACAGTCAGCACTCGTCAGCACTCGTAGACAGATCGAACCTGGCTCTCTGGCACTGTAAGGATGCAGCTCTACCGCTGCGCCACCATGCCGCTCCATTATTGGAAACATCCTCTCCACATCCCCTCTATTCACCTAAACTACAAACGTTTAGTTTGCACTAGAGGCTACGAGCTTTTACTTTGCATTAATATTGTTTTTTAGTTTATTAAACTTTTTGTTTGTTTGTTGTGTTATACATGGGTTATGCTGCTGCTGGATTTTCATTATAGATGGACACAAAATGCTGGAGTTACTCAGCTGGTCAGGCAGCATCTCTGGAGAAAAGTAATAAGTGACGTTTCAGGTCAAGACCCTACTTCAGACTTATCATTCTGTTTTTGGTACATAAGACAATTAAACACTCTTGATTCTGTTGTCCTACCTATTGTACTGTTCGCTTGATTGTACACATATATAGTATGATTTGTGTAGGAAAGAACTGCAGATGCTGGTTTAAATCAAAGGTAGACACAAAATGCTAGAGTAACTCAGCAGGACAGGCAGCGTCTCTGGAGAGAAGGAATGGGTGACGTTTCGGGTTGAGGCGGGTGAGGTCTGGACCCGAAACATCACCCATTCCTTCTCTCCAGAGATGCTGCCTGTCCCGCTGAGTTACTCCAGTATTTTGTGTCTACCTTATAATATGATTTGACTGGATAACATGCAAACAAAAGCTTTTCACTTATCCCATTACATGTGACCTTAGTAAACCATTATCAATGCCAATAATTTCAGTGAGTTCTGAAACCTATTACACTCTGCATGGAAATGTTCCGCTCAGCTGCCCTCTCATCTATCAACCAATTGCCTTACGTCCAAATTGTATAAGAATTGAAAGATTAGTATTACCCACAAGGTGGCAAATATATTCATTCTTTGAATCTGTTTGATGATATACGTTTGTGAAAAAACTGACCGAAAAACAATGTAAACAGTCAGAACCTTTCTCCCAGGATGGAATTGCAAAGACAAGAGAACACAACTTTAAGGGGCAAAGTTTAAAGGAGATGTGCGGGGCAGGTTTTTCTACACAGAGTTGTGTGTGCCTGGAACACAGTGCCAGGGGTGATATTGGAAGCAGGTCGAAGGTGGCCTTTGAGCAGCACAGAGCTGCAGTGGTAGAATTGCTGCCTTGTAGCGCCAGAGACCTGACCACAGGTGCTGTCTGTACAGAGTTTGCACGTTCTCCCTGTGACCTCATGGGTTGTCTCCGGGTGCTCCAGTTTTCTCCCACACTCCAAAGACGTACAGGTTTGTAGGTTAATTGGCTTTGTTCAATATTGTAAATTGTCCCTAGTGCGTAGAATAATGCTATTGTCTGGGGTAAATGCTGGTCAACACGGACTCGGTGGGCCAAAGAGCCTGTTTCTGCTGTGGATCATTAAAACATTAAATCTAAAGTCTAGAGGCATTTGGATAGGCAGATAGATATGCAGGAAATGAATCACATGCAGATGGAGGAGATTAGTTTGCATTTTATTTGGAAAGTAAACATTATGGGCGGAAGGGCCTGCTTCCGTGCAGTAGTGTTGTGTTTGCTATGTGTAATGCATGAAGCATCACGGACATTACGGGCTGAAGGGGTCTGTTCCTGTGCTGTACTGTTCTATAAGATTGGAATCTCCATACATGAATGTAGTTGAAAATATGCACTCGTTTAACTGCACAAGAATAAATCGTGCGTTGGTGTTCAGTGCCAGTCACGATCCATTCTTTATTTATGGTGCAGCTTCAGTTTTGCGACCTTTCTATTTCCAGACAGTGAACAAAAAATAAATTGAATTCTGGCAGTGAGACAATTACAGTAGGTGAGGGGGAGGAAAATGAATCTGTAGGCTGACTCATAATGCAGCGAGAATGTGCTCTTTGCTACATTAGATGACACTTTCGAGATGTGGATGAAAGGGAAGGTTTTAATCAGCTATGTAAATCTATGTTGATGGGCTGAACAGGCGAAGGAATTTGATGTAATTCTGTGCTCATTTCTGCAGTTCAGTTCCGTTCACCTGCTCTGGAATACACTCTTTATGAGATAACCTACACAGATGAGTCACGGGGATAAGTGTGGGCTTTGCGATCAGCCATGTTAGGTAACTTGGCTCACCATCTTGAAGTCAACTACCTCCTGTCGATATGAGAGGGACACGAAACGTCACCTATCCGTCTTCTCTAGAGGTGCTGCCTGATCCGCTGAGTGAATCATATCCACGAACAAATTATTCGCCCTGTTACCCCGACACACGTCCCCATCAACTCTCTCCTTTAAATCTTTTATTTCAGCATATTAATTTAAATTATCTGGTAATTTGCAGTGACCAATAAAGCTAACAATGCAGGAGGGTGGTAGGGGGAAAAAAAATCAAGCTGAACCAGAGACCCGGGTTCGATCCTGACCTCAGGTGCTGTCTGTGTGGAGTTTGTACTTTCTCCCTGTTGTGGATCCTCCTTGTGACAGCCCGTGTTTCCCTCCCACATCCCAAAATCACGCACACGTACGCTCTGTATCAGGCAGTGATTGTCTCCTTGTATAATAATATAATAATTGAACAGCACGCAAACAACTATCCTCAGTACATATGAGAATAATACATTTAAACCTTAACCTAAAGTATGCGGGGCAGCAGAGTGGTGCAGCAGTAGAGCTGCTGCCTTACAGCACCAGTGACCCAAGTTCGATCCTGACTACAGGTGCTGTCTAAATGGAGTCTGCACGTTCTCCCGATGACCGCGTGGGTTTTTTCCGAGTGCTCCAGTTTCCTCCTACATCCTAAAGACGTGTGGGTTTGTGAGTTAATTGGCTTCTGTAAGTTACCACTATTGTGTATGGGATACGGAACATAGATAGCACAGACCAGTGTATGGGGGACCGTTTGTCGGCAGGGACCTGGTGGGCCAAAGGGCCTGTTTCCACCCTGTATCTCTAAACTAAAACTAAACCAAAACTAAACAAAAATCTGTACCAAATGGAAAAAAAATTAAAGAACAAGATCTTATAAGCTAGCTGTGATCATAAAGAAACGTGTATTACCTTCGGCACGGACTAGGTGAATTAACGCCTGCATTTATATAATATGCCATTACAGTTAATGCATTTTATATAGCAAATCATTAGCTGTGAAGTGTCTGAAATATCCTAAGTGACATGGTAAGTCTCCACATAAATACAAGCACTTTCAGAAGCTTGATGTCTGACATAAAAGTTTGCTGATTAAAAACTAATTGACAATTTCATGGAAGCTGTTTTCATAAATGCATCACGGTTTGTTGTACAAATCATCCCGCACCCTATTCAGTGTTAGCTACACGTGTAAGATGTATAATGCCTGCAGGAACAGCACTTCACATGATCATTGTATCAAATTGCTTTGTTGAATGAGCTATGACAATAGTTTTAGTATAGGCTATAAATAACAGTCCTATTTACAACTCTCCTTTCCTAATAGAGTGATATCTAGCAAGAGTTATCAATAGCACAACACATTAGATGTTGACATATATTGACATTTACTGAAAACACACATTGCTGCGGTAAATCTCTGTGAATGAAGACTCAATTTAAAGCCTATCAGAGATTTCCTGCACTGTGTTGCCAGTAGTTATAGAGTCAGAGAGTTAGGCAGTGGATACAGGCCTTTTGGTCCAACTTGCCAACACTGATCAACATGTCCCCTCTACTCTACTCCCACCTGCCTGCCTTTGACCCATATCGCTCTAAACCTGTCCTATCTATGTACGTGTCCAAATGTTTCTTAAATGTTGCAATAGTCCCAGCCACAACCACCTTCTCTGGCAGCTTATTCCATACACCCAACACTCTTTGTGTGGAAAAAGTTACCCCTCCGGTTCCTATTAAATCTCCCCCCCCCCCTCCCCTCACCTTAATTGCATGTCCTCTGATTCATGATTCCCCTACTCTGAGCAAGGGACTCCGTGCATCTACCCAATCTATTCCTCTCATGATTTTATACACCCCTCATATAAGATCACCCCTCATCCTCCTCACACCAATGAATACAGCCCTAGCCTACTCAACCTCTCCCTATAGCTCAGGCCCTCGAATCCAGGCAACATCCTTGTAAATCTTCTCTGTGCCCTTTCCAACTTAACAACATCTTTCCAATAACATGGCGCCCAGAACTGAACACAATACTCTAAATGCGGCCTCACCAACGTCTTATATGACTGCAACATAACCTCCCAACTTCTATATTCAATACTGATGTAGGCTGTTGAGGGTTTTGAGAGATTAGGAACACAGGACATCGAGAACACAGCACAGGTCAGGCCCTTCAGCTGTGCCGAATATGATACCTGCAGGCCGATCCAAGGTCCTGAACTGAAATGTCGCCTATCCTTGTTCTCCAGAGATAGTGGCTGACCTGCTGAATTACTCCAGCACTTTGCATTTTGCTCAGGATTCCAGCAACTGCAGTTTCTTATGTATACAAAGTGATTCTAATTCTAGAAAGTGGTGTTTGGATTGGACAGGCTAGGACTTTATTCTTTGTAGTGCATGAGGCTGAGGGATGATCTAATAAAGGTGTGTAAAATCATGAGGGCACAGTCTTTTACGTAAGGTAGTGGAATCAAGACTAGAGGATATAGATTTACGGTGAGAGGGGAAAGATTTAATATGAACCTAAGGGTCAACTTTTACACACAGAGACATTTTTTAGCCAACTGAATCCCCGCCAACCAGCAACAACCCCGTCCACAAGCACTATCCTACACACTAGGGACAATTTTTACAATTTACAGAAGCCAGTTAACCTACAAACCTGTACGCCTTTGGAGTGTGGGAGGAAACTGAAGCACCCGTAGGAAGCGTCCGATTTGGAAACTACAAACCACTGAGAGTGTTCTTCCGTTCGAAACATCGGGCCGCCGTTGCGGCGACTGCGGAAGCCTCAATAGGCCCCGACCACAGGTGAACAGAGGAAGATGACTGAACTTTGGTGCCTTCCCTCACAGTGGGAAACGTTGATTCCGCTGTGGGGGGAATGTTTTTATGTTTTATTTTAAATTCTATAGTGTTGTGTTTATCGTATTTGTGTGCTGCATGGTAACTCAAATTTCACTGCACCAATTGGTGTATGTGACAATAAATGTCCTTTGTCCCTTTAAAACCCATGCGAACATACAAACGCCGTACAGACAGAATCCGTAATCCAGGATGGAACCCGGGTATCTGGCGCTGTAAGGCAGCAACTCTAAACCTGCACCACTGTGCTGCCCTGGTCGGTATTTGGAACGAGCTGCCAGAGGCAGATACTATAACAACTTTTAAAAAGGCATTTGGACAGGTGCAAGGATAGGAAACGTTTGGAGGGATATGGGTCAAATGTGGGCAGATGGGACCGGCGTAGATGGGTCATCTTGGTCGTCATTGGCAAGCTTGGCCAAAGGGCCTGTTTCTGCACTGCATGACTCTATGACTCTCTGACTCACTAACTCTGTGATTCTATGACACAATCACTCGATGACTATGACAACAATCCCTCCAAAGTCGATGCATAAAGGGAGTTGGCATGATCGGACAACAGAATAAATGTCATTGGATCAGCCCTTCACTATAGGACTCATCTAAGAGGCACAATCTAATTGGACCCGTCCCTAAGGCTAATATGTCCTTGAATAAGGAGAGCATGAGGAAGGATTATGCAAAGAAAGACTGAGTGGAGACAGAAGAAACTGCAGATGGTGGTATTTTGTTCAAAACACAAAGTGCTGGAGATTTCAGCAGGTCAGGCAGCATCTGGGGAGCGAATAGACTGGCAACATTTCCAATTGGGACCATTCTTGAGTCTGAAGAAAAGTCCCGACCCAAAACGTCGCCTGTCCATTCCTTCCCCAGCCACTGCTTGGCCCGCTGAGTTCCTCCAACACTTTGTGTTTTGTGGAAAGATTGAATGGTTTGCGCACACAATCTCTGGAGAGTGAGAGTTGATCTTGGGGAATTTTGATGGGTCTTGATGGTTTGTCCCATAAGTAAAGCTAGAACTGGAGCCCATGGTCTCAGAATAAAGAGTGATTTAGCACAGGCAAGGAATACTCTCAGAGGTCTATGAATCATAGACATTCTCATTCTCATGCCCATTCCTGCCCCTCCTTCAACCTCTTTCACGACACAGTGGTGCAGCGGTAGAGTTGCTGCCTCACAGTGCCAGAGAACCCGGTTTGATCCTGACTACGGGTGCTGTCTGTGCAGTGTTTGCACGCTCTCCCTGTGACCGTGTAGGTTTCTTCGGGGTGCTCCGGTTCCCTCCAACAATCCAAAGACGTGCAGGTTTGTAGGTTATTTGTCTTCGGTAAAATTGTCCCTAGTGTGCAGGATAGAACTAGTGAATGGGTGATCGCTAGTTGGCATGGACCCGATGGGCCAAAGGGCCTGTTTCCATGCAGTATCACGACCATCTAAAGCCCAAAGTTTAAAACCATATGCAGTACACCATTCATGTTCTCACCATCACCCCTTAAATATTGAATCAAGATTTCTTTAGTCCGGTACTTACTCACTATGCAATGAAGGCTAATGTTTAATTTGCCATTTTAATTACTTGCAAACAAAGAACTCACAGTTCTACCTACACACCAACTCATATTGCTTAATTAATAGGCCGCTTATTTATACAGTATTTCCTTATCAAAGCATAATCTCTCACATTTCCCCTCATAATACACGATTTGAAATCTTTCTGCCCACTCATTTGAATGTAATGCTTCTTTTTGCAAATGTTCCGCATTCCTTTTGCAACTTCCTTTCCCACCAAAAGGACACAAAGTGCTGGAGTAACTCAGCAGGTCAGGCAGCATCCCTGGAGAATGGGGATTGGTGACATTTCGGGTCAGGACCTTTGGCTCGCCTGTCTATACTTGGAGGTAACCTTACGATCTCCTTGTATATTTTTGCTGGTTTATACATACCATATTTTTCCTTCTTTGTCTGATCATCTTTGACTGTTTCTGAAGCTTTGAATTAGCCAACTATTCCTGTTCTTCGCAATCTTCCTTTAATTTTTTAATCTACCTTAACCTAAATTTCATAGATGAATCACTTTTCCAGTGTAGTATGTTTCCCAGTACTATGTGTACTCTTCAAGATCTACCTTATCAACTATCTATATAGTGATACAGTAGATATGAATGAAATAAATAAATGAATGAATGAATGCTACTTCATTATCACATGTAACGTGCCACAGTGAAATTCTTTGTTTTGCATACCACACACAAATATGTAAAGAGTCGCCACACATAGGGTGCGGACAAGGTAACAAAGTGATCAATGTAGTCTCAATGGTCACTCCTTGTCTCGCTGGCACCCCACACCGGGTCCTTTTGTTCTCTTGGCAGCACTTCCTCCACTGACCTCCAGCACCCTAATAACTAGTTTCCTAATCTACATTAAGCAACCCATCTCTCAATTATTGTGCAAATAAATAGAGCCCCCCCCATCCCCAGGGCACGAAGGGTGAAGGTGGCCGGGCGAGGAGAGGGATGACGGTTCGCGGGAGGATCCGGACGGAGGCGACGGCTGCAACGGGCCTTTATGGCCAGCTGTAGCTGGGACTGTAGAAATGGCGCCACAACCTGGCGACTCTTGTACATGGACCCAGTCAGCTGTTTCAATGCATTCAAGTTCAAGTTCAAGTTCAAGTGAGTTTATTGTCATGTGTCCCTGATAGGACAATGAAATTCAGGCTTTGCTTCAGCACACAGAACATAGTAGGCATTTACTACAAAACAGATCAATGTGTCCATATACCATTGTATAAATATATACACACATGAATAAATAGACTGAATTTAATCTGGGATTGTACCTATTTAGAACAATAAAATCAGACTAGTTTGAAGAAGGGTCTCGACCCCAAACATCACCCATTCCTTCTCTCCAGATATGTTGCCTGTCCTGCTGAGTTACTCCAACTTTTTGTGTCCATCTTGGGTTTAAAACAGCATCTGCAGTTTCTTCCTACACCAAGAAATTCACTGTACCTTGGTACACATGATAATAAAAGAACCATTGAACCATTGAAGGTAGACAAAAATGCCGGAGAAACTCAGCGGGTGAGGCAGCATCTATGGAGAGAAGGAATAGGCGACGCCTCGGGTCGAGACCCTTCTCCATAGATGCTGCTCACCCACTGAGTTTCTCCAGCATTTTTGTCTACCTTCGATTTTTCCAGCATTGCAGTTCTTTCTTAGACATTGAACCATTGAAATGTCTTTAATTAAATATAGAATTTATTTTTGGATTAAACCTTGTCAATCTCAAAGTGAGTGCAAAATTGTCATATTATGATCATATTTCCCCAAATGACACTTAACAAATAATCACTTCTGATGACCATTAATCAGATGTAAAATGACTGAATTGGTTCCACAATGTTTGAACTTGTGAACCATCTTGACTAATTCTAGCATCATCGAAGGATGGTTGGTTCTTTCCCAGTGATAATCCATCATTCTGCCTTCGCTGTCTTTCAACAGCCAGTGTTTCACACATTTGTGTAGGGCTCTACATCCACCAGATGATCGCGCAGGAGTCACTCTGTGTTAATGAGTCAAGGGTTCCCACGGGTAATGTAGTTCCTCAGATGTGCGCCAACGCCAAATGGGAGAATTTGGATCCGATCCTCATTAAACCAACAAAACACCCCTTGAATTCATACACCACCACCTGGAGAAACCCAGGCTTCTCCAAATGGTACCAGAAGCTAACATGCTTATGTAAGATGTAACTAAGTGCGTATGTAGAGTGAAACCTGTACTGTACTCTATACAAAAGTGAATTTCAATGTACCTCGGTACATGTGACAATAAAGTCAAGTCACTTCAAGTCAAGTCACTTTTATTTATATAGCACATTTAAAAAACAACTCTCGTTGGCCAAAGTGCTTTACATTGGTATAAGAATAGTATAACAAACATCAGTGGTTGTTAGTATCATTGAACCATTTGTGCAGTGGAGTTGCTGCCTTACAGCGCCAGAGACCCAGGTTCAATCCAGACTATGAGTGCTGTCTGTATGGAGTTTCTACATTTTCTTCCCTGTGACCGTGTGGGTTTTCTCTGGGTGCTCCAGTTTCCTCCCACACTCCAAGGATGTACAGGTTGGTAGGTTAATTGACTTCCGTAAAAATTGTAAATTGCCCCTGGTGTGTAGGATAGTGCTAGTGTACAGCGCGGACGTAGATGATGGGTGTACGGATCGAGCTGCCGGAGGAAGTAGTTGAGGCAGGTATTATCGCAATGTTTAAGAAACATTTAAGCAGGTCCATGGCTAGGACAGGTTTAGAGGGATATGAGCCAAACACAGTGTAGATGGGAAAGTTGACTGGTGTGGGCAAGTTGGGCCGAAAGGCCTGTTTCCATGCTGGGAGGTGAGGATTTGGAAGGAAATGTGGACCTTTTGTTTCTCCACTATTTTTAACCTTTTAATCGATATCATGTTTAGAAAATTGAATGAATGAATAAATGAATTAATAGGTTTATTGGCCACGTATTCACATACAAGGAATTTGTCTTGGTGCTCCGCCCGCAAGTGACAACATGGCAAACAGTGACAGTTAGGAATGATACATAAAACATTAAACATTAATAATAAAACATTATTGATTAAACAAGTGAATTAAATAAAATACCAGAGCAAAAGGAGGCTACAGATTTTTGGTTATTGTGTGGAAAAAAAGCTGTTTTTATGTCTGGCTGTGGCAGTTTGACAGCTCAGAGTCACCTTCCAGAGGGAAGTGATTCAAAGAATCATAGTGGCCAGGGTGAGAGGGGACAGAGATGATCTTACTGGCCTTTGCAGTGTACAGTTCGTCAATGGAGGGAAGGTTGCTCTCCATTGGGTAGCCAATAACCTTCTCAGCTGATCGGACGATTCGCTGCAGCCTCCGGGTGTCGTGCTTGGTGGCTGAGCCAAACCAGACCATGATGGAGAAGGTGAGGACAGACTATACGATGAGCGTATAGAATTGAACCATCATTGCCTGTGACAGATTGTGTTTCCTCAGCTGCCGCAGGAAGTACATCCACTCTTGGGCCTTTTTGACCGTGGAGTCGATGGTGCACCCCCCCCACTTAAGGTCCTTGGAGATGATGGTTCCCAGGAACTTAAAATACTCCACAGATGTGACTGTTGATGGTGAGTGGGGTGAGTGGAGGGTGAGCTCTCCTAAAGTCTACTATCAATTCCACTGTCTTAAGAGCATTGAGCTCCAGGTTGTTGCGATGGCACCAGGACACCAACTGTGTCAAATCCTGTTTGTAAGCAGATTTTTCCCCATCCTGGATCAGGGTTGTGTCGTCCGCAAACTTGAGAAGCTTGACAAAGGAGTCAGTGGAGGTGCAGTCATTGGTGTAGAGAAAGTAGAGGAGAGGGGAGCTTTCCCAGCCTCACATGCTGCTTCCTGTCTGTCAGGAAGCTGGTGATCCGCCGACAGAGGGGTTCAGGCACAGTCAACTCGGAAAGTTTGGAGTGTAGTAGCTCTGGCACAATGGTGTTGAATGCAGAGCTAAAATCAACAAACAAAATCCTCGCATAGGTCCCCAGGCGGTCTAGGTGCTGGAGGATGAAGTGCAGGCCCAGGTTGACTGCATCATCCAAAGATCTATTGACCCGATGTGCAAACTGCAGAGGGTTCAGCAGGGGGTTCGTGATGTAAAATTGTAACGCAAATTTATTTTCTTCCCAGACTAATTGTGTTAAAAAGCATACCGGAAGTGGGATGGTGACACAGTAGCACAGCGGGTAGAGTTGCTACCTTACAGTGCCAGAGACCTGGATTTGATCCTGACAAAGGTTGCTGTCTGTACAGAGTGTGTACGTTCTTCCTGCAACCACGTGGGTTTTCCCCGGGCAGCCTGGATGCTCCAGTTTCTCCCCACATTCCAAAGACCTGGAGGTTTGGCTTTGGTAAAGGTTGTTAATTGCCCGTAGTGTGTAGGATAGTGCTAGTGTACGAGGTGTCGGCAGTGGGCCGAAGGGCCTGTTTCCGTGCTGTATATCTAAATTAAACCAAAGTATTAACTGTACATGGGAGAGATATAAAGAGAGGCCACAGATGCAAATAACCCAACCACTTTACATATGGCAATTTAAGCTGAACATTTTTTTTCTGGGCATCAATAATAACATATTGTTTTATGCTATGCCAAGATCGGAAATGACTTGCTATTTTGGTGAGGTTTTAAAAAAAAATCTCCTTTCATTTCTTTACAGATTTCTTCTTGTCACTGTCTATTCATTTCACAGACCCTTGCTCTGCAGTAGCACCCTCAAGCCAATGTGGTTAACACCGCACTGCAAACCCAGCAAAACACTTGTGGGCGAAATGACGGATGAAAGCTTGAGGTTAATTCCGTGGATGTATTAGGAACGTTGATTAATACACAAAGTATTTCAGACTTATGTGATGGTTTCATGACTTTCCAGGTTTGCTTTGGGATGATGCATCACCTGCTAACTGCATCATCTCTGGAATTTCATCACACATGCAGAACATTAATATTCAGTGAGCAATGACATCCCACAAGGGTCCTTGATGTCTAACAATAAACTATGACTTCCAGAATGGCACCATCTACCACGATGAATCAGAGGGAACAGTTGTGCCATTGTTAATCCTCAGATTTATCTCTCTCTGTTAAGTTTATTAGCAGGTTATTATCCAAGCTGTCAGAAGAGGTTAGGCAGGCTAGGATTCTATTCCTCGGAGCACAGGAGGATAAGGAGTGATCTTATAGATGTGTATAACATCGTGAGGGGAATCGGGAAAAATGCTCAGAATTTTTTTACCCAGAGAAGGTTAATTATGAACCAGGAGATATAGGTTTAAGATGAGAGGGAAAAGATTGAATAGAAATCTAAGGGGAAACTTTTTCACACAGAGGGTGGCGGGTATATGGAATGAGCTGCCAGAGGAGGTAGTTGAACCAGGTACAATAACAAGTGCACAAGTACATGGATAGGAAAGGTGTAGAAGGGTAAAATGCAGACAGGTTGGACTAGTACAGATGGGGCATCTTGGTCGGCCGATGGCACGTGACCTATTCATGTTTAGGGTGGCACGGTGAAGCAGCGGTAGAGTTGCTGCCTTACAGCGTCAGGGACTCGTGTTCGATCCTGACTCTGTGTCCTCCCTGTACAGAGTTTTCACATTCTCCCTGTGACCACGTGTGTTTTCTCCTGTGACGTCAGTATCCTCCCACACTCCAAACTAAGCCAAACATAGATTGGACAATTGTTTCATTGAACACCTTCACTCAGTCCACTCAGGCCAACGTGATCTCCCAGTAGCGAAACACTTGAACTCCCCTTCCCATTCCCATACTTGAGCCTCCTCCATTGACAGAGTGAGACCAAATGCAAATTGGTGGAACAGCACCTCATATTTTATTTGGGTAACTTACAACCCAGCGGTATGAACATTGATTTCTCTAACTTCAAGCAACCCTTGCATCCCCTTTCCCTCCGTCTCTCCCCACCCTAGTTGTTATACAGGTTTCACAGTCGGCTTGGTGAGTTGCAAGTTTCTGTAACTCGTTTTCACCTAGCCCAGAGCTAACAATGGCCTGTTTCCTTTGTCATCGTTATTTTTTCATTAATTTGTTCTGTATCTCCCTATATCACCATCTATATCTCTCGTTCCCCTTTTCCCTGACTCTCAGACTGAAGAAGGGTCCCGACCCGAAACATCACTCCTTGTTCTTCTCTCCAGATTTCTCCTTACATGGATTGGAAAGAGGGATGTGGGCCAAATGCGGGCAGGTGGGACTAGTGTAGATGGAGCACCTTGGTTGGCACGGGCAAGTTGGGCCAAAGGGCCTGTTTCCATGCCGTGTGAGTCGGTGACTATCTATGATTCTATAAGTTAGAGGGATATAATTGACACCATCCATAACATATGACACCAAGACTGGACAGAAGAGTTAGAAAGAATAAAGTACAAAAGAACAAAGTGCTGCCGGAACTCAGCGGGTCAAGCAACATCTCTGGAGAGATACGCAGATCGGGAAAGGACAAAATATGCTGGAGTAGTTCAACGGGTCAGGCAGCATCTCTGAAGAACAGGGACAGGTGACGTTTCGGGTTGGGACCCTTCATCAGGCTGATTGTGGTGGGGGCAGAGGGAAGAAAGCTGGAAGAGAGGTTGGGTGGGATAAAGCTTGGCAAGTGAGAGGAATAGATCGATTAGATATACAGAGTCTCTTCTCCAGAGTAGGGGAATCAAGAACCAGAGGACACAGGTTTAAGGTGATGGGGAAAGATTTAATAGGAACCTGAGAGGTAACTTTTTCACACAATGTGTGGTGGGTGTATGGAACAAGCTGCCGGAGGAGGTAGCAGAGGCAGGTACTATCGCAACGTTTATGACACATTTAGATACATGGATAGGAAAGGTTTAGAGGGATATGAGCCAAATGCAGGCAGTTGGAACTTGTGTGGATGGACATATTGGTCAGTGTGGGCATGTTGGGCTGAAGGTCTTGTTTGAAGCCGCATGTCTCCATGGCTCGATGGGTTATAGGACAGAAATAGGATTGAATAAACATAATGTTCTCCATTCCAGAAATGTCAAAAGTCAAAGCTTCACAAATGGCACCGGTCTTGCTGAGAGGAGCTTTGAAATCCATGGGTGTCCTAACTTGAAGCATTAAAAGTCTCTTGCTGTGAAGGCCATTATTTCAGCCGCCTGTATCATTGTAACCATTTGCCATGGCAGGGACTTCTTCTCATTAAGACTTGAAGCCTCATTGAATTTACAGATGCAAGCTGAGTCATTAGTGGTTCAGTTTGAAACTACTGATATCCTTTGGCTGGAAACCACAGGGAGCGGATTCAGTGGGGAGAAGGGGGGAAGGGTTTGGCATTCACCTCAGGTGACATCAATAGGATCTGAGGCTGTCCAAGTGTTTAAAATGTCAAGGAAGTTCTTATAGTGTCAATGTGACACCGTTCTGTTTTGTTTTAAGTTGGATCTACTCAAACAGTGAGCCAGCATCATCAGAGACTCACACCACACTGGCCACACTCTCATATCACTCCTGCCATCATGAAGAAAGTACAGGAGCCTGAAAACTGTAACATCCAGGCTCAGGAACAGCCATCAGGCAACAAAACACTACAATCTGTAAATAAACTCCGAAGTACATAGACGTGGGCATTATATCTGTCTTTGCACTATTAATGTTTGTTTATTTATTTATTTTTTCGCTATTGCTTGGATCCAGAGAGAACTAGCCAACTGGATAGAAAATTGAGTTTTAGGCCTTAAATAGGGCCTTCGGCCCACCAAACCCGTGCCAAACAGTGATCACCCTGTACACTCGCACCATCTTACACGCTAGGGTCAAGTTACAATTTCACCAAAAGCCAATTAACCTTTGGTGTGCTGGAGGAAACCGGAGCACCCGGAGGAAACCCACACGGTCACAGGGAGAACGTACAAACTCCCCACAGACAGCACCCATAGTCAGAATTGAACCCAGGTCTCTGGCGCTGTAAGGCAGCAACTCTACCCCTGCGCCCCAGTGCCACCCTGGTGGGTATTTGTAATGGAGCTGCCAGAGGAGATAGTTCAGGCAACATTTAAAAAAGTTTAATTTATAAAAACATTTAAAAAGCCAAAACAACTCTACTGCTGCGCCACTGTGCCACCCACTCTTGACTCTTTTGGCTCTTGAATATATTATTTTAAAAACACCCAAGGCAAGGGGTGACAGTCAAAGAAAGCCTTACTCATATTAACCAAATTTCACAGACACATTATTTGCTATTGAGCAAAACCAAGTGTTTTTAACATCATGGAGACACATCCTTCCTGCCTCTCTCTCTCTCTTTCCCGTGACCCTCTGCCCCCCCCCCCCCCCCCCCCCCCCCCCCCCCCCCCCCCCCCCCCCCCCATTGCATGCACATTTCCCACACTATCCCACCCCTCCTTCCCCCTCTGTGTAACTCAGGGTAGAAGCCAATATTCACACAGCAAGATCCCACAGACAGCAAAACCCAATGGTGCATGCACTAATAAAGCTGGGCAGTTTTCCAGTGGATTGGTGACTGATTTAGGCCCCAAATCTATTATGGCAATTACAATTGGAGACAGTGCTGCAGTAGTAATTTAGTTTTAATGTCTGCTTAATTGATATTAAAATCATTTTCTTAGAGCCATCAATTCAATCAGACCAGATGAAGTCATCGTGGATAATATTTACTGGAACATGGGCTCGAAAAGATTTTCAAAGTTGCTTCAGAAAGTGAATACAATATTAATTCCTTTTTGGTTTTAGACCAGTGTTAGATTTTACACCAAGGTGTTCCATTAAAGATCAACAGCAGATGTGATTTGAGACTTGACAGTAAAAATCTTTGATGCCTCCTTATGTGCACCCAAGAACTTGACAGCCCCTTCCAATGTTCTCGACAAGACTTCACGTTAAAAATCAAACATTACGCATCCTAAAACAATGCTCCCCGCGCACTTGGCAAGAGCGTTCAGAGATGTGCTTTGTTGCAGTAGCTAGCTATGGCTCACTGACTAACACGTTCATCCAGCGTCTGGGGTGCCGGGGCAGAATATTCAGCCCCAGAATCTTAGATTAGAACAAACCTGTGCTTCAATTCGCAGGAAGGAACTGCCAACCGAAGATGGATCCAAAATATTGGAGTAACTCAGCAGGTCAGGCGGCAGATAGACACAAAACCCTGGAGTAACTCAGCGGGACAGGATGTGTAAGGAAGGAACTGCAGATGCTGGTTTAAACCGAAGATAGACACAAAAAGCTGGTCAGGCAGCATCTCTGGAAAAAAGCAAGGTGACCCGAAACTATCTTTAATTGGACTTTTTCAGCCATCAATGTTATATGTTGCACTCAACGCTATTCACTTTATCCTGTATCTATACTCTGTGTACGGCTCGATTGTAATCATGTATAGTCTTTTCGCTGACTGGATAGCGCGACAAAGAAGCTTTTCACTGTACCTCGGTATAGTACCTTTGGACTATCTTTAATAAGGGCCAGAAACAAAAGGCTAGAGATGAAAAGACAGAACATGTGAGACAAATGGATTGAAAGTTGTGAATTGTGAAGCTAGAGGAAAGAATGTAGGTGGAAGGAGCGGGAGTGGGGGGAAATAGGCAGATCCAGGTGAGGCACAGGAGAAGGAGGGGGTAGTGGGAAATATTCAGGAGGGGCAAAGAAGGGGCAGGGTTTTGTAGTTACCTAAAATTGGAGAAATCAATGTTCATACCATGGGGTTTACTTTAGAGATGCAACATGAAAACAGAACCTTGTGTTTAAGAAGGAACTGCAGATGCTGGAAAATCGGAGGTACACAAGGAATTTCCTTCGCTCCATAGATGCTGCTGCACCCGCTGAGTTTCTCCAGCATTTTTGTGTACCATGGAAACAGAACCTTCAGCCCACTGAATCCAGGCCAAACAGCGGTCCCCATACACTAGCACTATCCTACATACGAGGAACAATTTACAATTTTATACCAGTGCCAATTAACCTACAAATCTGGAGTGTGGGAGGAAACCGAAGCAACCCGAGAAAACCGAGAGCACCCATAGGCAGGATCGAACCTGGGTCTCTGGCGTTGTAAGGCAGCAACTCTACCGCTGTGCCGTAAGGCCACAGTACAGGTTGTAAGCTGCCCAAGCCAAATATGAGGTGCCCTTCCTCCAGTTTACTTGTGGCCTCACTCAAGAGTGGAACTCGCTATCAAAACATGGAGGGCATGGGGGGACACAATTTTTTGGCGGCCACGCGCGTATGCGCACACTCACACACACGCGCGAGGCTTCGGAGGCTCAATCCAGTGCTAAAAACGGGTTTTCCGCCCCTGGCCTCACTCTGGAAATGGAGGAGGCCCAGGACAGAAAGGTCGGTGTGGGAACGGGAAGGGGAGTTAAGATGGTTGGCAATGGGGAGATCCAGTAGATCTTGGCGGACCGAGCACAAGTGTTGTCGGGCGAGAGTATTACCCTGTTGATAGTGCGTTCTTGAGAATAAAGTGTTAAATGGAAGCTACAAACATCTATTCTCACAGATGGTATTTTGGATTTGCTGCAGACTTTGCGATCTTGAACCACAGAAGGAACTGCAACTATACATTTCTTATATATAGCCTTGAAGGCACAGGAACTTTAACAATCTGTTTCATGAGAGTACTGGAAATGTTCAAAAAGGGAAGTGTGATCAACTTGTAGGAAATTACAGTAGTTAACTTTCTCAAATTAGAATAAGCCAAACAGCCCTTTTCACCAGAATGTGCTGTAACTGTTGGGAGACACATTTTACAAATGTGGTTTAGAACATAATTCTCATTCTCATTTTCAAATTGCTCACCTCTATTGCCTTCTTTTTAGTTGAGAGATACAGCGTGGAACCACCTCCTCAGTCGGATCACAGAGTCTGTGCCGATCAGCGATACTGCTAGCACTATCCTACACACTAGGGACAATTTACAATTTTTCTAAACCGAAGCTAAATAGTAAGATTAAATGAGAACTTACCAGTTTGAAGTTTGATCTGTATTTTATGAGGAGTTACGATGAGGGATTACGTGAAGAACCCCGCCACGACGCATGCGTGTCATTCTTCAAAGCAGCGGTGTGAAATCACAGACAACAGTAATGACTAAACATAGTAAGATTAGAGAAGAGATACCAGCTAAGTATATGATCAAGGGTGGGAGCGGGGGGCACGTAATCCCTCATCGTAACTCCTCATAAAATACAGATCCAACGTCAAACTGGTAAGTTCTCGTTTACTCTTACTATTTTACTTCGGAGTCACGTGAAGATTTTAAAGCTCTGTGATTTCATGCCGTGGAAACGAGTCCATGCATCACATCTGCCTTGACTGTAGGAGGAATAGTGTTAACATAATTCGGACATGAATTCGATATTGAAATCATAAAATTTATTAATACAAATTATGACCCTTTTATGGGTTTGAATTAATTTACAGAACTTAAAAAAATTTCTGCAAATGTTCCAGTTTTCATTACTGGTTTATTGTAAAATAATTGGAATGTTCGTTCCCCTGACCATCCTGCTGCTTCGAGGACTTGGTCCATGGGCACATCCAATTGTATTGCTGCCGATGTAGCTGCAGCCCTGGTGGAATGAGATTTTAAAATGTTAGTATCCACCCCAGCCTGTGTAAGCACCTGTTTCAGCCATCTTGAAATGGTCTGGACCGTCACTCTTTTGTGAGGTTGCTTGTGGCTGATCAGAAGTCCCTTCTCATTGCCTCTTAGGATTTTAGTTTTCTCTATGTATAATGACAGGTGTCTAACTATACAGAGACGGTCATCTGTAGGGTATGACCTAAATAGTATATTGAGGCCTGCTGATCCCTGTCTGTTCTGCTTTACTAGCTCGTAGATGTGGAACGTAATATTCAGATGAGGAAGTCATGTTGTCCAGTCTGAGTTTATGCAGTGACTGTACCCTCTGTGCCGTGACTAATGCCATTAACATAACTGTTTTTAAAGTCAGTCTGTGTAGGGACAGAGCTGATGCTGGAGACCAGTTTCTGAGCATCTTCAGGACAATGCTTACATCCCAAATTTGAGAGTACCTGGTTTTTGGGGGATTAGTATTAAAAATTCCCCTCATGAGCTTTGTTACCAGTGGGTGAGTCCCTACAGAGTAACGCTCTGTCCCTTGCCATAGGTAAGTCGACAGGGCACTTCTGGCGCTGTTGATGGCACTGTAACTGAGCCCCTCAACATAGTGGAGGCCTGCCAGGTATTCCAGAACAGACGGGATGTTCATGTTTCTGTTGGTGATGTTGTTTTTATGGCAGTACATTTCCCACTTCCTGATGTAGACCAGATACTGTTTTTTAGTCGATTGGCTTTGGGCCGCCGAGATCATGTTCGCTGTTCGGTCCGTTAGTCCCAGTTGTAGAAGTGGTGTTTTTAAACTCTACAAATTAATAGGTTCAAATATTTATGGCATGGGTGGCTATCCCCTGTTACGGGATGTAGCAATAAGTCTGGTCTATGTGGGATGGTAATACATGGTTCTAACACCATGTTTTGTACCACTGGGAACCATGGTTGTGTAGGCCAATCGGGTACTACCAAAATACCAGACGCAGAGTCTTGTTGTATTTTCCTTAATACCCGACTGATGAGGCAGAAAGGAGGGAATGCGTAAATAAACAATTTCCCCCAATGCAGCGAAAATGCATCTGTCGCTGCTGCCCCAGGGTCTGGTTCCCATGAAACATAGTTTGGTATCTGGTTGTTTAGTCTGGATGCGAATAGATCGATATCTGGTGTTCCATATTTTGCTGTAATATCAGCAAATACTATTTTGTTCAACATCCATTCAGTGTTTTCATTAAATTTGCGTGACCTGGTGTTTGCCACTAAATTTAGCCTCCCTGGTAGGTAAGTGGCTGATATCCAAATATCTCTTTGGATGCACCATTGCCAAATTGAGTTAGCCAGATTGTCACATGATATCGATTTGTTTCCACCCATGTGGTTAATGTATGCTACCATGTCTATTTGTAGTCGAACATGCTGGTGATATGACCCCGTACAATGTGACTTTAGGCCATGGAATGCACCCAACACTTCCAAGTAGTTTATGCCCAGTGTGAGTAAGAAAGATGCCTCCTGTGCAGTCCATCTCCCTCCACAGCTGGTGATGGTATTGGTGGCTCCCCACCCAAGTGCACTGGCATCAGATTGTAGTACCATAGAAGGGTTACTGACAATGATTGGGTTTGAACAAAACCAAATGTTGTCTATCCACCATATTAGTTCCGTTTTGGCTTAGATTGGTAGTCTCATATGTCTGTCAAAGTGACCTGCATTAATTTTGAGCGCTTGTATTTTTGCTCTCTGTAAGTTTTGGTAATGTAGAGGTCCAAATTGTGTGGCTGGGAAAGCAGCCACTATTTTACCAATTACTTTTGCTACTAATCTGATGGATGGTTTTCTGATGTCAATGTGGTTATTGCAAGCATCTATTAAATCTCTAGCCTTTCCTTTAGGTAGTGTCACCATCATGTGAACTGAGTCAATGGTGAACCCCAAATAATCCATAGTGGTGGACGGCGTTAGTTTAGATTTAACTGGATGGATGATAAATCCCAGTTTTTCAAATAGCTGTTTTGTGGCTGTTACAGTCTATATGGCCAATTCCAAAGTTTTGCCCACAATGAGTATGTCATCTAAATATGCCATAACCATGTGTTTACGTTTACGTAGAAATGCTAGGGCCGGTTTTAAAAATTTTGTGAACAGCCTGGGGGCTGATAATAGCCCATTTGGCAGTGCTTTATACTGCCAGGGTTGGCCCATCCAGTTGAAATTTAAGCAACATCTGTGGTCACCTCGTTTAGGCACTGTATAGTAAGCATCTTTTAAATCAATGCTGGCCATGAAGTAACCTTTGGACATTAATTGTTTAGCAGTAACAAAGGTTTCCATTTTAAAGTGAATATATTGTACAAATGTATTCAATTTTGTTAGATCGATGATGATGCGACAACCACCATCTTTTTTGATTTTGGTAAAAATATTGGACACAAATTCTAATGGTTCGTGTTGAGTTTTCTCAATTACACCTTTTATGTAGAGCCGCTCCAGTTCAGCTTGTGACTTTTCTTTATCAGAGAGCACAAACACTCGGTTCAGTATATGTTGAACTGGAGGGCTGTACTTGTGTATAAACTCTATTGTATATCCTTGGATACTGCTTAAGATGTAAGTATCGGTTGTTAATATGCTCCATGCATTCAAAAACCAGTGTAGTCTCCCCCCAACCTCCATGCTCATGTTTGAAATGCCGCGCCTTTGAGCTTTCACCAGTTCTGCTGGTGGGTGCGTAGGGATGCTGTCTTTGGCTGTAGTGGGTTTTTGTTGGTGTTCCTTTTATTAACCCCAAGGTTTTGGCTTCCTCATCGAGCTCTTTTACCTGCTTCGATAGGTTGCCTCCGAACAAGAGTATGGGTGGTTTTGTGGTCCCAGGTTTGCAAAGTCCCGCGAATTTTGGGTTCAGTGTGGGTTGAATGGCACTTTTCCTGATGTTATTTATTTCATGCTGGGTGTTGCAGAATAGTGCCAGTGCATCTTGTTGGTCCTGGGACATTTCCCTGTCGTCCACTGTACGGGCAAATGCTGTTATCCCTGCGGTCAGTAATTTCAGTACTTTTTGCAATTTTACATCCATGCTCCTGACTCCTGTTCCAATGTGTTTCCATATACAGTTGTTAACTATTGGAACGTTCAGAGATATGCCAGGTTTCTTCCTGTGGTGTCCAGTACAGCCTGCTCTTGTAACTGGTTTAAAGACATGTAGTCTATACTGGCAGCAAGCTTTGGCTCCAGATTTTGTCCAGTCTGTTCCGGCTGTATAAAATTGGCCACCATGTCCAGTAAGTTCTCTTGTTCCTGCACCCCATGCACACTTGTCTTTTCTTCTGCGGCCCCCTCTTCCAGGTCAGCCCAGCACTGACTCGCAGTGCTCCCCTCTGATGAGGTAGAAGCACTGTGCAGCCCTTGAAAAGGTACTGCTGTGGGTTTACCATAGGGCCCACAGTGACCCGACTCCATATCCCGGAGTCTGTCACATTGGAGCAAATGCTCCACACACCGCTCCATTCGGGTCCAGCGCTCTCGGTCGCTGGCCGCCCGCGGTGGTTCAAAGTCGGACTCCTCTGAGTCCACGACCTTGTTAGTTTTGTGTCTAGCCTTGCCGCCCGGCCGCGTGAATTTGGCCGGTGCGGAGGCCACATTGGGCACAGCTGATCCCTCTATGGGTGATCCAAGTGCCGCTGGCTGTAGCTGGCTTCCTGCTACTCCGCGGTCCTCCCTCTCCAGCTTTGTCGCAGCCCTTGTCTCCTTTGTTTTCTCCATTTTCCTACCCGTAGTTGGAAATGGGAACAAAAAAGACCGCAGAGTAAACGCTTACCTGCAATTAGCGGCTTTTAAACTGCCGCCGCGGGGGAACGTCCTTCCACCGCGTCTGACGTTTCGCAATGCGTGTAGCGATATGACACGCATGCGTCCTGGCGGGGTTATTCACGTAGTCACTCACGTGACTCCGAAGTAAAATTAACCTACAAACCTGTCCATCTATAGAGTGTGGGAGGAAACCAAGGCACCTGGAGAAAAACCTTGCGATCACAGGGAGAACGTGCAAATTCCGCACAGATAGAACCGGTAGTCAGGATTGAACCCTTGCCTCTGGCGCTGTGAGGCAGCAACTCTATCGCTGCTCCACCGTTCCACCCTTGGTTAAGCAATATTCGACTTTAAATTTATTGTTGTTATTGTCTCATAACCTGGTGCTAAGCCAACAACCTTTACCTCAATGTCAGCAAAACAAACAAGATTGGAATCGACTTCAGGAAGTGAAGTAGTACACATACCCTGGTATACATTGATGGTACCGAAGTAGAGATGGTTGAAAGCTTCACGTTCTTAGGAATAAATTTCACCAGCAATTTGTCCTGGTCCAGCTAAATTCAAGCAATTGGCCAAGAATTACACAGAGAGTGGTGAATCTGTGGAATTCTCTGCCACATAAGGTAGTTGAGGCCAGTTCATTGGCTATATTTAAGAGGGAGTTAGATGTGGCTCTTGTGGCTAAAGGGATCAGGGGATATGGAGAGAAGGCAGGGATGGGATACTGTTGGATGACCAGCCATGATCATATTGAATGGCAGTGCAGGCTCGAAGGGCAGAATGGAGAAAACGTGCACCTATTTTCTATGTTTCTATGTTTCTAAGAAAGCACACCAATCAATGCCTCTACTTCTTTAGAAGGCTTATGAAGTTAGGCACATCCCCAAGAACCCTCACCACCTTCTACAGATGTGCCGTACAAAGCATTTTATTGGGATGCATCGCAGCATGGTACAGCACTGCACCCGTAGTCAGGATCGAACCCGGGTCTCTGGCGCAGTGAGGCAGCAACTCTAACGCTGTGCCACCAAGCCACCTTTCAGACTAAGTTTCATCCAGTTCAGAAGCACAGCATAGGTTCTCATTCAAGGGACTGCATCAGTAGTATCTATTTATTAGTGAGTTCTTTGATAACATTCTACCAGTATATTAGCGCTTTAAGAACATTTCCCAGCGAGGATTGATGTGAATTATTATCCTCCACTTCTGTAAAATACTACGTAAAATAAACTAATGTTTTGACATTGAAACAATTTGTCTGCAAAGTGGGATTTTTTTTCGACATGCCAACTGATTTGTGGAAGCTTATTTTTAACTTTAGTTTTCAAATGGCTTATTTAGAGTGTGAATTAGATTCATTAGAGCTGGAAGTCATCAGTACTTGTGAAATGAACTTATAAGCAAACTGCTCCAGCAGCTTAAAATAAAAAGATGCTCTCTGTAACATGACACTTTGAACATCCTGCATTATCTAACCCAACGGCAAAGAAGCAGCAGATCAACATAAAAAGCTGGAGTAAGTCAGTGGGCCAGGCAACATCTCTGGATGGAAGGAATGGGTGACGTTTCGGGTCGAGACCCTTCTTCAGACTAAAGGAGGTTTCTTTACAGACAAAGAAACAGCAGTAGTTTGTACAGCAGCAACACTCCCTCTTCTCCCCTCTCCCATCAGGCAAGAGGGACAGAGGTGTGAAAACACACACCTCTAGATTCAGGGACAGTTTCTTCCTAGCTGTTATCAGGCAACTGAATGGTCCTCTCATCAGCTAGAGAGCGGTCCACAACCTCTCATCTACCTCATTGAACTTTCCTTAATTGGACTTTATCTTGATCTTGAACTAAATGTTACACCATTTATCAATTATCTGTGCACTGTGGACGGCTTGATTGTAAGCACGTATAATCTTTATTTGACTGGATAGCATGCAAACTAAAGCTTTTCACTGTACCTCAGTACATGTGTCAATAATAAACTAAACTAAACTAAAGTAAAATCAAATCAAATCAAATTAGACTGAACTAAACAAAACTAGCAGTCTGCAGAAGGGTCCCAACCCAAAATGTCACCTGTTCATTCCCTCTACAGATGCTGCCCTGATCCACTGAGTTCCTCCAGCACTTTGTGTTTTGCTTGTAAAGAGTCTGACTATATGAGAAAATATCAGATGTTAACACATAAGTCTGTCTTGGAAAATATTGCTATAATCAGGAAATTACCCACATTCTTGAGTGGCGCAGCAGTAGAGTTGCTGCCTTACGGCGCCAAAGACAAAGGTTCAAACCTGACTAAGGGTGGTGTCTATACGCAGTTTGTACCTTCTCCCCGTGACCGTGTGGGTTTTCCCGGGGTGCTCCAGTTGACTCCCACACTCTGAAGACATGCAGGTTTGTAGGTTAAATGGCTTGGGTAAAAATTGTAAATTGTCCCTAGTTTGTGCAGGATAGTGCTAGTGTGCGGGGTGATCGCTGGTTGGCGTTGACTTGGTGGGCTGGAGGGCCTGTATCTGCTCCGTATCTCTAAACTAATCTAAACTAAACTTAAATTCTTTATCCATTCAATTTCCAGCCAAAAGTGAATGATTCAATTGAAATAAAATGAGTGTAGAAAGATTAACTCAACCCAGAGCCTTGCCTAAGCATTCACTCTCTTTTAGGTCTGTTTACACTGATGATTCATGCATTGTGTTTCTTGGATGGCATCGTGTTCGAGAGCTATTTTAGTTTCCCAGTGTTAGTCATTTGACACTTTAGAGTCACCCTACGAGTGTGTACATTCTGTCAATGCATTAGAATTCTTCGTGCACAACGCTTCAAGCCAAGTTGAAATTCAAGCGTTCAATGTTTGAATGTGGAAAGGATGTTTTCACTAACATAGAAACATAGAAGATAGGTGCAGGAGAGGCCATTTGGCCCTTCGAGCCTGCAACGCCATTCATTGTGATCATGGCTGATCATCCACAATCAGTAACCCGTGCCTGCCTTCTCCCCATATCCCTTGATTCCGCTAGCCCCTAGAGCTATATCTAGCTCTCTTTTAAATTCATCCAGTGAATTGGCCTCTAGTGCCTTCAGTGGTAGAGAATTCCACAAATTCACAACTCTCTGGGTGAAAACGTTTTTTTCTCATTTCAGTTTTAAATGGACTCCCCTTTATTCTTAGACCGTGGACCCTGGTTCTGGTCTCCTCCATCATTGGGAACATTTTTCTTGCATCTAGCTTGTCCAGTCCTTTTATAATTTTATACATTTTTATAAGTATCCTCTCATCCTTCTAAATTCCAGTGAATACAAGCCCAGTCTTTCCATTCTTTCCTCATATGACAGTCCCGCCATCCCGGGGTTTAACCTCGTGAACCTACGCTGTACTGCCTCAAGTGGGAGAGTCTAGGACCAGTGGGCACATCGGCGGTCACTCGAAACGAGTATGACTGTCCTCTCATGGAGGATGCCTGTGTGTGACTTTGTTTAACGTGGGGAGACTGGTGCACAGACAGCCAACACACGGTCCTTGACATATCTGGGTCAGAATCCAGTGGCATGGAATCCAAGACGACCGGAGACCCTTTTCTGCTGCAGCCTTCATCCGCCTTCCCAGCCGTTGTAACGCTCCACTAAAGTCAGCCATCATCCTCCGCCTGTTCCACCGTTGAGGTCTTGGTTGGATTGCTCTTTGTCAGAGACCTCCCCCTCAACCTTACCACCATGGGTGACCCTACCAGGAACATAGCTCCAGATGGCATAGCTCTCAGGATCTCAGGACCACACAAGCTTCTCCACCACGGCAAGGTGACAATCCACAGAGTTGGCTCATCCTCATTATAAAAGGACCTACCTTCAAATCATAGGTTCAAAATGGAGGTGAGGATGAATTTCTTCATCGGAGGGTGGTGAATCTGTGGAATTCATCGCCACAAGTGGCTGTGGAGGCCAAGTCAATGGGTGTTTTTAAGGCAGAGGTTGATAGGTTCTTGATTTAGAAGGGCCTCAACGGTTATGGGGAGAAGGCAGGAGAGGGAAAGATAGATCAGCCATGATTGAATGGCAGAGTACACTCAATGGGCTGAATGGCCTTATTCTGTTCCTATGTCTGATGGTCTTATGTTAGAGAGTAAGATAGTTGAGTTTAATAAGTGGAAAGGAAATATTCCTTAAAAGGAACGTAAGGAATAATAGAGCCGCTGCCTCACAGCGCCAGAGACCTGGGTTCGATCCTGACCTTGGGTGCTGTCTGTGTGGAGTTTGCATGTTCTCCCTGTGATCTTGTGGGCGTCCCCCAGGTGCCTTGGTTTCCTCCCAAGTCCCAAAGACATGGAGGTTTGCAAGTTAATTGGCCTCTGTAAATTGCCTGGTAGTGTGCAGGGAGCAGAAATGTGTAGGGGTGAGAAATCGTAGCACCCAGGGAAAATCACGTGGTCACAGGGAGAACATACAAACTCTGTACAGACAGCACCCGTAGTCGGGATCGAACCCGGGTCTCTGGTGCTGTGACGCAGCAGCTCTCTTTGTTCTATGTTCTAAGACTAACCCAGAATGCCAACTTGGTCGGCATGGATGGACAGGTTGGGCCAAGATGGGTCTCGACCCACAAAGTCACCCATTCCTTTTCTCTAGAGATGCTGCCTGTCCCGTCGAGTTACTCCAGCTTTTTGTGTCTACCTTTGGGCCGTAAGACTTGTTTTCACGCGGTGTAGCTCTGTGACCATCAACCCTGCACTTGCCGGCCTATCTGGGACGTGTGGTTTACTGGCCCCCTGGGCCACAGGATATGATGAGAGACAAGTGGAAAAAAAGTCTGGAGACGGACCATTAAAAAGGTGTTTGAACTTTGGGACGGATTCGGATACGTGAAGGTTATTAAAGTGGAAAATGGCCCCGAGTTACTCATTAACACTTAACTGTTTGCTTTAGTTCACTGGGCAACCCTGCGTGGCGCCTGACTATTTGAAGAGCTAGACAAATAGAAAAATATTTGACAGTTACTTTTGAAGCCAAGCTGTTTAGGACTTTGTATGTTAATTACATTTCTGCTGACATTGCAGAGGAAGGAATTATTTGAGCCTGAGTTGCCACACTAAGTGTTAAGGTGCAGAGTGAAGGATTTATTCCAACCCGTTACGAATACAGCTCTTGCCTCATGGTCCTGTGCAACTATCTGGTGCCGTCTGCACTGGGTTCAGGCAGCGCATGTGAAGGGTTGCTCTAAAATGCCCTGTGAAGGAAAAATAATCACCTTAAAGGGCCCGTCCCACGAGCATGCGACTCCATGCGGCAAGCGTGACCTAACGCAGTCGCTTGAGCCGTACGGCCTCGCGGGGCCGGTCCCACTTCGATCGCCAGAGTCGTATGGAGTTGTGCGGAGCTGGTCCCGACATCGCCCGGGGCTCCGAAAAACTGACTGTGTTCAAAAATTCTGCGCGGCAATGGCCTGCCGGTCCGCAGCTGCCTCAACGCCGTACGCACCGCCTCGACGGGCGTGCGCAGCGTCTTGACGCCGTACGCAGCGTCTTGACGCTGTACGTCACTCGCGAACTTCCCGCAGACTTCGCTCGAACTTCACGTCACTCACTCGACCTCCGCGCAGCCCCCACTTCCGGTTTGGTCGCGCTCGCTGCATGCAGGCGCATGCTAGTGGGACAGGCCCTGTACGGGGATCACTCGACCTCCATGCGACCCCCGCGTGGCCCCCGCTTCCGGTTTGGTCGCGCTTGCCGCATGCAGGTCACATGCTCATGGGACAGGCCCTTTACTCTCAAGATTTTGATCTGCAATAGACAAGGGACTCTTGATACCAAGAGGTAGAAACAAAGAACTGCAGATGCTGGTTTATAGAGAGGATGGACACAAAGTGCTGGAGTAACTCAGTGGGTCAGGTAGCATCTCTGGAGAGAAAGGAAGGGTGACGTTCTTCTGCAGACGAAGGGTCCCGACCCGAAACATCTCCCATCCTTTTTCTCCAGAGATGCTGCCTGATCCATTGAGTCACTTCAGCATTTTGTGTCTATCCTGATACCAGGAACATCATTCATTTAGTAGAAATAAAGAACAGCAGATGCTGGTGCATCACAGCATGGTTTGGGAACAGTTCATCCAAGACTGCAAGAAATTACTGAGAGTTGTGGACGCAGCCCAGATCATCACACAAACCAACCTCCCTTCCATTGACTCCATCTACACTTCACGCTGCCTTGGCAAGTCCACCTGCATAATTAAGGACCAGTCTCACCTCAGTCACTCCCTCTTCTTCCCTCTCCCATCTGACTTGGCCTCCACGGCCGTCTGTGGCAATGAACTCCACAGTTTCACCACCATCTGGCTAAAGAAATTCATTGTCATCTCCTTGCTAAAGGTACGTCCTTTTATTCTGAGGCTATGGCCTCTGATCCTGGACTCTCCCACAAGTCCCTGTACAAACAAGGGTGGACTACTATAATGCAGAGAACTTCCATTTCTGTTATGACTTCCACAAATTCAGGGCATCCCGATTAAGTGCTTCACAAGTGCAGGCACTGTTAAGCTATAGGTGACGGGTACCAAATACTATATACAGTGTGATCCGCAAAATGTCAATAATGTGGTTCAGATGAAGTGGTGACTTTGGGCTGATATTTCGAATGGTTCCCAAGCATGGAAACGGGCCCTTCAGCCCATCGACCACGCCAACCACCGATCACCTGCTAGGGGATGAAATACATTGTTCATTGATTGAATTGAATTGAATGAATTTAATTGATAGATACAGCATGGAAACAGGCCCTTCAGCCCACTGAATCCACGGCGACCAGTGATCACCCATTCACACCAGTTCTATGTTATCCCACTTTCTCATCCACTTCCTAAACACCAGGGGGCAATTTACAGAGGGCCAATCAACGTATAAACCCGCACGTCCTTGGGATGGAGGAGGGAACTGGAGCACCCGGAGGTAATCCCACATGGAGAACGTGCAAACTCCACACACAGACAGCACCTGAGGCCAGTATCGAACCCGGGTCACTGGCGCTGTGAGGTAGCGGCACTACCCACTGCGCTACTATGCCGCACTCATTTGCAATCTTTCTCCATTTGGATAATAATCCACCTGATGATTCCGCTCTCCGCACGAACTGACACTTTCCCTCATTAAGTTCCGGTTGCCCATTCGCCCAACCTGCCTTTAACCTGGCGATAGGCTCAAAATACTGGAGTAACTCAGCTGGACAGGCAGCTTTTAACCTTTAACCTTTAACCTGTGGCAGGGTCCGAGTTCATCACTGTCGTACACCTCTCCTACATATGATCACAGGACTGTGTAGAAATGGAGGTGCAGTTAAGACCATGATTCAGATCAGTCGAGATCTTACTGGTCCGCTCCAAATGTTGAACATCCTACTGCTTTCACTAGGACAGATTACAAACCAGCTGAATGAATATTGATTTATCTAACTTCAAGTAACCCTTGCATTTCCTCTCTCTCCGTCCCTCACCCCCCCCCCCCCCCCCCCCCCCCCCCCCCCCCCCCCCCCAGTCATCCTACTAGTTTCATTGTCGTCCGGCTTAATTTCACTGTTTGTATCTACTCGTTTTCATCTTTTCCACAGCCCACAATGGACCATTGTGGGCTCCACCTTTCCTTGATCATCATTGCTGGCTTTGATTTGTTCTTTTCATATCTTTCTTTCGTGTGTTCTTTGTACCAGAACAAGGGGTCACAGTTTAAGGATAAGGGGGAAATCTTTTAGGACCGGGATGAGAAAAACATTTTTCACACAGAGAGTGGTGAATCTCTGGAATTCTCTGCCACAAAATGTAGTTGAGGCCAGTTCATTGGCTATATTTAAGAGGGAGTTAGATGTGGCCCTTGTGACTAAAGGGATCAGCGGGTATGGAGAGAAGGCAGGTACATGATACTGAATTGGATGATCAGCCATGTTCATATTGAATGGCGGTGCAGGCTCGGAGGGCCGAATGGCCTACTCCTGCACCTATTTTCTATGTTTCTATGTACCTTGCCATAGCCTCAGAATAAAAGGATGTACCTTTAGAATGGAGACAGGGACAAATTTCTTTAGTCAGAGGGTGGTGAATCTGGGGAATCATTGCTTCAGAAGGCTGTGGAGGCCAAGTCAATGGATATTTTTAAGGTGGGGATTGATAAATTCTTGATTAGTATTATTCTTATTGGTTGTCAGGGGTTATGGAAAGAAGGCAGGAGAATGGGGTTGAGAGGGAAAGATAGATCAGCCATGTGTAAATGGCAGAGTGGACGTGATGGGCAGAATGGCCTAATTCTGCTCCTATAACTTGTGAACGTGAACCTTTTCACATCTCTAGTTTCCCTCTTCCCTGATTCTGAGGAAGGGTCTCGACCCAAAACATCGCCTATTCCTTCTATCCAGAGATACTGCCTGAGCCGCTGAGTTACTCCGCCGTTTTACATCTATCTTTAGCCTATAATGAAATTCGTAAATGCTCTGTCTTCCGCTCATTTACTCTACCAATATCCCTTTGCCACTTTCTGCTCTCTGCACTCACTCTTTGTATCACCCAACGGGTCTATCATCTCCTTGATCTAAGCTAATGACAAGCACAGTGAAAAACCTTGGCTCCAGTACACTTCCCTGGGGCATGCGGAGTCACATCTGGACCATCCAGTCTACAGAGCACCTCGCTGTGTTGTTATTGCCACTCAGAGAAGATGACCCTCGCCCCTGATAAGGTCAGGGGTGAGGGTGGAGACTGAGACCACCCCAGAGTAAAGTTCCCAACAGATTCCAAGACCAAACTATTTTTTTTCCCTTCTTAACAAAGAGCTTTTATTACACATTCACAGTTTACAAAGTACCGCGTTAATCAAAACAGCTATTCAGGCAGTTTGCAAAACACCAACCATCAAATGACAACATTGTCAGGACCACAACAAGGAGCTTCTATTCAAATAATCACAGTTACAAGTACAAGAAAGATCAAGTGTTTTATTGTCAAATGTCCCAAACTGAACAATGACATTCGTACTTGCAGCAGCACAACAGAATATGTAAGCTGTAATATACTCTGTAATATAATGGTACTATACCCATGGTACTCTGTAAACAATAAAATAAAGAAGAGAAAACAGTTCAGTATAGACAGAACTTTATTTTCTTCTTTATTATATTGTTTACAGAGTACTATGTAGAATATCTATATATATATATATTTTTCGACACAAAACGTCACCCATTCCTTCTCTCCAGAGATGCTGGCTGTCCCGCTGAGTTACTCCAGCATATTGTGTCTACCTTCCATTTAAATCAGCACCTGTAGTTCCTTCCTACACACACACACACATACACACACATATGTGTGTGTGTGTGCGTGTGCGTGCGTGTGTGTGTGCGTGCGTGTGTGCATGTGTGTGTGTGTATGTGCGTGTGTGTGCGTGTGTGTCTCTGTCTATATCTGTGTGTGTCTGTCTGTGTTTCTATCTGTGTGCGTGTGTGTGTGTGTTGTGTGTGTGTGTGTGCGTGTTGTGTGTGTGTGTGTGTGTGTGTGTATATATATAAAACTATATTATGTATAAACAATGCACTCAACCCCCCATGGCGACCGGCGTTCACAGGCCTCCAGATTCCCCTTGGACACCGCATGTTCCCTCTCCCGGTATAAGCGGGCACGGATGTAGGGCCGGAAGAGGGGCCGGCAGTCGACTCAGGCACAACCCTCCACTGCCCGCTGCCTGGACCCGTGAATGGCCATCTTGGCCGGGCCCGGGAGCAAACCGACCACCCCCTAACCTTCCCCTCCCGCCACGGACCGACCCTCCCCCCTCCGTCCCGTGTGACCAAAGATCAGGAGCGTGGGGCTGTAATGCAGCCAAACCAGCCTGAACCTTAGCATCAGTCACTCATTTCTTAGCAAGCAAGTAATTCCTAAAGGTGCAGGTTGCTGAGTTTTCTGGCTGCTTGTTCTCGCTCCAAATTATGCTGATGATTTGCACAGACGTTAAATATTTGCTCTGGCTAATCACTTATTTACTTGCCACTGGGTCCCTTTGGAAAGGAAATGAAACCTGTGATTCAAGGACGGGAGTCTGTGGGACTGTTGGCAATAATTTGGCTGTTGCGAAACTTTCTGAGTTCCTTGTCATGTTGTCCAGAGACTGAGGCAGTATTATTTTAACCTGTCAGCAGGCAGGAAGTGCAGGGGATGGGGGAGTATTGCCTGTGTACGGGTCTGCGTAATCTCACACCCTGCTGATTGTAACAAATCAGTAGTCTAAGCCAACGTGACTCCTGAAATTGTCAGAGACAGGCTGGCTATGTACCCTTCATCTTGTTTTTTTGTCAAAATAAACTTAATCACAATAAAAAATAGATATAAAACAAAAACCATGAAAAACTCATAGCGTCTGTTCATTCAATAGTGTCATACTCAGTAGTGTTTGGATTTTAGTTTAGTTCAGCTTAGTTTAGAGAGACAGCATGGAAACAGACCCTTCGGCCCAGCGAGCCCATGCCGACCCTCCATTAGTAATGATGTCAGGGGCTATGTGGAGAAGGCAGAATAATGGGGTTGAGAGGGAAAGATAGATCAGCCATGATTGAATGGTGGGGTAGACTCAATGGGCCGAATGGCCTAATTCTACTCCAGTAACATGTACTTATGATTACCCATTCACACTAGTTCTATCCTGCACGCTAGGGACAATTTACAGAAGCTAATTAACCTACAAAACTGCACATCTTTGGAATGTGGGAGGAAACTGGAGCACCTGGAAAAAACCCACGCGGTCACAGTGAGTCTGTAGAAAGGTCTCGACCTGAAATGCCACCCATTCCTTCACTCCAGAGATGCTGCCTGCCCTGCTGGGTTACTGCAGCATTTTGTGTCTACCTTCATAGTAGATTCTGGTGGTGAGAATGTAGGTACAATAAAATTCTCTAGTGTAGCTTCAGTTTAAATTGCAGCTTGATGGCTGGCACAGGTTCGCTGGGCCGAAGGGTCTGTTTCTGTGCTGACTGACTCTCTGATTCTCTATTGCCGACCTACATGGACGATACAGCACTGGAGGTTACCTGCAGCCTATCCAGCAAATCAGCCCCATGGTTGACAAGGTCTCCTCTGAGACATCAGGCGACACTATTTTTAGAGATCAGCAGGGGAGCCAAGAGATAAAAGCCTCTTCCAATGTTGCATTTAGCTGATAGCGAGCACTGATTCTTTTGTTGAAACCCACGCACTCAGCCCCGCGGTAGATCAGACACGGTTAGAGGAGTTATTTCTATTATGTTCTCCAGCTGAGAGTTGTGTATCTAAGGAAGGGCGATACCAATTCAAGCCATTAACAAATCACGCTATATGTGGCACGGTGGCGCAGCGGTAGAGTTGCTGCCTTACAGCGCCAGAGACCTGGGTTTGATCCTGACTACAGGTGCTGCCTGTCCGGGTGCTCCGGTTTCCTCCCACACTCCAAAGATGTACAGGTTTGTGAGTTATTTGGCTTGGTAAAATTGTAAATTGTCCCTAGAGTGTGTAGGATAGTCGCTCCATTCCAAACTGCTCCACGACCAATTAAACATCTTGTAGGATATTAGTTTTGTTTAGTCCAGTTTATTATTGTCACATGTACCGAGCTACAGTGAAAAGCTTTCATTTGCGTGCTATCCAGTCAGAGAAAAGACTATACATGAATGCAAAAAACTGCCCATAGCACGCAGATAAAGGATAGAGGGCACAACATTGAGTCCAAGATATAACATTGAAGTCCAATAAAGTCCAATTAAAGATAGTTCATAAGTCTCCAATGAGGTAGATGGGAGGTCAGGACCACACTCTAGCTGATGAGAGGACAGTTCAGTTACCTGTTAACAGCTGGAGAATTGGCTCCAATTGCCATAGAATCATTGTGGGATAATCTTCTTGGGATATTTTTGTTACAGTCAAAAGATATAATCCATTGAAGCCCATATCAAGTATTGCCTCGAGTTTTAGACTTTAGAGATACAGTGCAGAAACAGGCCCTTTGGCCCACCGAGTCCACGCCAAACAGCAGCACTTTCTTCCACACTAGGGATAATTTACAATTTTTTACCAAAGCCGATAAACCTACTAAACTGTACACCTTTGGAGTGTGGGAGGAAACCAGTGCACCTGGAGAAAACCCACACGTTCACGGGGAGGACGTACAAACTCTGTACAGACAGCACCCGTAGTCAGGATTGAACCCGGGTCTCTGGCTACACTACCCCTGTGCCACTGTGCCACTCTGATCACTTCATTTCAATAAGGATGCAACAAAAAAAGGTCCTGACCTGAAACATTGCCTGCCCATTTCCTCCACTGATGCTGCCTGACCCGCTGAGTTCCTCCAACACTTTGCGTTCAGCTCAAGAATCCAGCACTTGCAGTTCCTTGTGACTCCATGATGCGTTGGTCGTGGGTTTGTAGTGTGAGATTGTGTAAAACTTACAGAATGTAACAGGGACTGAAGCATTGAAGAGTGAGGGCAGGTTACACAAGCCAGACGTGTGTTCCCTGGGCTGTGGAAGATTATGAGTAATCTAATTGAGATGTTTACGTGATTGAAGGATTTCAAGTGTTGATGGAGATTAACTACTTCCGCTGGCTGGCGGGGAGTTCAGAGTGAAAGTACATCACCTTAAGACTGGAGTCGGGCTATTCAAGGATGATGTCGATCTAAGCAACATGGCAGCATGGTGGTGTAGTGGTCGAGTTGTTGCCTTACAGAGCCAGAGATCCCGGTTTGACCCTGACTACAGGTGCTATCTGTATGGAGTTTGTACGTTCTCCCTGTGACCTGCGTGGATTTTCTCCGGGCGCTCCAGTTTTCTCCTACACTCCAAAGATGTACAGGTATGTAGGCTAATTGGCTCGGTAAAATTGTAAATTGTCCCAAGATAGTGTTAGTGTGTGGGGATCACTGGTCAGTGAAGATTTGGTGGGCTGAAGGGCCTGCTTCTGCATTGTATCACCAAACTAAACTAAACTGCAGATGCTGGTTTACAAAGTGCTGGAGACAAAGTGCTGGAGTAACTCAGTGGGTCAGGCAGAATCTCTGGCGAACACGGTGACATTTCAGCTTGGGACCCACTTTTAGTTTAGTTTAGTTTAGTTCAGAGCTACAGCACCGAAACAAACCCTTCGGCTCACCGAGTCCACACCAATCACCCGTTCACACCAGTCCTATGTTATCCAACTTTCATCCGTTTACAATTTACAGAGGGCCAATTAACCTACAAATCTGCCCATCTTTGGGATGTGGGAGGAAACAGGAGCACCCAGAGGAACTCCACGTCGTCACGGAGACAAAATGCAAACTCCACACAGACAGCACTCATAGTCAGGATCTAGCATATGTCTCTGGCATTGTGAGGCAGCAACTCTACCTTTTCTCTTCAGACTCATAGGTGACGCTTCAATCTGAAGGAGGGACCTGAGGCACCACCTCTCCATGTGCTCCAGATACGCTGCCTGTTACTCCAGCACTTTGTTCCTGTGTTCATGAGTTTTCAGAGCAAAATTAGGCTATTCGGCCCATGGTCTACTCTGCCATTCAATCATGGCTGATCTATCCATCTCTCCCTCTCAAATCCTGCCTTCTCCCCATAACCCCTGACACCAGTATTAATCAAGAAACTATCAATATCTGCTTTAAAAATATCCATTGACTTGGCCTCCACAGCCTTCTGCGGCAATGAATTCCACAGATTCACCACCCTCTGGCTAAAGAAATTTCCCCTCATCTCCTTCCTAAAGGAACATCCTTTTATTCTGAGGTTGTGTCCTCTGATCCTAGACTCTCCCACTAGTGGAACCATCCTCTCCACACCCACCCTTTCCAAGCCTTTCACTATTTGGCACGTTTCAATGAGGCACCCCTTCCATCCTTCTAAACTCCAACGAGTACTGGCCCAGTGTCAACAAACACGCAACATATGTTAACCCAATCATTCCTGGGATCATTCTCGTAAACCTCCTCTGGATCCTCTCCAATGCCAGCACATCCTTCCTCAGATATGTGGCCCCAAAACATCTCACAAAACTCTAAATGCGATCTGACCCATGCCTTATAAAGCCTCAGCATTACATTCCTGATTTATATTCTACTGCTCTCGAAATAAATGCTAGCATTGTGTTTGCATTCCTTACCACTGATTCGACTTGCAAATTAATATTTTGGGAATCCTGCAGCAGCACTCCCAAGCCCCTTCGCACCTCCGATTTCTGATTTATCTCCCCATTTAGAAAACAGTGTCCTTTTTTTAATTCAAGAATGCTGCCAGGAAGTACTTCTTCACGGAAAGGGCAGTGAATCTCGCCTCAAAATGCTGCTGCTGACGCAAAGGTAGTTAACTCAGAAGCATTTATAGGCAGCACTGTATCAGCACTGTATGACTGTAAACATTGCTAGATTCATTCCCCGTCTGAAGAAGGGTCTCGACCCGAAACATCACCCATTCCTTCAGTCCGAAGAAGGGTCTCGACCCGAAACATCACCCAGAGATGCTGCCTGTCCCACTGAGCTACTCCAGCTTTTAGTGTCTCTCTTTGATAGATTCATACAATGTGGGAAGAGCCCCTTCTTGACAAGACGTGACAATGCTGCACTGGATTGTTTCCCTGCAATCTCCCCAGGAATCATAGGAAATGCGGGATTAGGCGGGATTAGGCGGGATTAGGATTTCGAGGCGCTGGGTGGCAATCCTGCATGGTGGCTTCATAACATTGGCCAAGCGCACAAACCAAATGTCAGAACCTGTCGGCCCGCTGGTACTGGACAGGTTTACTGGGTTTTTTTCCGAAAGTAAACTGTGTTCCGAATTAACTGAAATCTATACAAAACTAGAACAGAGCAAAACCTCTCCCCACATTCTCAGCGTTTGCTCATTTGTTGAGGTTATATTCGGTAGTGTTCACCAACTATCCTTACACCAAGCACCCTTGCCACACCTGTGGCCCCGTGGGGTGATAGCCCTTCCCTTGTTTGAGGGGCGTCTCCACCACACCCTGCCTCCCAATGTCCAGCAGCGGAAGGACCCTAGACTGTGGTCCTCCCCCCAGCATCCCTCAGCACGTACTCCCGCAGTCTGGAGCGGGCCAGTCGCAACGTTCCCCGACGGACATCTCGCTCCGCTTGGTGACCAACAAGTTTCGGGAAGACCAAAGAGCTCCTTTTACAGTGACGTGAAGGAAAATTCTGCTGCCTCACAGCTCTAGTGACCCACGGACGATCCTGGCCAGGAAACACAGCATTAAACGCAGCAGCTCAGAAGTCTGTCCTAGATAGATACTAAATGCTGGAGTAACTCAGCGGGACAGGCAGCATCACTGGATGGAAGGAATGGGTGACGTTTTGGGTCGAGACCCTTCTTCGTATCTTACTTGTCCCAAGCATTGTTTATATTAGACAAGGGCGGAACTTGCTTTATCTTAAGGAATCCCATTGAATTGATTAAGAAGTAGATTAAATGAATGAGGTAAGACAGAACAGGACAGAATTCCTTTCAAATGAGATTGTTGCGTGGTGACCAAATGAAGGATTTAACATCAAAAGCAGAGTAAATCAATGGTTCAATGGAGCCTTTATTGTCACGTGCATAGCGCTAAATTATTTTCCATGCAAACAGTGCTGTAGAGTACTGCCATACTCCCGATCCTCGATTAGTAAGTGTACAGAAACAGTCCACTGAGCCCGCATGCAAGAGGCGCCATGTTTTTGTGCCATTTTCAAAGTCCGCGGAGTAGTTGTCATGAGCGGAGCCGGTTCCAGGCGAGCCCCAGGCTGTTGCAGGGCCTCCAGCCATCTCCTTCCTTGGATGCCACATACCTCTCCTCGCCCTTCCGCCTTTGTTCCCACAGCCGACCTCGAGTCCACGGTCAACCAGACCCCGGCTCCCTCTCCTCTCTTGCTGGCCTCACTCCTCACCCATCGCCTCCATCTTCGCTGCCTCCATCCACCCACTCTCCTCTACTTTCCACTCTTGGTGAATCCAAAACTAGGAACTGTAATTATAAACCAACCCTTGGTAAAACCAATGAGGGACTCAGAACAAGTCAACGTGAATTAAATTAAGAGACCAACTCACAAACTCCCTTTCCCCCAATTGCTCCCTTTTCTCTGTCCCCTGTGTCACAACCAGCAAAATGGTGTAAGCCAGGAAGATGTCAGCTGGCTTGGTGAATTAGTGCCAACTCTTTGGGAACATTAACCTATCAACCACGTCCTCTACCGTTTCACCCCAACCTGTAACTATCTCCCATTGCACAGTCTGTATGGAGTTTGGACCTTTTTCCTGTGATCACATGGGTTTCTCCGGTTTCCTCCCACACTCCAAAGACAATATGATACGATAGAATTTTATTTTTTCCCAGGAGGGAAATTGATCTGCCATAAAATACAGAATACACGAAACATGAAATTAAAGTGACGAGTGGAAAGGATTGGGGATGTGCAAAGACATGAAGGTGTGTAGGTTAAATGGTTTTGGTAAAATTATGAATTATCCCTAGTGTGTAAGAATGTGCTAGTGTACTGGGTGATCATTGGTTACGCAGACATGGTGGGCCAAAGGGCCTGTTTCCATGCTGTATCTAAAGTCCAAAGTCTAAAGTCACTTAGTAAAAGCAACAACGTTCCTTCGTTAGAAAAGACGACAGCATGAAGTCTCCAGTGATGGCAGCCACACCCTGGGGCACAGGGGAAAGGTTCTGTTTCCTTGTATTGAAAGTGAGAGCTAATGTTGGAGTAACGTTGCTGGCTTTATGAGTCTGGGCATTAGACCCAGGACAAAACAATAACAACTTTCACCTTCCAACCCCGCAAAGCCTCACATCAGAAAGTTCCTTGGAGCTCTAGAAAATCTAAATGATGCTTATATTAAAATGGAGCTTCCGGTCCAGTGACTTAGCACAGAGATAGATAGAGACATGAAATCATACCGTACAGATTCGGCCCATCCATGCTGATTACGATGTCCCACTAGGGGCATCTTGGATCACGGTGGCACAGCAATAGAGACCCAGGTTCGATCCTGACTACAGGTGCTGTCTGTACGGAGTTTGTACATTCTCCCCCTGACCGCGTGGGTTTTCTCACCACATCCCAAAGATGTGCGAGTTTGTCGGTTAATTGGGTTCCGAAAAAAAAATTGTAAATTGTCCCTTGTGTGCAGGATAATAGTGCTAGTGTACGGGTATCGCTGGTCAGCGCAGACTCTGTGGGCCGAAGGGACTGTTTCTGTGTGGTATCTCTAAACTCTCCCACTTGCTAACCCATTTTCTCATCCACACCCTACATACTAGAGGGATTGATTGAAATACACAGCCGGGAAACAGGGGCTTCGGCCCATCCAGTCCTCGACAACCATCAATCGCCCATTCACGTTAGTTCTGTGTTATCCCACTTTCACAGTCATCCACTCCCTACACACCAGGGATAATTTTGCAGAGGGCCATTTAACCCCACAAACCCACCACCTTTGGGATGTGGGAGGAAACCGGAGCACCTGGAGGAAACCTAACGCAGTCGCAGGGAGAACTTGCAAACTCCCCATATACAGAATCCCGGATCAGGATCGCAAACCCTGCTGTAATTTGTCAGAGCTGGTAAATGTTCCATCTAAGATGTTTTAATATGAGAATTGAGGGAAAAAGGAACTGCAGATGCTGGAATTGTGGACAAAACACAAAGTAGGAACTCAGCGGGACAGGCAGCATCTGTGGAGGGAATGAGCAGGTTCCATTTTGAGTCGAACCTGGCACTATGAGGCAGCAGCTCTACCAACTGCGCCACTGTACCGCCCACTGTGGTGTTCTTGTACACCACTTCACAGATGCCCCCTCCACCAATATGAAGCGCTTTTGTGCATTTTATTCCCTCGCTAGATGGGAATTTTCCAAATTGGTTTTAAAATGTTATCCATTAAATGGCCTGTCAGTAGTGATTAGTGCTCTGCCGTTTTTTGTAATGACTGATGGCCTCGTATAACCTCTGCAGCTTTGGCAGCTCAAAGTGGAGACAGCCTCCATTTGCCCACTACTTACAGTTATGGGTTGATGGAGCCAGGCTCTTGTATGCTCCCGACCTCGGGCTAAAGTCAGTCTGGCTACACCCTTGGTGTCTGAAGCTGTAACTCTTGAAACTACTGGACAACAAACGGCAATTAAGGCCGGGTTCACTCACCCTCTCCTCTGGCCTATAAAGTCATTAAACAGCTTGGAGCAATTGAGGAAAAGGGCTGTAATGGTTTGGAGGCAGTTAACTAGAGAATTAGAGTGGATAAGGGTGGGGGAAAGGGCAACGGTGGGTCAGAAGCGATTGAATAGCAGAGGCTAAGGAGCAGTGAGACTGAAGGGACATTTTCAGGATAATCATTTAAGGTTGTCAGTTTGAAGTATTTGGCGTAATTTGTCACTTTATAATGATTGCACTCTGCCTCCATCCTTAAAAGCCTTCTTCAGACAAGACTGCCCTCTGTTCAGCACTTTGAACAATCGCTGAATGGGAGATAAATAGTCTGAGGCCTCTTTGGTCGGCCTGAAACTTGTTGACCTCCCAGCAGAGCGGGATGTCCATCGGGGAAAGTTGCCGACGGGCCTGCTCCAGACTGCAGGAGAACGTGCTGAGGGACGCACTGAAGCTCGGTGCAGCCAACGCCAAGGCTCTGTGCGGGAGGACCACAGTCTAGGGCCCTAGACTTCCGCTGCTGGACATTGAGTGGCAGATTCCGGTGGGGACCCCCCTCAAACATGGGAAGGGATATCACCCCAGGGAGCCACATCAGTGGCAAGAGTGCCGGATAGAATGATATTTCTGTGAACCATACCAAATACAACGCTGATTAATATATATATATAGCCGGGGAAAATGTCGGGAGAACTTTTCCACAGTTCTTGCTCTGCATATATTTTTTGTTCCGGACAAAGTTTAGTTTAGTTTAGTTGAGAGATACAGCGCAGTAACTGGCCATTCGACCCACCAGGTCTGTGCCGACCAGCGATCTCCGCACGCTAACACTATCCTACATGCACTAGGGACAATTTACAATTTACATGCATAATACAACTATTATGTTTGTTACCTCACTGACTATTTCTAATCCCCCCCCCCAATGTCCAGCAGTCCAGAAATGTCCCCAATCTCATTGTTTTATTCATTGAACACGCAGATGAACATCCTCAAGGAGTGTAATCAGATGGAAACTGATTCAGATGCAACAAGAGCTTGTTCAAAGAAGGGGCATATTTTAAAGGAGTGACAGAGATACTTCCAGGGGAATGTGTGAGGAGGTTATTATTTGTCTTTAGTTTTAGCTTGAACCAGGACATCTGCAGATTCAAAGTTTAATATAGTAATTGTGCTGAAACTACCAACCATGTAATGAATATCATCCATTCCGGAGGTTTTATTTTTCTGATGCCATTTAAACTTCACTTGGATTTCAATGTAAAAGTAATTGGGAATGGGGAGCATTGGAACAAAAATTTGCCCTCAGTACATATTAATTTTAATATGATAATGTATGCATGTTGGTAGGTGCAATCAAAACAAAGATCTTTTTCATCATTGTTGTGTTATGAATACCACAGAAAATATTATGTACTCACAAGATCACATTAAATAGAATATTATTGCTTAAATATATAGTTATTGGACTTTGCATTTCGGAAAAGTCCCAGCTGAAAGGAAGACAGCAAAATACTGAAAGTATTGAGGGTGAAAATGACTTCAGGACAGTTTGTTAGGAAAATGAAAGAAATAGTAACAGAATACTTATGCAGCTGAGCGAGTATAATTTTATGGATGAGAAATTGTGTTCAGCTAATTGATAATTTCTTTGACAAAGTAACTATCATGTTAGATAACAAGGAAGCCAACGGATGTAGCAAATTATGCTATACAAAATTTGGTCCGTGAAGTGCCCCATAAAAGATTACTGCATTAGATAAGCACCTATGGACTTGAACGTAATAGGTTTGAGCTTAATGTCCCTGTCCCACTTAGGAAACCTGAAGGGAAACCTCTGGAGACTTTATGCCCCACCCAAGGTTTCTGTGCGGTTCCCGGAGGTTGCAGGTTGTTGCCAGAGGTTGCAGGTAGTGGAAGCAGGTAGGGAGACTGACAAAAACCTCCGGAAACCTTGGGTGGGGCGCAAAGTCTCCAGAGGTTTCCGTTCAGGTTTCCTAAATGGGACAGGGACATTATAAGCCCAGAGCTTATGTGGATCTTGGACAAGCAGCAACAAAGAGAAGCAGGAAGAAGAGCTGATTGGCTGAAGCCTGTGGGAAAGGTGAGTCATAGGTGAGTCAGAGGGGGAAAACAGTTTGAAAAGAGCGCAAAAAAACCAGCCAGAATTAGCCCAGAGCTTACGTGGATCTTGGACAAGCAGCAACAAAGAGAAGCAAGGAGAAGAGCTGATTGGCTGAAACCCGTGGGAAAGATGAGTACGTCACAGGTGAAAAACATTTTTAAACTGAGGAATTTGGTTTGTAAATTGGTAAATTAGGCAATTTATCAGTCAATATAAGCAAGGCTGCTCTAAGGGAGCGGCAGAGGCCTTGTGAGTTAAGTATGACTTTGGCTTGAGAGTCTTCGGCGAGGAGGCTGAGGAGAGGAGGCTACGCAAAAAGCTGGAGAGCAGCAGTGAGAACGACCGTTGGCTGGACTTGGTGAGTCTTGAGTGCAGGTTTAAAAAGTGGCCAAACAGCACTTTAACAGTCTTTGAGTGTTGGACAAAGCTCATACTTCCAAGCTCATCAGAGGAAGGTTAGGGGTGAGTGTGGGGATTGGCTGAATAATTAGATTGGAAGATTGGTAAATTAGGCAATTTAGCATCTGATATAAGCATGACTTGCTCAAGGGGTACGGTTGTGTCTGGGTGTGGCCCTGTCGAGGGAAGTGCCCTGTGAGAAAGGCGCAAGTCTTTTGCTGCGAGTCTTCGACGAGGAGGCTGAGGGAGGTTGCCACACCAAATGCTGGAGCGGGAGAGACGAAGGAAGGAGATGTCAAGCAAGCTGATTCGGTGTAATGCTTGCAGTATGTGGGAGGTCAAGGACATCGCTGGTGCCTCTGGCTGCTACAAATGTGAGAAGTGCATCCAGGTAGAGCTCCTGAAGGGCCGTGTTGGGGAACTGAAGAAGCAAGTGGATGACCTCGGGTTCATCTGAGAAACTGAGGGGGAGGGTCCTACAGTATGATTGTTAAATGGATAGTCAAAACGGAAGGAAACATGGAAAGGGACCTCTTATGAACAGGTTCAGTAAAGGTTGGGATAGTTTAATGACGGAATGCAGAATACGTAACGGGCCGACAAAGATAGCTCACAAGTTGGAGACTCCATTGTGAGGGGTATGGACAGGGGATTCTGCGCAACAAACGGGTTTCGAGGAACGGGTTTGCCTCCGGTGATGGTGATCCAGGATGTCACGGACAGCTGCAGAAAATGCCTCAAGGGGACAGGGTGCAGAAAATCGGGCAAAGTAATAGGGATCGATGTGAAAGAAGAGAATGCGTAAGCGTGACTTTAGGAATGCTGAAAAAATGGTTATGTATATTCCATGAATGCGCAAAGTATAAGAATATGAAAGTAGATGGTGCTTGAGGCTCAGTTGGAGGGATGGTAGTATAACTGACATTGTGGGGGGGATTTAGGCAAGAGACGGGTGGTTTTTAAAAATAATAGGGGGGGGGGGGGGGGGGGGGGGGGGGGGGGGGGGGTGGGGGGGGGGGATAGGAGGATCAGGCATGGGAACTTAATATCTGCAGGGGTATACAGTTCATTGGCTATCCTATAGAAGGAGTTAGATAGGCCCTGAGGGGATCAGAGGAGGAGGGGCAGGGGGAAGGGGGGATGATAGCTCTGCTGGTTAGGCTTGATGGAATTCAAACCCCTAATTGCGAGGGAAGACAGAGGCAACGAGTCACTGTGGATTGAGTTGCGAGGAATTGCAAAGGCAAGATGACACTAATTGATGACCCCCAAATAGTAGCCCGGATGTAGGGTGTAAGTTGCAGCAGGAGTTAAAACTGGCGTGTAACAAAGGTATTGCCACTGTGGTGATGGGGATTTCAATGTGCAGGTAGACTGGGAAATTCAGGTTGGTTCAGGACCCCAAGAAAGAGAGTTTGTAGAGTACCTCCGAGATGGATTCTTAGAGCAGCTTGTAATGGAGCCGACCAGTGAAAAGGCAATTCTGGATTTAGTGTTGTCCAATGAACAAGATTTGATAAAGAGAACTGCTTGGAGATAGCGATCATAATATGATTAGTTTTGATCTGCAATTTGAGAAGGAGAAGGTTAAATCGGAAGTGTCGGCGATGCAGTGGAACAGAGGGGACTATGAAGGCATGAGGGAGGAGCTGGAAAGGGATCCAGCAGGAATGACAGTGGAACAGCAATGGCAGGAAATTCTGGGCATAATCTGGAAGATGCAGGATCATTTCATTCCAAAAAGGAAGAAAGATTCTAAGGGGAGTAGGAGGCAACTGTGGCTGACAAGAGAAGTTAGGGATAGAATAAAACTAAAAGAAAAGATGTATAACACAGCAAAGAGTAGCCGGAAGCCAGAGGATTGGGAAACTTTCATACGACAACAGAAGGAAACAAAACGGGCAATACGGGCCGGAAAGATGAAGTACGAGGGGAAGGAAGCTGGCCAGGAATATAAAGAAGGACAGTAAAAGCTTCTTTAGTTATGTTAAGGGAAAAAGAGTAGCAAAGTCAAATGTCGGTCCCTTGAAGGCAGACGGGGTTGAAATTATTATGGGGAACAAGGAAATGGCAGAAGAGTTGAATAGGTACTTTGGATCAGTCACTAAGAAAGACACAAACAATCTCCCAGAAGTACTGGAGGACAGAGGATCTAAGGGTAAGTTAAAAGACTCACTACAGTATGCACCAGATTGCACAAGTTCAAGCTGAAACAGCAAACACTCTATACCAGTGTGAGGGGGGCTTCGCTCCCTCTGGCTTGGTCTCTCACAATTTCTCACTCCCAACTCTCACCCAATGTTGGCAACCCTGTTGATCTGATGACTGGTTTACGCACTCTCTCTGATCTCCTGAGTGGTTTAGAGGGAGTGCCGGGTTGGTAGTTCTAAAGGAGAGTCGGGATCATTTATCTTTGTCTCTACTTTCTTTGGAGAATATGCTCTTACATCTGAACTTGGAATAATACCAAAGTCTGGCAGATCTGCATCTTCATCAATACTGTGCTCTTGTATCAGTTCATCACTACCTGGGATCATATGGTTTGTATACACTCTTCTAACACACACTACAATTTTAAACAAGTACCTCCTGGTACCACACACACTTCAACTACTGTTCCCACCTCCATTTGTTTGTTTTGTAAGAGGGGGCTGAGAATACAGACCTGATCATCTGTGATGAACCTAGGTTCTTTTTGACTTCCACCATAATGACATTTCTGATCGGTTTGTTTGCATTCCACTTTCGGAGATATGTTAGTTAGAACCAAACGCAGTCTACTTCTGAGTTCATTTCATGACAAGTTCAGCTGGCATATACCCTGTGGTCAATTGTGGCGTGGTACGATATTTCAGTAAGAAACTAGCCAGCCATTGCGACATACTGAATTTTGAATTCCCTTCACGAACTTGTTTCTTGAGAGCTCTGACTATCCTGACTGACCTTTCAGCTGCACCGTTAGATGCCGGATGGTAAGTCGGCACTAAGGTATGCTTCATACCATTTAGCTTCATGAAAGTTTGGAACAATGCAGCATCAGATTGGGGGGCCATTGCCAGAGACAAGCTCTTCAGGTAATCCATGACACACAAAGATAGACCACAATGAATCTGTGGTTCTTTCTGTTGTGTTTGTACCCATATATACCACCTCAATCCACTTTGAGTGACTATCTACCAAAACAAGAACATTATTATTCCCTTGTTCACAAAAATTCACATGATCCCTCTGAAAAGGTCGAGTAGGCCAAGACCATGTTTGCAAAGGGGTTTGGGCAGGCCTACTTCTACAACTCTGACAGGTGCTACATTTGTTTGCATTGCTTCTATGTCATTGTCCAATCCTGGCCAATACATGCAACCTCTGGCTGTAGACTTTCATTGCTACAATACCTGTGTGTTCACTATGGAGTTCTTCAAGTAAGATAGAAAAAAGCACAGGTTTTCAGTACACGTTGTTGCCCGTGTGGGTGTTCTTTCTTTTGCAAAAATACACTGTGCATACTCGCACAAAGGCAGTTCCAAAACACAAGCATGTCAAGACAAGGGGGGGAAAGGCCTTCACAGCAAAGTTCTGGGAAAAGTGCAGAGACGTGCTATTGATGCAATGGTCAACACAAAGCAAATAAGTGCCAGTTCAATGACTCTGAGCTAGAACTGTCATCGGAAAGGCCATATTGCATCAGCATAGAGCACCATCACAGGACAAAGCCAAACAAAAGACTCAACAAAACCAAATGCGTGGGATTCACAACCTTGAATAACAGTCGGAAAATAATGAACTTGGACTGTACAGCATCTATACTACGAACGGTGGGTCTGGAAAGGAAGACTTTCAGACAAAGGTCAAAGAGAACAATAAATACTTCACTATGTGCTTTGATACCACTGCTGTTTGCACGATTATAAGCAAAGACACCAATGAATCCAAGTTTAGCAATATGCCTATCACAGAAACAAACATTCAGCTGAAAGCTGGAGAAGTGTTGGAGGCATGTGGAGAGATAGTTTGTGATGTACAACACAAAGGCAAGACTTTGAACTTGCCAAAAGTTGTCGCGAGTTATGTCAATAAGCCAACGTTGATGGGCAAAATTTGGCTGCGCTTACTGAAACTGGATTGGGGATCAGTATTCCAAGTCAAAGCACAAACGCAACTGGATCAGTTGTTGCAGAAACATCATGCTATGTTCAATGACAGCTACAGTAGCATAAAGGGTGAGCAAGCACACTTCAGAATTCGACCCGATGTGGAACCTGTCCACTGTAGGAAGCTGAAATCAAAAAGTTGGAACAAAATGGTGTACTGGTTAAAACGGATCTCAGTGATTGGGCTACAAAGCGGACAACACAGTGAGATTGTGTGGATACTACAACGTGACCATCAACCAGGCAGTAGAAACAGTATCCACTACCAACCTCACAAGATTTATATGCTGAACATGTTGGTTCCAAGGTAGTCTCTAAGCTAGATCTAATGCCACATGCATATGCTCACCTAAATGTTGATCGTAAGAGCCAGCAGTACCTCACGGTAAACACACACATGGGCTGTATTCCCTATGGTGTGAAGTCGGCACCAAAAATCTTCCAAGATTGTCCAAGATGGACAAGATTCTGCAAGGAACATCACATTGTTTGAGCAATCAAGATGACTTGCTGATTGTGACTGTTACTGAGGAGAATCTGGAGATACTCAGTGAAGTGTTGAAGCGGCTAGATGATTACAATATAAAATTGAAAAGAAGCAAATGTGCATATCTGTGTTTGAAAGTGGATCAACATGGACTAAAACCAGTGACGGAAAGATTGAAGCTATAGCAAACGCAGGCACGCCACAGAATGCATGGCTGCCAACAGTGGGTGAGAGTTGAGAGTGAGAAATTGAGAGGGAGTGTAGCGACCGAGGGGGGGGGGGGAGGGTTTGGGAGGGGGGTGTCCTCACTCTCACTGGAGGGAGCTTTTGCATTTTTCAGCTTGAAATTGTGCAATCTGATGCATACTGTAGCGAGTCTTTTAACTTACACTTGAATGCACCATTTATGCTTTAATTTGGATTAGGTATGAATAAGGTTAGGCTAAATTACATTATATGTATATATGTATGTGTATATATGTGTATATATATCAATCAATCGACCTCCCCCTTTGACTATAGAAACAAGACAAAAATAATGCCACATATTCAATCGTATATGGTTCAATGAAATTAAGAGATATATATATATATATATACACACACACGCACGCCATTCAGCCCACCAAGTCCATACCGACCAGCAATCTATCCTACACACAAGGGACAATTTACAGAAGCCAATTAACCTACAAACCTGCACTTCTTTTGGAAGTGGGAGAAACCGGAATATCCAGAGAAAACCCATGTGATAGTAAGGCAGCAACTCTACTACTGTGCCACCCCATGAAATTATTTTTTCTGTAATATATTTATTATGGTGCCACGTCAATAAAGATGAACACATGATTCTGATTTCTGCCCTTAGTTGGATAACACCCATCTCCAGTCACTGTGTTTTATGGCTGATTTTCAACTTCTTCAGTCTAAAGGTCTCGACCTGAAACATCACCCATTCTTTCTCTCCACAGATGCTGCCTGTCCTGCTGAGTTTTTCTCGTTTTTAGTGTCTATCTTCAGTTTAAACCACCATCTGCAGTTCCTTCCAACTCTCTTTGTTAAGCGAAACGGGTCCTATTCTCATATTATTATTCACCTCAACTAAGTATTTTCTTCACCTCTGTTGCTGCAGAGAATACAATCCCAGTTATCAAATCTTTCTTCAAAGTGAAAACCAATTCCAGCTTTGCCAACATCTTCATAAATTGCTCCTGGATCCTCTCCAGAGCAATTGCACCCTTTCTACAGTGTGTCATAGTCTTACAGCATGGAAACAGGCCCTTCATCCCAACTTGACCATGCAGATCATAATGCCCTTTCTAAACTAGTCCCATTTATCCTCATTTGGCCCATATCCCTTTAAACCTTGTCTGTGCCAGTGTGTGGGTGTGTCAGTGAAGCGGCAACAACATCCGGAGACTTGGCCCCCCCACGTCTCTTCCCCCCCACCCCATGGGAATGTGGGCCGGCCTAGGTGCTTTGTGTCCAGCTGTGGTCCGGGGAGGGGGGGGGTTGGGCATCAGAGCTGAGCCTTAACCCGAGATTCATCCCCGCGGTTCTGGAGATGCTCACCTGGCTCCGGGCTGGGGTTAAAACTCCATGCGGTGTGGACAGGGCATCCGACGGACACAGAGCCGCCGGAAGTGAGGGTGGGAGGTGTGAGCGGTGCCTCGGGTGGAGGTGGAGGGGGGGTCAGTGCTGGGACCACCGCCATGTCTTACCCATCACACCATCTGCAGGGGAGAAACTAAACTACTTTTTTTTTCCTCCAAATCATCCCGTGGGCCGGTAGTATGACAGCCCTGCTTTAAATCAAAGCCCTCTAATTCTTGAATCACATATCCCGGGATAAAGACTATGCATTCACCTTACATATTCCCCTCATGGTTTTTACTCGCCTCTAAAATAATTTTTGCTGTATTTTGAACTTCCAGCACCTGCAGATTTTTGAGCATGAGAAATTTGTGATCAGCGTGAGAGCGTGAGAATTTTGTGAAATGCGTGACTCTCACGCTCAATGCATGTGAGTTGGCAGCCCTGAGAATGTGTCTCAACTCTGCTCCTTCCTGGGTATGGTACTGTATTACTCGCGCTTCTTACCCGAGTTAACAACAAAGCTTGCTCCGCTTCACTAGTTGTTGAAAAAGGATAAAAAATGGGAATGGTCCAAAGAGCAACAAAATGCTTATGATGCATGTAAGAAAAGTTTGACCAGTGATACACTACTTGTTTACTTCCATACAAATCACGAGTTAGCTTGTGATGCATTTCTTTGTGGGGTAGGAGCTGTGATTTCACATGTAATGGAACATGGACAATAAAGCCTGTAGCATTTGCACCACACACACTTACCAAGAGTGAGCGTAATTATGCACAAATCAAGAAAGAAGCTCTTGGTATCATCTTTGGGATTAAGAAGTTCCATCAGTATCTGTTGGGCAGGAAATTCACCCTGGTTACTGCACATAAGCCACTTCTCACTATTCTTGGTCCTCGGTCAGCAATACCTACAATGGCAGCCTCGAGGATGCAGCGCTGGGCAGTTCCCCAGTCACAGTACGACTACAGCATTGAGTACAGCAGCTCAAAAGAAAATGCTGTCACTGATGCATTGTTGCGTTTGTTTGCCTCATGAAGAATCCGATGTGGGCACTGAAGATGCTGGCTACGTGACTGGGGTTTCTCCCGGTGCTCCAGTTTCCTCCCACATTCCAAAGAAGTACAGGCTTGTAGGTTAATTGGCATTGGTAAAGATTATAATGTGTTCCTAGTGTGTCTGATAGTGCTAGTGTAACGGGGTGATCGTTGGTCGGCATGGACCGGTGGGCCATAGGGCCTGTTTCCGCGCTGTATCTCTAAACTAAAGTACACTCTCGGATGATGCTGCCTGATTCGCTGAGTTACTCCAGCACTTTGTGCCCAGTTTTGTATTTACAGGCATCTGACGGTCCTTGTTTCCACCTCAAATCAGCCTCTATTTCATCTCTAAATTTAATCGCTCTAGTTCCTGCATTGCCATCAGCTGCCAAAGGCTTAATTTCTGCAATTTCCTCTCTAAACCTTCACGGTTCTCTGTTAAGATTCCTCTTAAAACCTACCACTCGCACTAAGCTGTAGGCCAGCTGGTCTAATATCTTTTCATGTGGCACGTCATCAAAGTTTCTTTCATTAAACTTCCATGACAAGCCTTGGAATACTTTTGTTTGAATTAAAGGTGCTATAAAAATGCAAAACCTTGTGTTACCAAGCACGGTGTATTAACCCGAGCACGGTGTATTAACCCGTATCAAGGGACCTCCTTTGTTCTCCTGTTTCCTTAAGGACCATCCTCTCCATTTCAAGAATGTAATTGAAAGTGCCAACGCAGATATAACCATATAACAATTACAGCATGGAAACAGGCCATCTCGGCCCTTCTAGTCCGTGCCGAACACTTGTTCTCCCCTAGTCCCATCTACCTGCACTCAGACCATAACCCTCCATTCCTTTCCCGTCCATATACCTATCCAATTTATTTTTAAATGATAAAATCGAACCTGCCTCCACCACCTCCACTGGAAGCTCATTCCACACAGCTACCACTCTCTGAGTAGAGAAGTTCCCCCTCATGTTACCCCTAAACTTCTGTCCCTTAATTCTCAAGTCATGTCCTCTTGTTTGAATCTTCCCTACTCTCAGTGGGGAAAAGCTGATCCACATCAACTCTGTCTATCCCTCTCATCAAAGACCTCTATCAAGTCCCCCCTTAACCTTCTGCGCTCCAAAGAATAAAGACCTAACTTGTTCAACCTTTCTCTGTAACTTAGTTGCTGAAACCCAGGCAACATCCTAGTAAATCTCCTCTGTACTCTCTCTATTTTGTTGACATCCTTCCTTTAATTAGGTGACCAAAATTGTACACCATACTCCAGAATTGGCCTCACCAATGCCTTGTACAATTTTAACATTACATCCCAACTTCTATACTCAATGCTCTGATTTATAAAGGCTAGCACACCAAAAGCTTTCTTTACCACCCTATCTACATGAGATTCCACCTTCAGGGAACTGGGCCCAGTTATTCCTAGATCCCTCTGCTCAACTGCATTCCTCAATTCACTACCATTTACCATGTACATCCTATTTTGATTTGTCCTGCCAAGATGTAGCAGCTCACACTTATTAGCATTAAACTTAAACAAAAAGATAATTTCACACAAGTGTAAACAGCAGGAAACTGCACTTTGGGTGAATTGTTAACAAGCTTGTTTGTGGCACGGTGGCGCAGCGGTAGAGTTGCTGCCTCACAGCGCCAGAGACCCGGGTTCGATCCTGACTATGGGTGCGGTCTGTTCAGAGTTTGCACGTTCTCCCTGCGACCACATGGGTTTTTCTGGGTGCTCCGGCTTCCTCCCACACTCCAAAGACGTACAGGTTTGTAGGTTAATTCACTTTGGTAAAAATTGTAAAGGCCCTGTCCCACGATATGAGTTTGCCCAAGAGCTCTCCCGAGTTAAAAAAAAAGAAAACTTGTGGTAATTACGTAGAATGTACGTAGCGGGTACGTCGGAGCTCGTGGATGTCTCGTAGCGGTTCGTAATGCTAACGGCAGGTACTCGGGGAAACAAGGAAACTCGTGAAGTTTTTTCAACAGTGTGAAATATTTCCCAGAGTAAAAAAAATGCTCGTGATGAGGTACCACGAGCTTGATTTTTTTAAACTCGGGGAGAGCTCTTGGGTGAACTCGCATCGTGGGGCAGGCCCTTAAATTGTCCCGAGTGTGTAGGATAGTGCTAGTGTGCAGGGTGATCGCTGGTCGGCACGGATTCAGTTGAACGAAGGGCCTGTTTCCATGCTGTATCTCTAAAGTAAACTACACGTGGCATAGTGGTGAAGGGTGGGCTGAAGGTGTTTATTGTGGCCTGTCTCTTTAAGGCTACTGCATTTAACTGGTGAAGGCATTTCATAAAGTGCTAATGTCTACCATTGGAAATCTGTAGACACTTGTAAGTCTGAACCTCCAGATCAACCAGTGGCCTTGTTTAACCACTGGCGGATGATGCATGTGATGATGAATACGCCTGAGAGCTAAGACCTTAAAGTACAGAGAGATGGCATCATATATTCATCATAAACTGGCTTTTGTTGGTTAGTTTACATCCTGTGTTGGTGCATGTGTCTCATGACCATGAGGGCAAAGGTGTATATTTGTGTCTCGGTCACTCTCTTTTTGTGCATCAATCTGTGTTTGTTTTTGTGTGTGTACCGAAGATAGACACAAAATGCTGGAGTAACTCAGCGGGCCAGGCAGCATCTCTGGAGACAAACAGCAGGTGACGTTTTGAGTCGGAACCTTTCTTCAAACTGAAAGTAGAGGGAGGGGGCAAAAAATGCGTGTATTGTCCGTGTATCTCTGTGTGTGTGTTTAACTGTATGTGTATGTATGTCTGTGTATCAATGTGTGCACACGTCTGTGGGTCCATGTAACTGTATCTCAGTGTCTTTGTGTGTATGTGTCTGTGTGCGTACCTGTGTGTATGTATCTATGTGGGGTGAGTGTGCAGTATGTGTCTGTATGTGGGGTGTGTCCGTGTGTATGTGTCTGTATGTAGAGTGTGGCTGTGTGTGTGTGTGTTAGTGTATGTCTGTATGCATATAGGTGTGTGTCTGTATGTGGCATGTGTGTATATCTGTTGGTATATCTGCATGTATGTATGTGCATGCCCACATGTCTCTCTGTGTTGGTCTGTGTCTTGGTGTTTGTATATGCCCATCATCTGTATGTGTCAACTGGTGCAAGAACTGCATGTGTGCGTGCGAATACATTTGCATGCATGTCTCCATTTGTGAGGATGCACTTGTGTGAGTCGGCGTGCATGACTGCAGGCTTGAATGAGTTTCCTGTGTTGTCGGGAGGCCCCAGCTCTCATCATAGACGTCACCACAAACTCTGCTCGAGCGATGCTGTTGTCCTCAAACTCCCGGCCTGATCTTTAGTTTGGTTTATTGTCACGCGTACAGAGGTACATTGTGATGCTTTTTGTTGGATGCCATCCAGAAAGACTATAGGGTGGTACAGCAGTAGAGTTGATGCCTCACAGCGGCAGACACCCAGGTTCAATCCTGACTACGTGTGCTGTCTGTGTGGAGTTTGTACGTTCTCCCCGTGACTGCATGGGTTTCCTCCGGGTGCTCCAGTTTCCTCCCACATCCCAAAGACGTGCAGCTTTGAAGGTTAATCGGCCTCTGCAAACTGTGCCTGGTATGTAGGATACTACTAGTGTACGGGTGATCGCTGGGTGGCATGGATTTGGTGGGACAAAGGACCTGTTTCCACTCTATATCTATACTAAGCTACAAGAGAGAGACGGGACAAATTGGATGGACTGGAGGATTATATTCAGTGCTGTACAGATCTCCGGCTCTCTGCCTGATATTTAGTTTTATTGTCACGTGTACCAAGTTACAGTGAAGATCTCTTTATTGTGCGCTATCCAGTCAGCAGAAAGGCTATACATGATTGCAATCGAGCCGCCCATTGTACAGACACAGGATAAAGGGAATAACGTTTAGTGCAGGATAAAGTCAGCTGTGAGAATCTTCCTGCTTTGCCGTTGTCTCCTCTCACCCATGCCCTGGTCTTCCCCTTTCATTTGCAATCCTTAGTTTAAAAATAGGAGCCACTTCCTCAAACAGGCGCACAAGAACCTGCGGCAGTGGACGCTGACACATGCCACATCGTACAAGCCAGCCCACATCCACTTCCCCAAACTGGTCACCGAAGTTGGGACCCTTACTCAGACTTTACTGTTACTGCTGTTAGTTTCTAACCATTGAAGCTTCCTTATACCTGTGCAATTTCACATATCCCTGGAGATATGTCATAGTTATACTGTACAGAAACAAGCCCTTTGGCCCAACTTGCCCATGTTGACCAAGATGCCCCATCCAAGCTAATCCCATTTGCTTGCATTTGGCTCGTATTCCTCTAAACATTTCCTATGCATGCATCTGTCCAGGACCACAGTCTAGGGTCGTTCAGGTGCCGCACATCAAGTCCGGTGGGGACAGCCCTCTCACAAGGGAAGGGATATCACTCCAAGGGGCTACGTGAGGGGATCCTCAACACTGGTGCTCCAGAGAAGGTTGTTTTCTCAGCCCCCTTTATTTACCCCTTGTACATCCACGACTGTGCAGCCACGTACAAACCTAATTCAATTTACAAATTCGCACCACCATTGTGGGCCGGATATCAAATAATGATAAGACTGAATACAGGAAGGAGATTGAGAAGCTCGTGACCTGGTGTCAGAACAACAACCTTTTTCTCAATGTCAGCAAGACACAGAAGATAGTGATCGACTTCAGGAAGCAAAGCAGTACACATACCCCTGTTTACATTGACCCTTCCTTTCAGTCCGTTTTCAACAACAACAAAAAAAGGATACAGTTGGGGGATGGGGCCACGTACGCCTGGAACGGGGACAGTCTGAAGGATTCAAACCCAAAATGTCACGTTTCCCTTTTCTCCAGAGATGCTGCCTGATCCGCTGAGTTAGTTCAACATTGTGTGTCTATCTTTGGTTTAAGCACAGTTGTGAACATTACCGAATACGTACCCAATACGTCACTAATGAATGTATAGACACTGAAAACATCTGAAGAGGTTTTATTCTGAAGGTTTAGTTTTGGAAATGTTAAAAAAAAGTATTTTAAATTCTCTTATGGTACCTGTCTCAACTACCTCCTCTGCATTTGTTCATGCACCCACCATATATATCCATGGAGATGGCTCATCAAATAATGGCCAAGACTTGTGTGAGTTTCTATATAGGCAAAATAGTTATTTATTAATAACTTAGTATAATAATACAATCAATCATTCTTAGAATAAATCCCCATTTCACATTAAGCCTCTCGTGACAATGAAATCGGCGACAGTTTCTCACTGGCTACCAAACTACAGCAAGTGCATTGTGTACATACAGTATTGGCTTTCCAGTTTTAAATACAGACTTAGGGGAAAAAAAATCCATTGCATTCACGATTAATTTCCCTGAAGAGTCTGCACAGAGGTAACACACTGTATGACTTGCGCATTGTCCAAAATTACAAATTAAAATCCCAAGAAATACTCTGCCCCCACCCCCCGTAACCAAAGAACAGTCTATTCATTCGGAAGCAAGAAAACACCAACACTATGTACACTCACACACACACACATAACCAAGGCCCTCAGTTTAGAATAGACAAAATATAAGGGGCTTATCAAGATGCAGTTTTAAATTACACTCTCACATAGATAGATATAGATAGATAGATAGGAGCATATCAATGCAGAACAGTCATAAAGAAAATGTTTTTTTGGCGTATACTGTCCTAGTAATCAGTCAAAACATAACATTGGTAATACTTATTTATACACTTCGGTTTTCCAGTCCACTAGTCAGCATGTGAAATGGATTCAATTCAACCAGATACCTCACAAAGAAGTTACTCTCTCTAATATTAAACACTCCATCCTAAATCAGTATCTCAGCCGACATTTGGTTGTGAAACTGGATTTGTATAGACAATATATACAGAAACATGCTGCGAGATACTCGATAGGGTCACGAGTACACACAAAAAAAAACAAAGAGTGTGGCCAGTTTCAGAACTCTCCAAAAGCTTTTTTTAAAAAAGACTTTTATCCTACCAGCTTGAATCAACAAAGCCTTCAATGAAGACATATATCTAGCTGTGAGTAGGACGGGAGAAGAGGGCAGGGGTCAGGGGCACAAGGGCTACGCCCGACTTGCCCTTTTGTCCTCTCGTAAGACTGCAAAGCTTTCAGCCACTGCACTTTTCCAACCAACTTTGTGAACCATCGATGGCCTCAAAGTCAAATGTCAGGGGGGTGCGCCCTCTTTCACAACAGGCTGCTTGGTCAAGATCAGTTGTCTTTACCAGAGCCAGTCCGATCCCTTCATGTGTCAGTGATCCGACTGTTAAAATTTTTCCTGCCCGGTTTCACCCATGGGCTTTTAGCTTGTGGGTCAAGTGGATTGCAGTGCGTCGAGCTGGAAGACATTGTGGTTGGTGGGAGTGCTGAAGTAGAGGGGCTGAGCGGTCACCCGGTTGTCACAGGGGCTGCTGAGGCCCAGGGTTCGTTCAAAGTCCAGCAGCTGCCCCATGAAGTTGAAGTTGGGGGAAATGTTGGATTTCTTCATCTTCACGATGTCGTAGGCGTCGTTCATGGACAGGTTGAGCTTCTGCATCAGGTAAGCCACGGTCACGGTGACCGAGCGGCTGATGCCGGCCAGGCAGTGCACCAACACACCGCAGCTCTGGTTACGAGCTTCATCTGAGGAAGAATCAAAGAGAAACACAAAGACAAGGTCAGCGGCAGTCACAGCATAGACGACTCCAGCGGGTCCAACAAAGCTTCAAAACATTCACTTCATCACACTTCAAAGATACCGCGCAGATACAGCCCTTCGGCCCATCGAGTAGGTGCCAACCAGCGACCAACCTTGTACACTAACACTATCCTACACACTACGGGTCATTTACAGAAGCCAATTAACCTTCAAACCTGAACGTCTTTGGAGTGTGGGAGGAAACCGGAGCACCCAGAGAAAACCCACGAGGTCCCAGGGAGAACGTAGAAACTCGGTACAGACAGCAACTGCAGTCAGGTTCGAACCCGGGTCTTTAACGCTGTAGAGCAGTGCTGCCACTGTACCGCCCGTGCAAAACAAGTCACGTTAATTATGTTTGATAACGCGACAGTGGCGCAGCTGGTAGAGCCATTGCCTCAGCACCAGAGACATGGGTTCGATCCTGACCTGGAGTGCCGGCTGAGTGCGGAGTTTGTACATTCTCCCTGTGACAGCAGGGCTTTCCACCAACCATTCTGGTTTCTTTCCACATCCCAAAGATGTCCCGATCCGAAACGCCACCTATCTACTTTCTCCAGAGATGCTGCCTGACCCACTGAGTAACTCCAGCATTTTGTGTCTATCTTTTCACAGTAATTCAGTGTATTTAACGAAAATACACGTAATCCTTAACAATTCCAGAGGATTTGCAAAAACATGTGCTCCCACAGCTATTGAGGCTACATTTTAATTCACATTTACTTCAGCTCTTCCCCCTTCTCCCGCCTCTCAATCAAAACTTCCACTTAAGTCTCAGCTTCACAGACACGTCACAATACTAGTAACTTATAGAAACGAGGAACTGCTGATGATGGTTTACAAAGAAAGAAGCTGTGTTGGAGTAACTCAGCGGGTCAGGCAGAGTCTCTGGAGAACGTGGATAGGTGACCCTTCTTCAGACTTGTAATTTAGTTTAGTCTATTGTTAAGTATGCCGAGGTACAGTGAAAAGCTTTCTTGTTGCGTGCTGTTCAGTCCGCAAATATACCAGAGTCTGAAGAAGGGTCTCAACCCGAAACATCACCCATTTCTTCTCTCCAGCAATGATGCATGTCCCGCTGAGTTACTCCAGCATTTTGTGTCTATCCGCAAATAGACCACGTGCGATTACAATCAAGCTGCCCACAGTGTACAGATACAGGATAAAGGGACAAAGGTTTGGTGACCAGTAAAGTCCAATTAAAGATGATCTGAGGGTCTCCAATGAGGCCGTTGTAACTCTGAATTTTGGCCCACTAACAGCATCATTTATGGGTTTGAAGTAGAAGAAGAACCCGAAACGTCACCTATTCCTTTTCTCCAGAGAGGCTTCCTGACTCCAGCACTTTGTGTCTATCTTCAGCATAATTTACGTTCAGGTTGGTTAGGAAATGCCTTGCAAAAATAAAATAATTTCACAAACAGTGAAATGTGAAGCACTGCCTTGGAAAGCCAGTGACTGCAAAGGTCACACTGCAACTTTGAAAAATGTATGTGGAATCCTCTTGCGGTTTTGTGTGGGTTACTGCCGACAAAACAAAAAGTGCATTTAGTTTCCACTGCTCAGATGTCTGTGCGCAAACCTTTCAATAGAAAGTTTGCAAGATGGCAGTGAATGTCTTCTGTGTCGAGCACTCTCTGCCTCTAGAGTTTATTAACTTATTCTCCCAACAGTTGCGCCTGTCCTCACAATAGAGGCATTCAGACGCTTCAGGAGAGAGAGTCACAGGGGACAAGGCCCATTAACAGGAACAGGATGTCAACATTGCCTGAAAATGGTTTCCTTTGTCGGAGGAAATGCATTACAATGCCTTTAGATTAGTTTCTCTGTGGCTTCTAGCCGAAATTCCTTCCGCCCCGACTCAAATTAGCCCTAAACGGCAGGACGCGCCTCGGGGATTGTAATTACATTGGTTCTGGTTAAAACTATAACTATGCTGTCTGCACATAAAACTGCGGAGATCCTTTTAGAACTTGTTTAATGCTATCGATTGCAATCCATTTGGTCTGCCAGCCATATTTTTGTCAAAACAAAATTGCTTAAGATCTCACCATTCAAAATGGGTGGCACAGTGTTAAGAGTTTGATCCTGACTACGGGTTATGACCGGGCAGAGTCTGTACATTCTCCCCGTCACCTGCGTGGGTTTTCCCTCGGGTTCTCCGGTTTCCTCCCACACTCCAAAGATTTACAGGTTTGTAGGTTAATTGGCTTTTGGTAAAATTGTAAATTGTCCCTAGTGTGCAGGGATCGCTGGTCTGCCAGGACTAAGAGGGCCGAAGGGCCTGCTTCCTTGCTGAATATATAAACTAAACACTCAGAACAGGGTACATTTGAGCTGTGCAATTAAATGCAAGCTCATTTATTTTCTGGCCTGGTTTATGCCATTGTGGATGTTAAATTTTGATGGCTGAAAATTGGGTCACAATAACAGAAGATATCACTGAGATATATTGATATATTAAAACGCATCCTTTATGTTGTGTGCCACCTTTCAAGTTAATGGGGGGGGGGACCACCAGAATAGGACACAGTGGAGTATTTTGTATATTTCAAGTCCACAAGTATGGGCAGCACAGCGGTAGAGTTGCTGCCTCACAGCGCCAGGGACCAGTGTTCGATCCTGACTACGGGTGTTGTCTGAACGGAGTTTGGACGTTCTCCCGGTGACCTGCGTGGGTTTTTCTCGGGCGCTCCAGTTTCCTCCCACACCCCAAAGACGTGCGGGTTTGTAGGTTAATTGGCTTTGGTAAAAATAAAGGTAAACTGTCCCTAGTGTGTGAGATAGTGGCAGTGTACAGGGCTGTTTGGTGCAGCTCAGTGGGTTAAAGAGCCTGTTTCCACACTATCTCTAAATCAGACTAATTCCCACAGTTTGTGCAGATACACTCCAATCACTGAATGCCAAATGGGAACATTTTGACACAACATAAAGGATATGCTACACCCTTCCCAGAATTCCGGTACAAGCTTATTCCAATTTCCCTTTTCTTTAGTAATGACAAGAGTTGTGGAAAATCAAACGTGTTTTGTTTGGGTTAGCAAAGGGTTACTTGTTCTTATTACAAACTGTGAATTGTTGTCATTAGTATGGCCCAACAATATAAACATCTAGGTACGACACTAAAAGCTGGAACAACTCAGCGGGTCAGGCAGCATTTCTGGAGAAAAGGAATAGGTGATGTTTTGGGGCGAGACCCTTCTTCAGACAGAGAGTCAGGAGAGAGGGAAACGAGAGATATAGAAGGTACATAGTAACAAACGAATGAAAGATATGCAAAAGCAATGACGATGAAGGTGGAGCCCACACACAATGGCCATTCACTGTTGGTCTTTCATTCACTGTTGGCTGTGGGGAAGGTGGTAGAGAGTTACACAGTCAACAGTACGACAGTGAAACTAGTTGACGACTAGGATGGGGGGGGGGGGGGAGAAAAAGAGGGGGAAATGCAAGGGTTATTTGAAGTTAGAGAAATCAATATCACACTTCTGGGTTGAAAGCTGCCCAAGCAAATAAATGAGGCCAATTTGCATTTGGCCTCATTCTGACAGTGGAGGAGGCCCTGGACAGAAAGGTCAGTGTGGAAATGGGAAGGTGAGTTAAAGCTATTGGCAACTGGGAGATCGCCTAGTTACATCTACACGTACCCACTATACAAGCTTTATACATTGCAACCCACATTGCTGCACAGAAGTAGAATTATAAACCATCCTTACCCACCCAATTAAAATCAAACCAAAAATTGCCGATGCTGTATATCTTAAGTAAGAACACTAAACTGTGAAAACACACAGCAGGTCAGGCAGCATCTGCGGAAAACGAAACAGGGTCCAGACTCGAAACATTGGCTCTCTGCGCTCCAGAGATGCTGCCAGACTCGCTGAGTTACTCCAGCATTTTGTGTTTATCAAATCTCACTGTACCAAACGGTGCATGTGACAATAAATGCAACTTGAACTTGAACTATCTTCTGTGTAAACGAGCATCTGCAGTCCCTGCCCAGACATACAAGATTGACAATCGCGGAGAAAGCAACTGGTTGGAGAGATTTCTAACAGGGTTTCTTACCTATGAAGGCAATTGCTTCTGGGAAGAATTGGGACAGGTTCTGACTCCAGTGGTCGGAGATGGGGATTTGCTTGTATTTAAATTCGCCTGCGTTCTCAAACAGGTTGGGGAGGTTGGGAGTGACGTTGAGGATATACTTGATCCCGTGTTCCTCCAGAGCGTCGAGGTTGGTGGAGTCCTTGGCGCAGCCTAGGTACAGGTAGGGCAAGATCTCGACCGGGAAGGGAGGCTGGTGATTGTTGGACAGAGGACTACCTTCGCACTCGGTGGCGCTGCTCGGTGCGTCCGACTCGATGTCGGAGGAGTCGGAGCTGATGCGGAGGCCGCCGAGTCCGAGGACGGGCACGGTGGGGGAGATACTGCAACACAGGCTCTCCAGGTTGGTCTCACAGTGTGCTGGATACTCCGCCTGGAACTTACTGAATCCACCTGTGGACACAAACAACACACAGCAACAGCCGCGTTACAACCAGCCCGCTGCCTCAGAACTGCTCAGCACACACAATTAAACACCTTTGAGGCTATTTGCCCCATTTCCGCTGTACTAGCCCTTTCACTCTCCATTTTCTAATGTTTTCTTTACAATATGTATCAAATAATTAAGCACGGAGGCCAATCACCCTCTAACTGCCATACTAGCCCCTTCCACTCTCCACATGATAATCTTTCCTTGACAGTGTATCCAGTGTAGACTGGATTTGGAAAATGGCAGCAAACATGTCACCTCTTGCATGCGGGCTCAGTAGACTATTTCTGTACGAAGGTACACAAAAAAGCTGGAGAAACTCAGCGGGTGCAGCAGCATCAATGGAGCAAAGGAAATAGGCAACGTTGCCTATTTCCTTCGCTCCATAGATGCTGCTGCACCCGCTGAGTTTCTCCAGCATTTTTCGATTTTCCAGCATCTGCAGTTCCTTCTTAAAGACTATTGCTGTACACTTGCTAATTGGGGTGGTATGGTGATACTGAACTGTTTGTAAGAAAATAATTTCACTGTGCGTTTACACACCATGCAAGTGACAATAAAGCACCATTGATGAACCATTGAATATAGAGCACTCTTTGGGGCCATCTGCCCTCTTCCTACTGTACTAGCCCCTTGCACTCTCCACTTGATAAAAGTGTTTTCTTTACAATATGTATCCAATGCCCAGTTAAAAAGTTGCTGGTCTTTTTTAAACCCCCAATCAAAGCTCCACTAATTTGTAGAAACAATCTCTACTTCCTCCCCTCCCTCTAGTACATTTTATTGCATTGTACGTTACATAGATACATAGACAATAGGTGCAGGAGTAGGCCATTCGGCCCTTCGAGCCAGCACCGCCATTCAATGTGATCGTGGATGATCATCCACAATCTGTATCCCCGTTCCTGCCTTCTCCCCATCCTCGATTCAGCTAGCCCTAAGAGCTCTACCTAACTCCCTCAATGCACAATAGATTTCCCATTTCCGGGAATAATACACACAATTTCATCTATTTGGGGTAAGGATACAATCAGGATTTACATGTAACAGTCAACACAGATTTACTCACAACGTAAAGTGCATTAATCTACAAGGTCGCCAAGTGCCTGGAAAATTAGCCCAATTTCTCTTTCAAAAGAGGGCCAAGTTTTCAGAGCTGAAAACGGCTATAATGATTCTACTTTTTGAATAAAAAGCATTCTTTTTTTTTCAGCTATTAAATAAAACAAAATTATATTCCAGCATACGGTTGGTGCAGAGGATATTTTTACCTTCCAAGCAAAACACTTTGCAACCTTCGTCCCTTAACTTTCTCAGTAGGAGGCCGAGCACGGAGGTGGTGTAGAGGTTTTCGTTCCACTCCGCCGAGTTCTCGTCGTACAGGAGGATGATGTCGGTCTTGCAGCGGCGAGCGAAGCGTTCCTTGTCTTCGTGGTTGGAGATGAGGGACTTGACGGGGAAGTTCCCTTTCCTCAGCCTTCTTAACATCAGGCCCGGGATGGCTACGCTGATGGCCGCCTCGATGTGCGAGGACTCGTACAGCTCATGGGCACGGCAGTCCATCAGCAGCAGGCTGTCGCTGCCCCGCACCAGCTGGTCGTGGAGCCAGCCCGCCGCCTTGCAGATCGCCATTTCCGGGCAACAGGGAAATTTCTCTAACATGGGGGCAGAAATCACTGAACGATCATCAGCTGAAGCAAAACAGCCGCCGCCAACCTGTCGACTTTATCAATGGAATAAACTAGATACCTCCCCTACCACAAACAACCTTCCTTCCCTACTTTGCAAATTAAACCTGAATTGCTAAAAATGAGTCCAATTCCCTATTTTGCAAATAAACCCTAAATTGTAAAACAAATTCTACTTTGCAAATTAAAGCCAAGAAAAAAGGCAAAATCAATTTTCATCTGCACAAAAATCGGCTTTAAAATAATTGCAAAATTGAATCCAATTCCCTACTTTGCAAATAAGACCGAAATTGCAAAAAATGTTCTGCTTCAAAGCAAAGAAAAATTAATTATCAGCTGAACAAAAATCGTCCTTAAAACAATTGCAAAATTAGTCTGCTTCCCTACTTTGAAATAAAACCTAAATTGTAGAAATGTTCTACTTAAAAGCAAATTGATTTTCAGCTGCAAAAAAAAAAAATTGTCTTTAAAAGAAAATTGTATTTCCCTCAAGAAAGAGCGAGGCGGGTTGCATCTATGGGCTGCGAGATGTGAATGGCAGGGCGCTGCTGGCTGCCTGTGTTTTTCTCAATGACCCTGGCTGGCGCCGCGACGCTCGGCCCGCAGCCGCCGCGCCGCTTTTCTTCAATAGAAACAACCCGCCGCCTCGCCCCGCCCACCGCAGATGGATACATTGCACCGGCCAATCAGTCCTCGCCCTTGTCTTCTGTCGTCACCGCGTTGCCGGGGTGACGACCCGGATTGGAGTGTGTGTATGCAAACGAGCTGTGGAAATGCCATTCACAAAGGGGAGAGAGAGAGAGAGAGAGAGAGAGGGGAGGATTTGTTTTCCTTAATTGGATGCAGGAATTTCCGTTCTCTCGATCCCTTGCTCTCAAAAAGCCCCACTCACTCAGGAGGGGAGGGGACGGAGTAGGAGAGAGAGAGAGAGAGAGAGAGAGAGAAAGAAAGAAAGAAAGAAAGAAAGAAAGAGGGCAAAAGAGGGAGCAAACATGTAGGCAACATTTAAGCAACATTTTCAACTTTATATCCTTGTACTAAATGCTGTCCCCTTTATCTGTTCACTGTTGACAAGATCCTTGTCAAGTAAGGATGTCCAGGGTTATGGGGAGAAGGCAAGGGAATAGGGTTGGGAGGTAGAGATAGATCACTCATTATTGAATGGCGGGGTAGACTCGATGGGCCGAACGGCCTAATTCTTCTGTAGTGTTTATGAATTTATGGGCGGCTTGATTTCATTCATGTAGAAAAAAGAACTGTAGGTGCTGGTTAATACACAAAGGGACACAGAGTGCAGGAGTAACTCAGCGGGTCAGGCAGCATCTGTGGGTGGAAAGGGTCGGTGATGTTTCGGGTCGGGACCCTTCTTCAGACCGGGTTTTCTTTGTTTCTTCAGATTGCCCTTTGTGTCTACAAGGAACTGCGGATGCTGGTCAATACAGAAAAGGACTCAGCGTGCTGGAGTAACTCACCGGATCAGGCAACATCTCCAGAGAAGGATCTAGACCCGAAACGTCACCTATCTATGTTATCCAGAGACGCTGCCTGACCTGCTGAGTTATTCCATCACTTTGTGTCCTTTTGATTGTAATCACGTATAGTCTTTTCTTTGGCTGGGTAGCGCGCAAACAAAAGCTTTTCACTGGACCTCGGTACATGTGACAATAATAAACAAAACAAAAAAAATATGAATTGGCACATTGATTAAAAAAAACATTCAATAACATTCAATTGATGCAAATAACATTGTCTCTCACACGGGGGGACTTCCTCGCTGTTAATTACATAACTGCGGACATCATGATCATGATCAATGCAAATTAATTGACGGCGGTTAAGAGCGTTAGCCCACGGTGGTGCCCGCGATACTGTTTTGACAGGAAACGCCAGCGTGCTTTCTTCTCCTGAATCCGCACGGCGTCCTTTTTTTTGAATGGGGATCTTTAAAAAAAAAACCATTGAAGGATTTCGCTGCATTGAGCTCCCGTTGCACCGACTGCCCCGACCCCTCCCCCACCATCTCACACACATGTATAAATCACTATTTATTTTCAAGACTAGATGCGAGAATCTTATTATTTATAAACGTAGCCCTAAATATTTGGAAAATGAACATTCATTGTGTTTTATACGCCCGAGAGGTGATGTTCATAGTACTCCCTTTTCATTGTTAAGAGTTCGATTCGATTCCAAAGGCGAAATATAATCGAAAAAACACGCCGATCCCGTTTTTAAATCGCTGCTGTGTGATGCATTGAAACTGTTTTCGTGCATTACACGTTGGTGTAAAAAGATATTTGAAACACACTGAATTGTCATACATGTAAGTGTCATTCGGACCTGCTAATCACTTTAGTGCAGGGTTGTACAGCGAGGGGGGAGCTGGACGAGAACGCACTGGTTTTCTAGGTAGGTTCTTGACCAGAACGAAGTTTTCTTTTCCAAATGCAATTTTAAAATATCTTATTTTTAACAATGACAATGCACGGCGCTTTAAAAAAAATTGACATTAAAGGGAGTTGTTGGACGGTATCATATATTACCTGATCCTTGCGGTGAAATTCTCAGCGTAATACTGAATGACAAGCTTGTTTTGTCTGGCTTATTGGCGTTGTGTGGAAAGCAAGTGGTTCCCCTTGCGTCCCTTATATCCGACAGCCTTTAGTCCACATAACCCGAGATATGTTACAAGCAAATAACAATTAATTGTTGACTCTAAATAAAACCCAAAGAAATGTTGGGACCTCCGTGTGACAGTAGTTTGGTGTATTTTTCTCCAATGTGAAGAATCCTGGCAAATCCATGGATTCTCAGCGTCTGTGTGTGCGTGTTAATGTGTATGTGCGTGTGTGTGTGTGTGCATGTGTGTGTATGTCTGTGTGTGTGTGGTCCCGTGTGGCATGTAATGGTGTAGTATTATAGTATTAACTCAGAGGTTAAAAAAACATAAAGAATAATTCAAACGATATTCCTTTTAAAAATCGCTCTACTGAAACCAGGAAGATTTATTTTACTCGTCCTTATCAAGTCAGTTGGAAATACACAAGGCTTCGCGTCTTGAAGAAAAGGCAGCAATTACATTGGCATGTTAAGATATTCGGGAAGACATTATCAATGGGTTGTGATAAATGGAAGCTTCAGATTGCTTTTTGGTCTCAGTGGAGTTGGAGGGTGTGGCTTCACAGAGATGGGATTACAGCAAGGAAGTTAAGGCCGGATGCCTTCGCGATCTCCCGGTTGCCAAACATTTGAACTCCCCTTCCCATTCCCACACTGACCTTTCTGTCCTGGGCCTCCTCCACTGTCAGAGCGAGGCCACACGCGAATTGGAGGAACAGCGCCTCATACCTCCATAATGTTTGGGGAAAAGACCCATCATTTATTTATTTGCGTCTGTACTCCACAATTTGAGATTTGTAATAGAAAAAAATCACATGTGGTTAAAGTGCACATTGTCAGTTTTTAATAAAGGCCATTTTTATACATTTTGGTTTCACCATGTAGAAATTACAGCAGTGTTTATACATTGTCCCCCCATTTCAGGACGCCATAATGTTTGGGACACAGCAATGTCATGGAAATGAAAGTAGTTATGTTTAGTATTTTGTTGCATATCCTTTGCATGCAATGACCTTGAAGTCTGTGATTCATGGACATCACCAGTTGCTGGGTATCTTCTCTGGTGATGCTCTGCCAGGCCTGTATTGCAGCCATCTTTAGCTTATGCTTGTTTTGGGGGCTAGTACCCTTCAGTTTTCTCTTCAGGCATGCTCAATTGGGTTAAGATCCAGTGATTGACTTTGCCACTCAAGAACTGACCATTGTTTAGCTTTGAAAACCCCCTTTGTTGTTTTAACTATGTTTTGGATCATTGTCTTCCTGTAGAATGAACTGCCGGCAAATTAGTTTTGAGGCATTTGTTTGAATTTGAGCAGATAGGATGTGTCTATACATTTCAGATTTCATTATGCTACTACCATCAGCAGTTGTATCACCAATGAAGATAAGTGAGCCGTACCTTCAGCAGCCATACATGCCCAGGCCATAATACCCCCACCACTGTGTTTCACAGATGAGGTGGTGCGCTTTGGATCTTGGGCAGTTCCTTCTCTCTTCCATACTTTGCTCTTGCCATCACTCTGATATAAGGTAATCGTCATCTCATTTGTGCACAATACGTTTTTCCAGAACTGTGGTTGCTCTTTTAAATACTTCCTGGCAAACTGTAACCTGGCCAACCTATTTTTGCAAACCAGTGGTTTGCATCTTGCAGTGTAGTCTCTGTATTTCTGTTCATGAAGTCTTCTGCAGACAATGGTCATTGACAAATCCACACCTGACTCTTGAAGAGTGTTTCTGATCTGTCGGACAGGTGTTTGGGTTTTTTCTTTATTACAGAGACAATTCTTCTATCAACTGTGGAGGTCTTCCTTGGCCTGCCAGTCCCTTTGCGATTAGTAAGATTACCAGTGCTCTCTTTATTCCTACAGTTGATCTTGGTAAGCCCAAGGGTTGACTGGAGGAAAAATGAGGTGCTGAGAACGCTCTTATACCTACATTAAGGAGGCAATTGAACACACCTGAGCAATTACAAATGTCTGTGAAGCCATGTGTCCCAAACATTATGGTGCCCTGAAATGGGGGACTATGTATAAACACAGCTGTAATTTCTACATGGTGAAACCAAAATGTATAAAAATTGCCTTTATTAAAATCTGAAAATGCGCACTTTAACCACATATGTTTTTTTCTATTACAACTCTCAAATTGTGGAGTACAGATGCAAATAAATAAATAATGGGTCTTTGTCCCAAACATTATGGAGGACACTGTATTTCGCTTGGGCACTTTACAATCCAGCGGTTGTATTCTCTAATTTTAAGTAACCCCTGCATTCCCTCTCTCCTCCCCCTCCTCCACCATAGTTGGCCTACTAGTTCCAATGTTCGCATCATTGTATCCCTTCGTTATCACCTCTTCCGCAGACAACAATGGACCATTGTGGGCTCCACCTTTCCTTGGTCATCGGTGCCGGCTCTGATTTGTTCTGAATCTTTTCCTACCTCTAGTTTCCCTCTTCCCTGACTCAGATGGAAAAAGGTTTCGATCCGAAACCTCACCTAATCCCTTTCTCCACAGATGCTGCCTGTCCCGCTGAGTTACTCCAACATTCTGTGTCTATCTTTGGTGTAAATCAGCATCTGCAGTTCCTTCCTACACTTTTTGTTTGCATCAACCTTTAGTCGGTTTGATTCTAGTGTAAGGTGCCTTCTGTCACCTTACACTTTAGAATTCAATTGCACACAGATTGTGTGTGTGTGTGTGTGTGTGTGTGTGTGTGTGTGTGTGTGTGTGTGTCCGGTGTAGTAAATCTTAATTTTGCATCTGTAACAGATCTGTATCTGTAGCAATACTGTAACTAATATTGCCTGAGGAAGTGCCAGTTCCGTTGGATACATGTCCATGGACCCTGTACGTTTAACCTAATTATAATGCAGGCAAGTGGGACTAAGGTAGCTGGGACATTGTTGGCCGGTGTGGGCGAGTTGGGCCGAAGGGCCTGTTTCCACACTCTAAATGATACAACAACCGGCGAATATCGATGCTCCCCACCTGGGACACGGTGAATCGCTTATCATGTATAGTTCCAGAAAACTCTGTTTGTGGTATACGTTTGTTTTCAGTTCGCCTAATGCTGTTAAATCCTGTAGCAGATATCATCGAAGGCTGGGACAAAATGGACTCTGATCGCACACTAGTTAGTTTAATACCAAATTGTCTTTTCATTAAACAGTCTTCAACATCCAAAGGCTCGCGTCAAAAATCTATTAAAGCGAACAACACAAATTCGATTGGAGATGGGAGTTCTTGATTCCACGCGACAGCCCATGTTCCACAAACTCCATACTAGCTCTAAGGGAGACCTGTTATATTTTGGGAGGATAAGATTGTTTTGTTTTTTAACGAACACACAAGCACAAAGCTGCGCCACTTCCCGCTGCGGTGTGGTTCAAAGCGGTTAGAAAGCATGAAAGACAAGGAACTTTAATCATTTGTGTTTAAGAAGGAACTGCAGATGCTGGAAAATCGAAGTTACACATAAATGCTGGAGAAACTCAGCGGGTGCAGCAGCATCTATGGAGCGAAGGAAATAGGCAACGTTTCGGGACGAAACGTTGCCTATTTCCTTCGCTCCATAGATGATGCTGCACCCGCTGAGTTTCTCCAGCATTTTTGTGTAACTTTATAATCATTTGACTGGGTAGAAACAAAGAACTGCAGATGCTGGTTTATACCGAAGATAGACGCAAAGTGCTGGAGTAACTCAGCGGGGTCAGGCAGCATCCCCGGAGAAAGGGGATAGGTGACGACCATCCCTTCCAATAGTCAGGGTTGTGTTAGGGGAGGGATCTGTGTGTAAACAAGTTCAAACGAAACTTGCCAGGATATCATCCTTCTGGCGGATTAAAGCGCAGGACGTTTAACTTGTGTGTTCTGCCACGTCCCTGGAGGTGTTTGAATTTACACTCACCAAAACAAACGGCAATGTCTTCTGTAGATGCAACGAACTGGGGCGACACCGTGGCGCAGTGGTAGAGTTGCTGCCTCATAGCTCCAGAGACCCGGGTTCGATTCTGACTACGGATGCTGTCTGCACGGAGTTTGTACATTCGCCCTGTGAATTCGTGGGTTTTCTTCGAGAGTCTCCTCCTGGGTAGAAACAAAGAACTGCAGATGCTGGTTTATACCGAAGATAGTTTGTAAGTTAAGTGACTTCTGTAAATCACCTCCTAGCGTGTTGGGTGGGTACAGGGTTATCGATGGTCGGTGTGGACTCGGTGGGCCAAAGGGCCTATTTCCACATTATCACTAAAGTAAGTAGAAACTAAGGTACAATCGCAGCGTTTAGGAAACAATTAGGGAGGTACATGGATAGGACAAATTTAGAGGGATGCAATGACCCAAACGCAGGCAGGCAGGCAGGGCAGGTGTAGATGGGGCATGTTGGCCGGTGTGGGCAAATTGGGCCGAATGGCCCGTTTCTACGCTGTAAGACTATATGACTACTAATCTCAGCTCCACAACTCATCTCAGCTCCACAACTCTCTGGGGCAGAGAAATCCAAGGATTTATTCTCTCCCACAGGAATTCTCTCCCCCTTTACCATGTTCAAGGTCCCTTCACTGGCGTAGACATGTCCACCCAGGCATGTGGACCTTACATCTTTCAGTAAGATCACCCAGCAAATGAAATGCCATGGCAAGGAAGGAACTGCAGATGCTGGTTTATACCAAAGATGGTCACAAAACGCTGGAGTAACTCAGCTGATCAGGCAGCATCTCTGTAGAACACGGACAGGTGGCGTTTTGGGTCGGAAAGTAGAGGTGGGGGGAGGGGATGGAATAAACTGGAGGTGAAGAAAGGCCAGAACAAACCAGGCTGGCAACCGGTAACTGGTTATGGGCAGATTCCATAATGGCTGATTGTTGGCTGGGCAAGGTGTGATAACAAGAGGGATACAACAAGGATGCGACCAGTGGAAATGAAGGGGAGAGGGGAGAGCAGTTCAGTTTAATTCAGTTTAGTTTAGAGATACAGCGTAGAAACAGACTATTCGGCCCATCAACCACCTGTTCACACTAGTCTATGTTATCCCACTTTCTCATCCACTTCCTGCACTCTAGGGAAAATTTACAGAAGCCAATTAACCTACAATCCCACACATCTATGGGATGTGAGGGGTGGGGGAAGTGGAGCACCAAGAGGAAACACATGTGGTCACAGGGCGAACGTGCAAACTCCGCACAGACAGCACTCGAGGTCAGGATCGAACCTTGGTCTCTGGCGTCATGAGGCAGCAGCTCCACCAGCTTCACCTGCGTGCTGCTCTGTTGCTGAAACTATGCCCCACCTTCGTCAGCTCCAGATTTCATCATTCCAGTGCTTCCCCCAATTGGCTCTACGATTTTCATGCAATTAATATTCAACATGACCCAAGAGATGGCCATTCAGCCCATCTCGTTGGTGCTGGTTCTCAGAACATTTGCAGACTGGAGTAGAGAGTTCCAGGGTTTTACTGCTTCTGCAGGAGGAGGTTTCTGAGCACCTCAATATCCAGCATGGGATCATGTTATTATGTCCCCTCCTTTTAGACTACCATGAGTGGAACCATCAGGGTCTCGACCAGAAACGTCACCCAATCTTTCTCGCCAGAGATGCTGCCTGTCCCACTGTTACTCCACTTTTTTGTGTCTATCTTCAATATCCAGGGGACACAAGGAACTGCAGATGCAGGTTTACAAAAAAAGACACAAAGTGCTGGAAAAACTCAGCAGAGGAAATGCACTGACCATGTTTTGAATCGGAATCCTTCTTCAGACTCTGGTATAAACCAGCAGCATCTGCAGTTCCTTCCTACACAAGAACCAGAGGATATTGATTTAAATGGGATTAGCCTAGATGGTCGGCATGGATGAGATGGGCCAAAGAGTCTGTTTCCGTGCTCAATGACTTTATGACTCAAAATGTTTCATCCCCATTTCTCAGCCCAACCGGCATTAAATTCAAGCACCGAGTTTGCAAATGCACCATAGAAGAGTCTAGGCAAGAGAGACTGAGGGAAATGCTTGAATTAAATTGTTCAACTGCAATCAGGAAACAGTAAACAGGTTCTGCTGATCAAAGAACTGGGTAACCATTGTTGGTGAAATAACCTGCAGAATATTTTGAATTCCTGACAAGATGAAGGAGATAGAGAAAGAAGGTTCTTTCATTCACAACGGACATTCCCTTTGAAGTGTCCCAGGTACTCTTTGATGTTGTGCCTCTCCTGTACAAATGAAGGCAAGGTTATATTCTTTGCGGTATTCACCAACCTCAGGTCCATTGTACTTGGGAATTTTTCACCTGGGAAATTTTCACTGAGAACCGGAACAAGCTGCCAGAGGAGGTGGTGGAATCAGATACAATCATCGTGTTTAAGAGACGTTTGTATAGGCACATGAATAGACAAGGTACAGTCTAGTTGACTTCAGAGATGCAGTGTGGAAACAGGCCCATCAGCCCACCCCCCGACTACCAATCGCCCGCACACTAGATCCTATGTTATCCCACTTTCTCATCCACCCTCTACACACTAGGGAAGATTACAGAAGCCAAGAATCTACAAACAAACACATCTTTGGTATGTGGGAGGGAAACGGAGTAGACAACCGGGGAAAACCCACGCGGTCACGAAGAATGTACAAACTCCGTACAAACAGCACCCGACGTCAGGATCGAACCCAGATCTCTGGCGGTGCAAGGCAGCAACTCTACTGCTGCGCCAATATGTAGGCAAATGTAGTTGGTGGAAATGGGCTAAATGGAAGGCATGGGCAATGTGGGCGGAAGGGAAACAGGCCCCTCGGCCCGCCGAGTGTGTGCCGATCAGCGGTCCCCATACACTAACACTATCCTACACACTAGGGACAGTTTACAATGTTACCAAGCCAATTAGCCCTCAAACGTGTATGTCATTGTAGTACAGAGGGAGGAAACCAGAGTACCTGGAAAAAACCCGTGCAGGTCACAGGGAGAACGGACAAAATTCAGACAGGCAGCACCCTTAGTCAGGATACGATTTACTTTGTTATTGATTGCTGAACCAGTCCGTGCGCAGATAATTGTTATATTTAGCCATGCCATAAAAAAATGACCATACATCGAAAGGTAAATCCTCACCTATGAACTTATTGGGAAAGAATTAAGAGTTCAAGAGGGTTTTATTGTCATGTGTCCCTGATAGGACAATGAAATTACAAGACACTGGATGAATTTAAATTCTTTCTCTCTTACTACTTAAACTCAATGGTGAGACTGCCCTCATATCAATTACACGCCCCAGTTCCATGCAGTGCTCTTGCCTGTCATCCTGTGCACACCTTAAACATTCCATCACTGCTGCACCCTGCCTTGTGTGTGTCGTTTTACCGAGCGCAGTAGATTTGTACAAAGCGCGCAGAGGACAAAGGGGGGACCCAACGGGGGTCCGCTGAGGACGGGGGGTCAGGCGGAGGGGACACTGAGAATGAAGGTGGGGCCTGTTGAGGGGGCCGCCGAGAACAAAGGGGGGGACATGGTGGAAGGGCCGGCCGCATATGGACACATGCAGCACCAGGCCTGGTTAGCCGCATCAATGAATCTTTTGTAACTGTCGGCACCAGATATCTGGCGACTTTTTGTATACTGTACGATAGTGAAAGGCTTGGATACAGTGGATGTGGAGAGGATGTTTCCACTAGCTGTAGAGTCTAGGACCAGAGGGCACAGCCTCAGAATAAAAATATGTACCTTCAGAAAGGTGATGAGGAGTAATTTCTTTACTCAGAGGGTGGAGATTCTGTGGAATTCATTGCCACAGACGGCTGTTGGGGCCAAGTCATTGGGTATTTTTATGACACAGATTGACAGATTCATGCTTAAGTAAAGGTATCAGGCATTATGTGGAGAAGGCAGGAGAATGAAGTTGAGAGGGGAAGATAGATTAGCCATGGTTAAATGGCAGGGAAGACTTGATGGGGTGAATGGCCTAATTTGGTCCAAGAACCTACGAATATGTTACCGGATTTTATGCAAAACTGTACCTGGGCACATGACAATAAAGTATCATTGAATCCTGACCTTGGATCATATTGGTGTTGCTGCATCAATATGCTGACACTCCACAGCCGACAATGTGCTAACTTCACCTAAAGAATTGCAGTGGGTTCAAGGCGAGTTGCAGGAGAATGATAGAATCTGGATGACAATTAAACTAATCCCTCTGCAACCGCAGGAGATACAACACCTGTCCTTATACCTCCTCCCACATCTCCATCCTGGGACCCCGACAGCCTTTTCATGTGTGACAGAGGATCACGTGCATCTCCTCTAACTTCTTCTATCGCATCCGGTGTTCCCGAGGTGGGCTCCTGTACATCAACGAGATTAAGCGTTTCGCCGCACACTTGTGGTTGTTCCACCAAGGCCTAGTGGATCTCCCAGTTGCTAAACATGTTAACTCCCCTTCCCCTTCCCAAATTGACCTTTCTTTCCTGGGCCTCCTCATTCGTCAGAGTGAGGCCCCATGCAAATTGGAGGAATAGCACCTCATATTTCGCTTGGGTAGCTTAGAAACTAGTGGTATGAGCGTTGAATTCAGTCTGAAGAGTCCTGACCCGAAACATCACCAACCCTTTTTCTCCAGAGTTTCTACCTGACCCGCTGAATTACTCCAGCACTTTGCGTCTATCAACTTTAAAAGATGTTTTGGATACATTTATCATTGAAAAGTATACTCTAGGTCCAATGGAGCTACACAAAAATCAATGTATTACTTTGGAGCACTAATTAGGATCAGATTTTATGCAACCTTTAAGACCATAAACTTCGAACCAATAATGTGCAAGCTAAACCTCCGCGTTAATGAATAGCAGCGAGTTTTATTCATGGCCTCCCTAGCCTGGTCATGAGTTCAGATTGTCACATGAAGTAACTGGACTATCAGACTGAGTTCAAGATGTAGTGGAAGTGTGCATCTTAACAGCAACTTGCCACTGTAAATAAATTTAGAAAAGGCCCCATTAACGTTACGGGTCCACCACTGATTTTCCAGCACCATTGGTTCCAGAGCCTTGCGGGATTATCTGTTTTGCTGTTCCAACAGAGGCCACATAATAATAATTCAACGATACACATCCCATTTTCCCAATCCCCATCAATTCTGCAATTTCCTGACCACCTCTTTCAGTGGGTGGAAATGCATAAGCTGGTGAGTGGAGAAAGGAAATTCCTGCTCTTCGTGTTCTAACACGCAGAAATAGGTTTAGAAACAAAACGTCACCTATTCCTTTTCTCCAGAGATGCTGCCTGACCCGCTGAGTTACTCCAGCATTTTGTGTCTATCATGGGTTTAGAAAGATGATGGGTTAGAGCCCGCATTACAGGCAGGCATCAAACAAGTGTGCACATTACAGGAATTTAAGTTTTCTGGGTCTTGACATCACAAATAGATTCGACATTACAACAACAGCACATTTACTGGGTCAATATACTGGGACGTTTTAGTCATGGATTGCAAAGCTTGATGAAAAATGAGGAACAGCAAAATGATTTCCCTAGATTCCATTTACTGCCGTTATCATATCACAGTGTTGACTTGTTGCAAGCATCATTTGCATTTGTGTGTCCATTTTTCCATTGTAACATGACATGGCGAATTACTGTTAAAGCAAACAGATTGTGGTTTTTGCAGTTAACGATCAGAGCACGTCAGGACAGTGGCGACTTGAGAATCCACACCCAAACCGTTCACTCAGCTCCTCCCTCTGAGAGCAGCTAATCGTTTTGACGATTTTCTGAACTTTGTTTCAGGTTTTCAGCTTCTGCCCCTATCTTGGCAGCTATGTTCAGTAAAACCCGGTGTGTTAAGACAAGTCGTTTGTGTGAAATAGAACAAAGTACAGCACAGGAGCAGGCCCTTTGGCCCACAACGTAAGTACCGAGCATGATGCCAAGGCTAACTCTTACCTGCCTGTACATGATCCATATATCGGTGTGTCTAAATGGGGTGGCACAGTGGAGCAGCAGTAGTTGCTGCCTTACAGCAACAGTGACCCGGGTTCAATTCTGACTATGGGTGCTGTCTGTACAGAGTTATTACGTTCTCCTTGTGACCGCGTGGGTTTTCTCCAGGTGCTCCGGTTCCCTCCCACACTCCAAAGACGTTCAGGTTTATAGGCTTCTGTAAAATTACCCATAGTGTGTAGGATGCAAAAGTGTGATAATATAGAACTAGTGTACAGGTGAATGATGGTTGGCGTAGATTCGGTGGGCCGAAAGGCTTGTTTCCACGCTGTTTCTCTGAAACAAAAAACAATGTGTTCTTTCTTTCTCCATTGCTCCACAATAAGTAATTAATCGTCCTTTGTTTTCGCTGAGGGATAACAGTGGCCAAGAACATTGGTAATCACTTCCCTAATCTTTTTTTGAGCATCACCATGAAATCCTTTATAACAACTGAGGCAGCAGATGAATCTCCAGTTTAACGTCGCAACTGAAAGATATCTGAAGAAGGGGCCCGACCTGAAACATCACCCATCCTTTTTCTCGAGATGCTGCCTGACTCGCTGAGTTACTCCAGCACTTTGTGTCTATTTTCGTATATACCAGCATCTGCAGTTCCTTTCTGCACATATCTTACCGTGCTGCACTGGGACGTTAAGACTGGACTTCTGTGTACTGATGGTCGGAGTATGACAGGAACTCACAATTTTAGCCTCGAGAATGAAAAAAAGGTGCAATGCAACCAATGATCTTATGTCAATTAACAGCAATTCAAACACCAGTGAAAATTTCCCAAACAAAAACCTCTGCTTCTCTGGAAATGTATTTCACGATAGCACATTTTTATTATAAAAGTCGCATAAAAAGGAAGTGTTTTACGGAAACACCACTAGCTTATGACACTTAATACAAAATCTTTCATTAATTTGACTTACAAATCAATACATAAAATTTCAAAATGAATTTTTCAAGTAGTTGTGTAGAAACATATGGAAAATTATTTACACTCAGGTGCACTTTAGATTTCTCCTTGATTATGTGCATCAGAATATGGAGTCTTGCGTGCATTATATGAGACAACAAATAGTTTTGTATTCTCCATATGGAGGAGGTGATCAATACTGAGAAGGAAAAGTCATGATTGAGAAGCACTCAAGTCTTCAATTCACTCCATATATTCAGTTTAAATCAAAATTACAAAGCATTATGGACACGGATATCAAACAGGTTAATTAATTGGTATAAAGGTTTGGTAGAAGCTGTTTCACTCTCTCAGTGCCAGGATCCAATAGTCTCCCACGTGGAATCCACGTAAGTATGGAAAAACTTGATGTTGAAGTCTTACTTAAAATAGAAAGTCAGGCGGCTCAAAATGTAGATCGCTTGCAACTTTTAACTTTAACTATGGTGGCCTTTCTTGCAGCGCAGTCTTTTTGTTGTCTAGACACTCCTGGAGTTTGTCTTCAGTCAATGTTAGACGCTGTTCTAAGATCGATACAGTCTGGAAACAAAATGTAATAATTAGTTATTTGCACAGTTTAGTGTAGAAGAGGATAAGGTGGTGGTGCCTACTTTGGGTGTGAGAAAGGCAGAGGATTCATATCATCCAATTTTAGAAGGAATTTATTCAGAGTGCGGAAACAGGCCCTTCGGCACACCGAATCCACGCTGACCAGCGATCACCCCGTACACTAACACCATCCTATGCACTAGGGACAATTTACAATTTTACCAAAGCCAATTAACATAAAAAACTATACGTCTTTGGAGTGTGGGAGGAAACTGGAGCACCGGGAGAAAACCCACACGGTCACAGGGAGAACAAGCAAACTCTGCACAATCAGCACCCATAGTCAGGATCAAACCCGGTTCTCTGGCGCCCTAATACAGCAACTCTATTGCTGCGCCACCGAGTTCCTCAAGTGTTTACATAAAGATGAAAACAAAATCAGTATAACAATGGACCTTGAGCAAAACACAAAGTGCTGGAGGAACTCAGTGGGTCAGGCAGCATCTGTGAAGGGAGATGGACAGCACTGATGATGTCTGATCTGCTGAGGTGCTCCAGCACTTGCTCCTCAGGATTTCAGCCTTTGTGTCGCTGTGTAACAATGGAACCTTCTTAATTAGATTTTCACCTTAATTTATTTTAGTCCCATTATTGTAATGCATCTACGGGGACCAGGGAGTTTAAATTCAAGACAGATTAATCAAATGAAAGTTACTGCTGTTAAAAATGCACTAGATTGTAGAGACTACAAGATCGGAGAGAGGAGATGTGTAAGAGTTACGAAGCAAAATGAAAGCTAGCATGCAGTACAACTTCATGGGTAGATCAATGGGCAGCCGGATACACCGAGATGTGGCTTCACCACTACCTTCACAATCATCTTCTCCAACCAGTTTTTGGAAATTCAGCTGTGTTCCAGCTTGCCGTATCCCATTCATTTATCACTCCTATGTGTCATACAGCACGGAATCATGCCCTGTGGCCAGGGCTGGATTAACCATTAAGCAAAATAAGCACGTGCTGAGGGCATCAAGGGAAGAGGGGCACCACAGAAATGGAAAATGGTTTACCGCGCAATAGAAATCACTTTAAACTTGCTAAAATAATATTCAAAGTGGTTTATATGATCGGAAGTATAATACTTTTCAAATATAAATAAAGTAGAAGTATACAAAAAGAAACATTATTTTCCATCTTACTGTTAGTTTTGTTTCATGTTTGAAAAATAAAAAATTATTTTATAGTTTATTATTGTTTATATTTTGAATTACACATATATGGGGGCATCAAAATCTTTTAAGTGCTTAGGGCCTCTATGGATCTTAATCCGGCCCTGCCTGTGACCCAATTTCCCCACGCCGACCCGGCTGAGCAACACTGGTTCCTTCTATTGGGTGGTTACATCTTAGAGATACGGCGTGCAAACAGGTCCTTGGGCCCCCCCAAGACTGCGCCAACCAATGATCACACTAGCACTCTCCTATACGCTAGGGACAATTTAACCAAAGCCAATTAATGTAAAAACCTGTACGTCTTTGGAGTGCAAGAGGAAACTGGAGCATCTGTAGAAAACCCATATGGTCACGGGGAGAACAAACGGAAGGTACAGACAGCACTCATAGTCAAGGTCAAACCTGGTCTCAGCCTCCGTAAGGGAGCAACAATACAGTTGCGCCACCATTCCGCCCAATGGCTCAGTGGAAGTTTTCTTAACTTCTCCTTTCCAAATACCATGGAATATTCCCTATGTCAACACATGCCTTAATAAGGTCGTAGGTGGTAGAAGCAGAATTAGGCCATTCGGCCCATCAAGTCTACTCCGCCATTCAATCATAGCTGACCTATCTCTTCCTCCTAATCCCTTTCTTCTGCCTTCTCCCCATAACCCAACACACATACTAATCAAGAATCTATCTATCTCTGTCTTAAAACTATCCATAGAGGGCCTCCACAGCCTTTTGTGGCAAAGAATTCCACAGATTATAGACCCCCAGACTAAAGAAATTCCTCGTCATCTCCTTCCTAAAGGAACGTCCTTTAATTCTGAGACTATGACCTCGAGTCATAGACTCTCCCACTAGTGGAAAAATCTTCTCCACTCTATTCAAGCCTTTCACTATTCGGTATGTTTCAATGAGGTCCCCCTTCCTTCTAAACTGAATAGGCTTAATATTCGGCAATACGTTTTGCCACAAAGGTTTCTCAGTCATACCTTGGTGGTCTAATTAAGCATTTAATGAAAGCCAGGAATCTTGAGATCGCAGGGTAAAATTGGCCATATGATTGGAGCTACATTCTAATTACCAGTGCTGACAAGTTCAGGAATCCTTGAACAAGGCATGCTGGTTATCTCACTGTCACTCCATTGGTTTTCTTGACCCCCCCTGAGTAATGTGGACAAAATATTGCAGCTGCCTCTTCATGGCTTGACTCAATAATTCTAAAGGAAAGTGAAAGCCTTGTGTTCTGACCAGCAGTGTTTTCAGCATCGGCTGTGAACCTATACTCTGAGAAATAAACCCTGCAACATAATAGTCCTAAAATCTTTGACAGATGTTGAAAACTAGATAGTCCAAGTGCAGCCACCTACTTTGTCTTTAAAGCAGATAAAAGTTTCAATGAGTCAGCGGCAAAGGATATTTCATTCAATCCTAGGCTGCCACACCCACACGTCCTGCCTCTTTGATGCAAGTTAATGCTTCCCACTCCTCTCTTCTTTCTCAACAGAAGAGAAAGAATTAAATTGTCTCCCTTCAAATGTTGATTTAATTCTCTTATGCAAGTTATTACTGAAGCTGCTTTCATCACTCTTTCAGGCAGAGTCTTCATCTTGCTGTGTAAAAACAAATGTTTCCTTATGCTGGCTTTGACTCTTTTATGAATTACCTTCATGTTAGCCCCTCTGATGATCTAGCTTCCTGTCGCTTGGAATAGTTTCTCCCTTTTTACTCCATCTGAACTATTTGTGATTTTTAAACACCTCCATCTAGTTTTCGCCTGCTCTTTTTCAAAGAGAACACTCCAGGTCTCTCTAAATAATTTAACTCATTCAAACCTGGTCCACCTTAGAAGACCAATTCTACAAACACTTAAAAGTATTGTTTGACATCTTTCCAAAACTTAAATGCTAAAAACTAAATATAACAATCTAGATTTCAACTGAATGGGGGGAAAAAACCATAGTGCCTTGTTTTATAATGCTATTTCTTTGTTTTATTTTAGTTAGTAGATATGCAAGACATTGGTGAGACCAAACTTGGTGTGGTGTGCACAATTCTGATCACCTAACTATAGGAATTATGTCATTAAGATGGAAAGGGCACAGCAATGATTTACCAGGGTGATCAGTTTTAGTTTAGTTTATAATCACTGAGGTACAGTGATAAGCTTTTTGTTGTGTGTTATCCAGTCAGCGGAAAGACTATGATTACAATTGAGCGGCCCACAGTGTACAGATACAGGATAAAGGGAATAACGTATTGTGTAAGATAAAGTCCAGTAAAGTCCAACTAAAGATACTCTGAGCATCTCTGATGAGGTAGATGGTAGCTCAAGACTGCTCTCTAATTGTTGATAGGATGGTTAAGTTGCCTGATGACAGCCGGGAAGAAACTGTCCCTGAATCTGGATTATCAGGACTCGAGGGCTTGAGTTATAAGGTGTGGCTGGATAGGTTGGGATTTTCTCCTGGGGTATAGGAGGCCGAAGGGTGACCTTACAGTGGTATGCACAATCATGAAAGGTATAGATAAGGTGAACGGTCACAATCTTTTCCCCAGGTTAGAAGAGTCCAAAACTAGAGAGCGTAGGTTTAAGGTTAGAGAGGAAGACGGAGGGACAATTACTTCACACAGATGGCAGTGCATATATGAAACAAGCGGCCAGAGAAAGCTGAAGAGGCTTTCAATGGCGATGTTTAAATAACGCTCAAATGGGAACAGAGAGAGGACAGGTTTAAAAGGATATGGGTCAAATGCAAGTAGATGGGACCAGGTCAGTTATAAAGCATGGTTGGTATGGACGAGTTGGGCCAGAGGACTTCTTTCCACAGTGTATTAATCTAGTTTCCCAGTTAGCTGCTACAGTTACACTGACCACCAGAATTTTTGATAAGTTCCTCTGAAATACATTTAAGGAACAATAAGCAGAGCATTGGCAGAACTATATCAGGAAGGAACTGCAGACAGAGGTTTATACCAAAGAAAGACACAAAGAGCTGTAGTAACTCAGCGGGTCAGGCAGCATCCATGGAGAAAAGGAATAGGTGATGTTTTGGGTCGGAACACTTCTTCAGACTGGAGGTGAGGAGGAGGGTGTGGTGGAGAAACTGGAGGCAAGAAAAGGCCAAAACAACACAGGGCTAGCAACAGATGACCTCAGCTAACGACAGGGGCTACTAGTTCCACTGATCGCATCCTAGTACCCCATGTACACCTTCCCACCTTCCCCCTCCCCACCACAATGGGCCATTGTGGACTCCACCCTTCCTGAGGTCCGGTCATGTTTTATTCTGGTCTTTTCGCATCTCTAGTCCCCCACCCTCCCCCCCCCACACTGGACTGTCTTGCAGTCTGAAGAAGGGTTCCGACCTGAAATGTCACCTATTCCTTTTCTACAGCGATGCTGCCTGACCCACTGAGTTACTCCAGCACTTTGTGTCTATCTAATGATCCTTATGCTTTACTAATCACATTTTGGTAGGAGGAAAAAAATCAATCTAACTTGTGCAAAGGTACAACAGAAGCAGGAAACCACACACTGGAATTTTCACGATGATATTTTCTGATGTGTACAAGATTAGAATGTGGTCAGTTTTACTCATTGCGAATCCTGAGGGAATGCCCAAGAAGTTTAGAGATAGAGAGGAGAATATTTTCCTTTTCCTTCTGCAATTTTGATTGAAACTTTGACCCAATGCCAATTTTCCACTGATCTTGAAACCAACTAGCAGGTTATCCAGATTTCCGTAGGTAGTTTGTAAAACACATCGGTAAGATCGCATGAAAACTTAATGGTAGGCCAAGCCATATTTGCCTACTTTGTTAAACTCCAATAATTTCAATAAAAGACACACTGTTGCAACACAATTTAATTAGCAATGCAATGCGCTAGACAACATTTTGGTTTACAGATCTGCAGCTAATCACTGAAGGAACAGCTTTGCCAATTATCAGGTTTTTAGATGCAATAAGAAACTCCCACAGGAAACTTCCTCACCAATTATCAACTCTTTAACCATGGGGAAAAAAAATCACCTACTTCATTCCCTAGCCAGCCTCTGTGAATATTTAAGAAGGAACTGCAGATGCTGGAAAATCGAAGGTAGACAAAAGTGCTGGAGAAACTCAGCTGGTGCGGCAGCATCTATGGAGCGAAGGAAATAGGCAACGTTTCGGGCCGAAACCCTTGGTTGCTGCTGGATTCATTCATCAATCCTCCTTTCTCTTTTGCAAAATTACAAACGAAAAAATCTGTTGCAAATACCTGCTGCTGCTGAAAATCCAAAAGAAAAACCATGAAGCTTTCAGCAGGACTCGCAGGTTTGTGTTCTGACCCAAACTTTCACCTGCCCATTCCTTCCACAGATGTTGCCTGACCCTCTGAGTTCCTCCAGCACTTTGAGTGTTGCTAAGCATTTCAGGATCTGCAGTTTTTTTGTTTTTGCGTAACAATCAAACTTTCTCAAGAGGTATTGGAGTGTGAAAACGTACACCTCCCGATTCAGGGACAGTATCTTCCCAGTTGTTATCAGGCAACTGAACCATCTAGCCATCGAGGGGGGATCTTATAGAAACATATAAAATTATAAAAGGACTGGACAAGCTAGATGTAGGAAACATTTTCCCAATGTTGGGCGAGTCCAGAACCAGGGGCCACAGTCTTAGAATAAAGGGGAAACCATTTAAGACTGAGGTGAGAAAAAACATTTTCACCCAGAGAGTTGTGAATTTGTGGAATTCCCTGCCACAGAGGGCAAGTCACTGGATGGATTAAAAAGAGAGAGTTAGATAGAGCTCTAGGGCCCAGTGGAATCAAGGGATATGGGGAGAAGGCAGGCCACGGGTTATTGATTGGGGATGATCAGCCATGATCACAATGAAGGGCCGATTGGCCTCCTCCTGCACCTATTTTCTATGTTTCTATTCTACCAACAACCAGAGAGCAGTCCTGAGCTGCTATCTACCTCATTATAGACATCTGGGCGATTTTTAATTGGACATTACTGGACTTGATCTTGCACTGAACATTATTCCCTTTCTCATGTTTCTGTACACTGTGGATGACTTGATTGTAATCATGTATAGTCTTTCTGCTGACTGGCTAGCACGAAACAAAAGCTTTTCACTGTACCTCAGTGTCTTAATAAACTCAACTAATTAATAATTGGATTTCTAAAACTAAACCTATTTTAGTCCCTTTATTGAAATGCATCTTCAGGGACCAGGGAGTTTAAATTCAAACCAGGTTAATCAAATGAAAGTTTATGCCGTTAAAAATACCGTTGGATTATAGAGACAAGAGACTCCAATAGTCCTTGCAGGTGAAATGGTATTTCATTTACAATTCTAGTCATTACTCACTATGTGGTGTCCTTTGCATTGGAGAACAGCACAGATGAGGTGACTGCTTTGTTCAGCAATCAGTCTGCACGAACAACCCCGAGCTTACAGCCACCTTTCCCTGATGAAAGTTCCATGGACATAAGAGGCTGAGGAGTTACCTTACAGAAGTATACATAACCATGAGTGGCAGTAGGGGCAGTAGAGAGTATATTGACTGGTTGCATCATGACTTAGTTTGGCAACTCGAATGCCCAGGAACGAAGAAGATTGCAAAAGGTGGTGAACACTGCCCAGTCCATCACGGATACTGACCTCCCCACCATTGAAAGGATCTCCAAGAGTCGTTGCCTCAAAAAGGCAGCCAGCATCTTCAGAGACCCACACCACTGGCCACACCACTCTGATTTCACTCCCACCATCAGGAAGCAGATATTGAAGCGTGAAAACTGCAATGTCCAAGTTCAGGAGCAGCTTCCTCCCTACAGCCATCAGACTATCAAACACCACAACTTCGAGGTGTTTACAGATTACTATGTTTACATATATGTTGTGCTGTTGCAAGTAAGAATGTCATTGTTCTGTTTTGTGGCATATGACAATAAACACTCTTGAAGTAGCAGTAATTACTAGCAGTCATTTATTTCTTAGGGTAGGGAAATCTAGAATTAGGTTTAAGGTGAGAGGGGAAAGATTAAAAAGAGGCTAATGAGGCAACCCTTTCACACAGAGGGTGGTGCGACATGGAACGAGCTGTCAAAGGAAGTGGTAAATGTGGATACAATTGCAACATTTAAAAGGCACTTGAATAAGAAGGATGTGTCGGGATCTGAGTTAGGTGCAGGCCGACTGGCCTTATTCTGTGCTGGATGAATCTATACAAACTACCTTGACAACTTGCGGATGAGCTGATATTATTTCTGTTCTCTCCAGCTTTCCTACTTCTACAGCGTGGAACACATTTGTTTTCTCACTTTTCCAGCTCTAATGAAGAGTCCTTAACTATGTTCCCCTCCCCACAGACATGGCTTGACCTGCTGATTGCTTCCAGTATTTTCATTTTTTGTGTCTCGTGCAGGCATGTGTTTTCCATTGTGTGTCCACTACATCCCTAGATAGAACGCTGCTTTTATACGCTGCTGGATGGACTTTTCCTACATTTACATACAGTGGGTGCAAAAGTTTTCATACCCCTTGAACTTTTCCACATTTTGTCACGTTACAACCACAAACGTAAATGTATTTTATTGGGATTTTATGTGATAGACCAACACAAAGTGTTGCATAATTGTGAAGTGGAAGGAAAATGATACATGGTTTTCAAATTTTTTTACAAATAAAAAACTGAAAAGTGTGGCGTGCAAAAGTATTTAAATAGGAATGGGGAGGGCTCCTATAGAATACACAGGATGAGGAGAGGGGTCAGGTAGAAGGAGGAATGGTAGGGATGTGGAAAAATAGAAGAGGGGATAGAGGGATTGGATGGAAGGGGAGGAGGGTGTGGAAGGGGTCAATTTAGCAAAGGGAATTTACATACTTATTTTATCAGAATGCATCACCGCATGGTTTGGGAACAGCTCCATCCAAGACCACAAAGAAATTGCAGAAAATTATGGACATAGCACAGACCATCACGCAAACTAACCTCCCTTCCATTGATTCCACCTTCACCTGACACGGCCTCACCACTAGTATAATCAAAGACGAGTCTCTCACTCATCTCCCCTCTCCCATCAGGCAAGAGGTCCAAAAGTTTGAAAACGCACACCTCCAGATTTAGGGACTGTTTCTACCCAGCCATTATCGGACAACTGAACCGTCTTCTCACCGGCTAGAGTGGTCGTAACCTTCCATCTACCTCATTGGAGACCTTTGTACGATCGTTAATCGACTTTATCTTTGCAGTAAACCTTATATCCATCGTCCTGTATCTGTACACTATGGATGGCTTGATTGTAATCATGTATACTCTTTCTGCTGAATGGATAGCATACAACAAAAGCTTTTCCGTGTACCTCGGTACACATGACAATAATAAACTAAATTAAATTCATTCATTCACTCATTCGAAAAGGGAAACAATTTCTAGATTAAACAAAAGTTTAATCTAGCATGTCCCTTGCTGTCAAGAGTACTTGCACATATCCAATAAATCATAATTTCCAATTGGCAACAATTCAGGATGGTAGTCATGGTCATTTGCAACATAGGACTACAAAAATGTTCTGGATTGTTTTGTTTAGATCAGAGTTACATCATAGAGTATCTATACTGTATAGGCCCTCAGGGGAATATGGAAAGGTGACATCTCAGATCCACCTATCAATCTATTGAAGGGTCCCGATCCGAAACATCACCGATCCTTGTTCTCCTGAGATGCTGCCTGACCCTCTGCGCTACTCCTGCACTTTGTCTTCTTTCATCAATTCCATGTATCTCCTCACCAAAATCCCCACTACCGAATATCAAATCATCACTTCTATCCTCCACAAAAGAGCAGCTGGCAAGGGAAGATTTACGAGGATGTTGCTTAGACTCAAGGGCGTTATACAGGAGAGGTTGAGCAGGCTGGGATTCTATTCCTTGGAGTGCAGGAAGATGAGGGGTGATCTTATAAAGGTGTATAATATAATTGAAGGAATAGATAGGGTAAATGCACAAAGTAGGGAAATCAAGAACCAGAGGACACAGGTTTAAAGGTGAAGGGGGAGATTTAATGGTAACCCTGATGGGCAACTTTTTTTATTTCTCTTCTATTACTCCACATTCACAATGGGTGATATGGAACCATTTGCCGGAGGAGGTAGTTAAGGCTGGTACTATCACAACATTTACAAAATTTTTGAACAGGCACATGGATAGGATAGGTTTAGATGGATATGGGCTAAACGCAGGCAGGTGGGATTAGTGTAGATGGGGCAAGTTGGTTGGCGTGGGCAAGCTGGGCCGAAGTTTAGAAGGGCCTGTTTCCATGCTGCATGACCCTTTGATTTGATGTACTTGAACAATTAAGCATCAAAAGTTATCCACAAATACAACATGTAAATATTAGACATTTTCCAAACAGTCCGAAGTTGACCTTTTCAACAGTACATTGACTCACCTGGGTTAAAATGTCCAGCTGGTCTACAATGTGCCCCAATGTTCGGGTGAGTTCTGACGAGACACCCATGTTGTTCCCCTGAGAGTGGCTTGCGGGTTCACTGTTAGCAGGGCACATTCTATGCGAGCTAGCTGGAATCAAAGGAGGATCAATAGATCTGTGCACCTGGTCCGTTGAAAGAGAACCCCAGTTTGTTTCCACCGGTCTTGACTGCAATGAGTTGACAGGGGGGGAAAAGACAAGGAAAACATCATTCCTACACTGCAGTGCAATGTACGCCAAAGCATTTGTCTTCTTGTATGATGTCCACATTCAAACCACATCAAACAATTTTCGCAACTGAATGAAATGTGGCGAAGGAGGAAACTGAGCAACAAAGCTCACAGTATGCATAGAAAACTTTGTAGCTTTAGTTTAGTTTAGAGACACAGCGCGGAAACAGGTCCGCGCCGCCCAACGATCATCCCGTATACTAACACTATCCTACACAAACTAGGAGCAATTTACAATTTTTTCTCGAAGTGAATTAACCTACAAACCTGTATGTAATTGGAGTGTGGGAGGAAACCGGAGCATCTGTAGAAAACCCACGCTGGTGTAAATAGCAAAGGGCAGTAAAGTTAGCAAACCTCTTTGGCAGATTGAGTCCTTCCGTTTCATTCCATGAAAAGCTCCTGAAAAATTCTACTTACATTTGCAACACATCTGTATCTCATCCAGTGGATAGGTTTAAAAAGAGATCTGTTTATTGCATAAAAACTATCTGGTGTACAAGGTTTCTTTGTACTTATAGCAGGCAAGTTGCAAGAGCCAGTTTTAGGGATGAGACAATCTGGGGAAGGAATTACTGAGCCTCCGTTCATGATTTGCCTGATGTTATGTTTATCTATTTGAGTGTTTAATAATGTGACAAGAATAGAATTTATACCAGGCAGAAATAAATTTAATATCCCCAGCCAACAAAAAATGGACAGCACAGTGGGGCAGCGGTAGAGCTGCTACCTTACAGCGCCAGGTACCTGGGTTTGATTCTATCTACGGGTGCTGTCTGTACTGAGTTTGTACGTTCTCCCTGTGACCGTGTTGGTTTTCTCCGGTTGTTCCCGTCTCCTCCGACATTCCAAAAATGTGCAAGTTGTAGGTTAATTGGCTTCTATAAAATTGTAAATTGTCCCTAATGTGTGTAGGAATGTGTCACTGTGCGGGGATCACTAATCGGCGGGGACTCGGTGGGCCAAAGGGGCTGTTTCCATGCTATATCTCTAAACTAAATTAAATAAAACATGCAAACTCCACACAGACAGCACCTGAGGTCAGGGTCGAACCCAGGTGTCTGACACTGTGAGGCAACAGCTCGACTAGCTTTTTACTATATTTTTACTGTTGAGATACTGCACCGAAACAGTCCTTTCAGCGCACCGAGTTCATGCCGCCCTGTGATCGCCATGTACACAAGCACTATCCTACACACAAGAGACAATTTGCAATTTTACCTACAATCCTGCACGTCTTTGGAGTGTGGGAGGAAACCAGAGCACCCGGAGAAAACCCACGTGGTCACAGAGAGAACGTTCAAACTCTGTACAGACAGCACCCACAGTCAGAATTGAACCTGGGTCTCTGGCGCTGTAAGGCAGCAGCGCTGTGCCAGTGCCTTCCTGAAAAAAAAAATCAGCTCCATAAAATTCTATTTATATTTACAACACATTTGTATCTCATTCTATGACTAGGTTTAAAAAGAGATCGGTTTACTGCATAAAAACTATCTGGTGTACAAGGATTCTTTGTACTTATTGCAGGCAAGTTGTAAGAGCCCATTTTGGGGCAGCAACTGAACCACTGCATCGCCCATGCTGGCCTTTAGATCAAAATGCCCAGGAATACATACTGCAGAGAGAGCATACTGTATACAATTCACTCCAGGTTCAAAATTGGATTGATATTTCTGCTTATTTCAAATTCTTGTATCAGTGTCACATTACAATATGTGAATATCTCAGAGAAATGTCCTGGTAAAGGTGTTCATGAATAATTTGGAAGGTTATTAAAATCTCCTATGTACCAACTCTGTGGCAAATAAATTGGGGCGGCATGATGGCACAGCGTAGAGTTTCTGCCTTACAGCACCAGAGACCTGGGTTTGATCCCAACTATGTCTGTAAGGAGTTTGTATGTTCTCTCCGTGGGTTTTCTCCAGGATATCCGGTTTCCTCCCACACTACGTACACATACAGGTGTGTAGGCTGGTTAGCTCGGTAAAATTGTAAATTGTCCCTAGTGTGTGTAGGATAGTGTTAGTGTGTGAGGATCGCTGGTTGGCACGGACTCGGCGGGCCAAAGGGCCTGTTTCCACACAATATCTCTAAACTAAAAATAATGTGAAGGTATTCCTTTAATGCTAAGAAAGCTAAGGCACATAACTAAGCCAAACACAGTCATAGCTGGTAGACTTTGTGGGATTGCTTGCGAGTCAGAAAAGGAGAAAAACAAGACACAAAGCATGCTTGATGTATCAACACAGGAAGCTATTACCACAGTATTACCAGCCGGATGTCATGCAGGAAATTAAACTGGTAGCTTCTGTAAATATGATATCACGGTGATCTCTCAGTAATTGATTAATATTGTTTCCTGTCAGGCATAAAAGATGAATCTCACTGTGTGGTAGTGACACAGTAACTTGTGCTTCTGAAACAATAATTAAGCATCATCCACTGTACACAGTTCAGCAGCCAGGCAATAAACCAGGATAGCACAAAGGACATTTTATGCAGGAAAATGCTCTTGGCACATTAGACTTTGCAATTTTATTAGAATTCTCTTTCAGTTTTAATAGTGATGCTGATATTCCCAGTGATAGACACAAAGTGCTACAGTAACAGGTCAGGCAGCATCTCCGGAGAAAAAGGGTGACGTTTTGGGTCGGGACCTTTCTTCAGGTTGAAAGTGGGGAGTGTGGGGGGGGGAGAAGAGCTAGAGGTGAGAAAAGACCAGGACCAGATCAGGGCTAATCGCAAATGATCTCAGGTAGGGCGGTGCCTGGTAGGTCCATTGTTGGCTAGTGAAGGTGTGATCGCAGGAGAAACAATGTGGAGGACTGTGGAACTAGTAACACGACTAGGGTGGAGGAAGGGGACAAGGAGGGAGGGGAGAAGGGAGGGTAAGATGAAGTTACTTAAAATTAGAGAATTCATACTGCTGGGTTGTAAGCTACCCAAGTGAAATACTATTAAATAACATTGACTGATTTTTCACTCTTGCACTAACTCTGCAACCCAATAGCTCCATCTACACTTCACGCTGCCTCGGAAAGGCCATCAGCAGAATCATGGACAAGTCGCACCATGGCCACTCTCTCTTCTCCCCTCTTGCATCAGGCAAAATGTATAGAATTGTGAAAACATACACCTCCAGATTCACAGACAATTTCTTCCTCAGGCAACTAAACGATCCTACCAACAACTAGAGAACAACCCTGAACAGATTGTAATCATGTATTACCTTTCCACTGACTGGCTAGCATGCAACAAAAGCTTTTCACGTGACAATTAACTAAACTCAAACCCTGATATCTCAAAAAAATCTTTATTATGAGCCCCCAGTTTTCCGTGGTAGTGAATTCCAAAAATCTACTACCTCTGAGTGGTTAAAAACGTCATACTTTGTGGCACAGTGGCAGAGTTGCTGCCTTACAGTGCCAGCAACCTGGGTTCAATCCTGACTACGGGAGCTGTACAGAATTTGTACGTTCTCCCTATGAAAGCGTGGGCTTTCTCTGGCTGCTCCGGTTTCCTCCCACACTCTAGACATAGAGGTTTGTCGGTTAATTGGCTTTGATAAAATTGTAAATTGTCCCTGGTGTGAGGGATAGTGTTAGTGTATTGGTGATGCTAGTCGGCATCGACTCTGTGGGCCAAAGGGCCTGTTTCCATGCAGTATCTCCAGTAAAGTTTAACGTGCCAAGCTCTACAGAGTTGGGAGATGGGTTTCAGCCGGATAGCCCTTTTTCAGCTCACATGGCCTGAATAATCTCCTTCTAGATCTTAAATTTCTCTGATTCTACACATATAAATAGAAATGGTGAGGATTAAGAGCCAGGAAAAACCATCACCTGTCAAAAGAAATCTCAATGTTCAATAAATTATCCTGTTAAGAAGCAGCGGAAATGATTGTTCTTGTCTAAAATATGTTCCCACAGTAACAACAAAACAGTGGCCTTTCTCTCGTTAAGCTCACTTGTTGCAAATGAATTAAATATTCATTAAATGCACAGAATTGTGCTGACCCTTTAACAAAAAATAGGTTGATGAATGAATAAGTTATTTTACAATTAGTGCAAAAAGTTTTGCTTTAGATTTATACTTTAGAAGAACCATGGGAAGAAATCACTGCCCAAGAAAGCAGATATTGTTGCAGTTTTTTTTAGTCTTTGAACTGAAAGAACAACCAACCCAAAGTTATATCACTCTAAAGTGTCAAGATTAAGACACTACTTTCAGTGAAAGATGAAAGACGTCAAAGGTGAGAATCACCCCAGTTGGAAACACTCGAGCAGAAACTGACACTAAAAATAACGGCACAGGAAGGATGCATGTTCAAAAATTGCAGAAATTCTTATCAAGCCAAAAGTAGACAGAAATAGTAAGGGGCAGTATACTTCATGAGTGAAACATTTGAGAAATGCATGGAAATATTGCAACAGCTCTTGAAAAAGTCAGTATGGCATTTTTCTATAATTACCTGCATACCGAATACATTTCCCTCCTTCAAACTAATGATTTAAAATTTACTTTTTAATAATCTTTTTCCCAATGGCTCGAGACAGTAAACCTTCTTATATTCCTACTCTGATAAAATTAAAACTTTCACTTGATTCGACTTCACCTGTGTGTCATTAAATATAATTAAAATCAAGAAGGTAGGCTTGAGTTTTAATATTCTGCGTAGTTATATGAAAGGTTTCTAAAAGGCAGATTAAAAACTACCTTTTGTAATAGCTGACATCTCTTTCAAAATGCAAGTCCGTATGCATATAATTTAATCATTCAATGATTTAGAGTGTAAACCTGCTAATTAATCCTTGGTATGTAACACAGCAGTACCATCCCACCAAAATAACATACTTTAATTCATTATTCAGAGGGTATTTTTTTTTAACCACTACTTTTAACATTTAAGAAACACTTGGACAGGTACATGGATAGGACAGGTTGAGAGGGATATGGAGCAAACGTGGGCAGGTGAGTCCCGTGTAGATGGGGCATGTTGGTCGGCCTGGGTAAATTGGGCTGAAGGGCCTGTTTCCCTGCTGTACGACTCTGGGACTCTACTGAGGGTCCAAATAAACATCCAAAAAGCAGTGGTAGCTTTGTGAATCTAATAACACACACACAAAAAAGCCACTCAATGATGTGCTGAACAACTGTTAGGTGTTAACTTTAGTAGCTTCTGAAAAACTCTTAAAAACCAGTTGTCATGGAAATGGTATTTAAGATTAGTAAATCATCTTTTATGTCATCAGGAAGCTCATTATAGGCTAAGCAGACCAAGTGACAAAAACACACTGCTGTCAGCACCATATAGATACCATTTCCTGTGTGGAAAGTCTGCAGCCGCATACCTTGGGGTACATTTCTCCCGAAAGGAAGTCACTTTTAAAACAGGAAGAGAGGAAGGAACAGTTGCCGCAGACTGTGTAGCTGAGGACTTATTGCGCATTCTTCGAATGCCTCACATCAGCTATGGGGAGAAGTGACACTGACTGGGTATCTCGAGGTCGAATAAGTTGCTATTATAGATTCTAATGAAGGCTATTTGTGATTACTCAGATCCGAGGTCAGGGGTAGCTGGTACCTAAAGGAAATGAAGGAGCAGAAATACATTTCAGCAACTTGATCTGCGCTTGGATTTCCACACAGCAAGAGAAATCTGTGCAATAACTGCAGGCATCAGAATTAAATGTTTCCCCTCCCCCACTGAAATGAGTGCGCAAGAAACCTGCAAATAATGGTACTCTTGAAACAAATGTTACATCTGCATTAACAGAAAAAAATGGAGAACTTAAAGTTAAGGTTTCAGGTCACACGAGAAGGAAATTACAAAAGAACGATATTTTCAAAAAAACGAGGAAAAGCTGACACATACAAACTGAGTGTCTTGCAAAGTAGTGATGCTGAATTTAACATCAAAGTATGAAGTGCAGACCACTTGAAGAATGCTGTATATTTAAATGGAAATATCAGAAATTCATTTTGACATTTTTCCATAAAAAATCCCTTCTGCTTATCAGTACACCTGAGGTATATACAGTAAACCCTCGCTATAACCGTGCATAGATTAGCTTAGCTTATGGTAGACACAAAATGCTGGATTATCAGTGGGTCAGGCAGCATCTCTCGAGAGAAGGAATGGGCGACGTTTCGGGTCGAGACTCTTCATCAATTTAGTTTAGCTTATCATCATGTGTATCGAGGTACAGTAAAAAACTTTTCTTGCGTGCTAACCAGTCAATGAAAAGACTATACATGATTACAAACGAGCTATAATAAAGGGAAGGTACACAAAAAAGCTGGGGAAACTCAGCGGGTGCAGCAGCATCTATGGAGCGAAGGAAATAGGCAACGCTTCGGGCCGAAACCCTTCTTCAGACTATAATAAAGGGAATATAGTTTAGTTTAAGATAAAGTCCAGCAAAGATTGTCTGTGAGTCTCCAATGAGAGATAGTTCAGGATCACTGTCTAGTTGTCTAGGATAGCTCAGTTGCCTGATAACAGCTGGGAAGAAACTGGAGGTGGGCATATTCATACTTCTGTACCTCTTGAATGTTGGGAGAGAGAAGAGGGAAGAGGGTGAGACTCTCCTTGGTTATGCTGATGGCCTTGCCAATGCAGCGTGAAGTACAGATGAAGTCAATGGAAGGGAGGTTGGTTTGTAGGATCGTCTGGGCTGCGTCCACAATTCTCAGTGACCATGTAGGGACTGGTGTCCATTATTGGCGATTGTTCACTATAATCGAGTATGGGGCTAAATATTAATTAGTTTAACCGACGGCTGGGTGGGAAGAAGAGTGGCATGGAGGGGGTTAAATCAATGGGAATTCATAGGCTGGGGAGCCATAGAGCTCCCGTCCACACACGCGGCGCATTAGCGACATGCTCAGCACTCATGCCCCCTTCATGCTGCTCGCTCTTTCCGCACCACAATCAGAAGCTTGCCATGTGGCGGCAGCTCATTGGGTAACCTGGCGGAAGTAGAGGTCGGAGCAACAAAAGCCCCGGGACCTCGCTTTGAAGCAGCCGCTGCAGACCCTGCCCAATGCAATGGTCTTCACGAGCGTTTTACTGCTCGCTCTCTTCCCGCCGTATTTCCACTGTCCATACTGTGCTGACCTCCAATCACCACCACAAAAGGACGCCTTGGTCCGCTATAACCTAAATCTATATTACTAAAAGTCAGATCTTGACCACTTCCAGTTGTTCTGTATATTGATTTTAGAAAAAATGCTGCCACTTACGGCTGTGAGTTTTGGCCATCTTACTCAGAGTCCCCCTCTACTGCACAGGACAAGAGGATTATTCCCATCGATTAAAAATAAGAGTTATTAGTGTTTAAAGAATGTTGAAACTCTCTCTCCTGTCAATCACGCCATGATGGCCACGCCCCTTCTGGTGGGAGGGACTAAAAAACCCAGAAGCACACTTGCCGTGAGTGAGTGAGCTGCCAGCAAAACAGGCTTGAGTGACTGAGCTGCCAACCCAAGAATCCATTTGGCCCACAATGTCCATATTAGCCCTCTGGAAACAGCTCCTTCAGCCCACAACTATTTTTGAACCTCGGCAAACCTTACAAGGAGGCAACAATTTGGGTAAAAAGGCATGACTTCAGATTTTGGGAATCAGTTTTAGCAAGCAGCTACCCCACAGGTGGAGTTTCACTATGAAGCTCCCTTTAATTTACTTCAATAATAAACTGTAAACAACACTGACAAAGCACCCCAGGTTGCTTCATTTAATACAACAAACATCCATGTGGTATATTTCCAAAAGGTCACCAGTCTTCCCCCCATTGGTCTTGTGGATTCTCATGTGAACAGATTTTTACTGGGACTCAAGGGAAATCTTTATTCGAGACCCTTCCTCAGACATCCTGAAACGTCACCTCCAAGTTCTCCAGAGATACAGCCTGACCTGCTGAGTTACACCAGCACTTTGCGTCTTTAGACTTTACTTTAGATATACAGCTTGGAAACAGGCCCTTCGGCCCACTGGGTCCGTGCAATCAGCAATCACCCTGTACACTAACACTATCCTACACACTTGTGACAATTTACAAATTTTTACCGAAACCAGTTAACCTAGAAACCTGTATGTCTTTGGGGTGTGGGAGGAATCTGGAGTACCCAGAGAAAACCTACACTTGTACACAGGGAGAATGTACAAACTCTGTACAAAGAGCACCAGCATCGAATCTGAGTATTTCTTTAATATAAACCAGCATCTGCAGTTCCTTGTTATTGCTAATTTTTAATTTTATCAGTTTGGAGTTAAACTTAAATTTCCAATAGTAAAAATAATTTTAGAATTATTTTTAGAGTTCAGAAATACATTTAATTTTGGACAAACGACCAAATATGATGGATTGGGTATCTGCAGGAAGATATGCCATCAACTATAAACTGTGGTGCAATGCAGAGTGAAAGAACTGTAAATATTGTAGGCTCAATAAGTATTTGCATTACATTAAAAGCATTTTCCTTTAACTTGATTTGTTTCTTTAACTACACATGGTCAGGGTGGTTGCAGTGAATGTTGGATAGGGCTAACAATAAATAGTTAGCACTTTTGGATATCGTATCCCTTAATTGTTTGTTGTTAAACATTACCTTGTTCAATGGTAAAATGTTGTTAATAGGTTTGCACAATATTGAGCAGGAAGTTACAAGTTACAGTCCCTGTTCTGTAAATTTAATGAAACTGCAAATAAGCTTACTGCTCTGTTATATGGATATTTAACCAGCTGCCCGAGATTAAGATATTATCTGAACTTTATAAAATTAAGCCAAGCAAGAAGCAATGAAAACATCAAAGCATAAAGTTACAGACATTTGCTAAAAGGAAAATTCTAACCAGTGAATGGTTGAGTCTGTAATCTAATGGCACCATCTAAAGGACGAGGGCAAAATTACAAAATAGGCTTGGACAAATTAGTTTGATTAGGAGCAGACAAAATGTGTAGGAAGGAACTGCAGATGCTGGTTTATACCGAAGATAGACACACAAAGTGCTGGAGTAACAGGGGGTCAGGCAGCAACTCTGAAGAAAGCAGATGGGTGAAGTTGAAGAAGGGTTCCCATCCGAAGCGTCACCCATCCTTTTTCTCCAGGAATGCTGCCTGATCCTCTGAGTTACTCCAACACTTTGAATCTATCTTGAGTTTGCTCGGTCCCCCCTCAGAGAAAGCAGTTAGGCTGCAATTTCAGTACTCCACTTAAGATAAATGTATTTTGTATCTTGTAAGATTGATCAATTAAATCCAGAAGCATATCATATGTTAAAAAAAATTGATGATTATCATATTATATAATATATAAAACTCTCTTCGATTGTTTGTTTGTTTGTTCGGTTGTCAGCCACATCTCCCCCAAAACCCAACGCGGTAACGGAGACATTTTTACATATTCCGGTAGAGATTTCCCTCGTGAATTAAAAAATCTCCTCATCTGAAAATGTGGTTAATTATTTCCCGAGTTTTTAATTCAATTCAATTCAATTCAACTTTAATGTCAGCGCACGAATACAAGTATCAGTACAACGAAATGCAGTTTTGCGTCAGTCCATAGTAGTTGTACATAAAGAGAAAAAACAAGAAAAAAATAGAAAGAGAGAAGATACAGAATAATCAGGAAATACAGAATGATTAAACAAAGGGGGACGGAGGGACCAGAGAAATCTATCGTCGGGACTGCGAGTTCAGCAGTGTGATTGTGTTGTTATAGAAGCTTTTCCTCATCCTGCTGGTACGTGACCTGAGGCTCCTGTACCGCCTCCCTGATGGGAGGAGGGCAAACAGTCCATGGTTGGGGTGTGAGGGGTCTTTGATGATCTTCCCAGCCCGTCTCAGACACCGTTTTCGGTGGAGGGCATCCATGGCAGGGAGCGGGGCACCGATGATGTGCTGCGCGGTTTTCACCACCCGTTGTAGTGCCTTCCTGTCCGCAGCAGTGCAGCTGCTGTACCATACCGTGAAGCAGGTGGTCAGGATACTCTCTATGGTACAGCGGTAAAAGTTGGTCAGGATCTGGGGGGACAGGTGGGCTTTCTTGAGCCTCCTAAGGAAGTAAAGGCGCTGCTGTGCCTTTTTGATCAGCTTGGAGGTGTTGAGGGACCAGGACAAGTCCTCCGAGATATGCACTCCGAGGAATTTATAGCTGGAGACGCGCTCCACCTCAGTCCCGTTGATATTAGTTGATAACTAAAATTGTTTTAAAATATAACTGTTGCATGACGTCACAATGCCTTTGATCCTCGCGACCAGCTGCGCAGTCTTTTCAATGGGCAGCCAGTTACGTAGATTGAAGCCCATGAACACGTAATCAAGTCGTCCAGCACACTCCGCTGGGCTTCTTGAAGTTCAACAACATGACGGAGGCGGTCGTTATTGCTGAAAGAACGAGCAAGTTCTGCAGGTCCTGAGGTTTCCTGAGGTCACGGGAGGTCACTGGCTTGCTTTTGAATACTCTCCATCTCCCCCGTCCAATCGTCTGTTACGCTGGTGAGTGCACTGCTGGCCCACCGCTGTTTTTCACAGTCCTCAGAACGCTGTGGGCCTCGCTCTGGTCAACGACGCCCGCAGCCTACCTCGGGCCAGATTCCTGATGGGGAGGCTTGTGCTCTACGACTTCGGTAGCTGCTGCCTCTACCCTCTACCCCTCCCAGAGGCAGAGAAAGAGAGAGGGGCGTTCACATCCCGCTCCACCAACAGCCCTCACCACCCGAGGGCTGAGTTACTTCCGCCCCCCAACCCCCCCCCCCATAGGCTATAACTCGCAATCTGACGGCCAACCCGAGAGATGCCGACCAGCACCCGAGTGCAGCCGCACCCCCCCCCCCCCCCATAACTTCCTCCCCCTCCCACTTAACTGTCCCTCCCTACCTGCATAACTCACTATCCGACGGCCAACCTGAGAGATGCTGAGACATCCGAGTGCGGCCACAGCCCAGCTGCCCCCCCCCCCCCCATAACTGCCCACCCCGCATAACTTCCTCCCCCCCCTCTTCTCTCTTCCCTCTCCCTCTCACCACCTCCTCTCTCTCTCCCCCTCTCTCTCTCCCCTCCCCCCCTCACCCCCTCCACCCCCCCCTCTCTCCCACCTCCCTTCTCACCTACTCCAAAACCCCTCACTCTTCCCTCCCCTCCCCCTCCCCCCTCTCTACTGCACTCCTATCTACCCCCTCCTCTCTCTCTCCCCTTTCCCTTTCCCCCCTCTCTCTACCTCCCCCCTCTCCCCCCCTCTGCCCCCCCCCCCCTGCACTCCTCCCCCCCCTACACCCCCTCTCTTCCACCCCCCTCTCCCCTCCTCCAACACCCCCCTCCATTCCACCCCCTCCCCTCTCTCCCTCGCTGCGCAACTGTAAAATCACACAGCTGGTAGATGTTCCATGTAAAATGTATTAATTAAAAAAATGAGATGCAAGGAACTGGAGATGCTGCAATCTTGAGCAAAACACAGTTAAAACTCAGCGGAGAAGGCAGCATCTGTGAAGGGAATGGGTAAGTGACATTGTGGGATGGGAGCCTTCTTCAGACTAATGAAATATCACCTATCCATTCCAACAGCAGGTGCCATCTGATCTGCTGAGTTCCTCCAGCACTTTGTGTTTTGCTGAAAATAATTAATTGGTTAGAGGATGTATTTGTGCCTTCAAATGCAAAGGTTTGAAAGAATGCTGAATTGTACCAAAGTATAGTATTACCCTGCCAAAAATACAACCTATAACAAAATCTTCATCTGCCATAGTCAGAGTTGTACTGCTCAGAAATGGCCCTGCAGCCCACAATATCACATCTCAATTGCCTGCATTAGAACCATATTCTTCTTTGCTTGCTTATCTAAATGCCTGTCTAAATGTCCTTATACATATTAATCACACTTGATACCTCATCTCCTCTGGTGGTGAGTATGATATCAACTTAGTGCCTAGCATTTACTTTATACATTCTACCCCGTGGATAGGTGACATCGCAGAACCTAAAGTTCACTAGAAATGCTGCCTGACCTGCTGAGTTACTCCAGCACTTTAATTTCTTCTTGTGATATCTTTCCTTGTGTCTAGTTTATGCCTGCCTCAACTACTGCACTACCAGACTGCAGTCCATAACAACTTACTTCAGGCAGGGATATCCATCTGCCTTTCTGCCATGTGCATTGGTATAGATGTTTTATAAAACATGGTTAATGTTTCTCAACATGGTCATTGATGGAAGCTTTACTATTGTTGATTTTGGAATGTTACAAATACTAGCAGTCATAATCTGCAGCGTTTTACAAGATGGCAAGCATATTTCAGTTAGATGAATGTATTGTAAAAATTCTAGTGCATATATTGGACGTTTCAGGTGACACATGCAATGATACAAGTGATCTTTTGATACTTGAGGCACTGTGTAAAATTTATGGATCTGATAATTTTTTTTTCCACTGAGATGACAGAAGTACTATTTTTATCCTAAATATTAGATTGGGAACATTTTCTTAAACCTTAATCTTTCCAGACAAAAATGTTTTTATTTTTTCAGAAATATTATCTCCAGGAACCCAATGACTGCCGGGACATTTAAATAGAAAATTACAACAACTACGAATAGTGAAGCCCAACTTATTGAACAGATGGGTTTTCCAGCTCTTTTTCGAGCCCTCATGTCACAGACCGACCCACAAAAAAACGTTATTTTAAGTAATGGAATTGGATACCATAGTGAATCAGAATCACAAGGATTCTATTGCTCTTGTCCCTCTTTTGCACGGTCTTTGTATAAGCTTGTCCTTAACATTGCCTTTGGAAGCTCAAAGCTGCTTTTAGTTTTCCAGCAGAGTCAAGGACATTTGTCGAGACAAAACTGTTAAATTAATGGAACTTTGTTGTACTGCCCAAAAGCTCAAATTTATTGACTGTGTCTCTGAAAACATATAGACCACCTTTGGACATAATCATCTGAGAAGGCTCAAATAACTTACAAATCAATAAAAATTAATTACGAGATGGAATATTTTACTAAAAATGTAAACCTATGCTTATGTAACAGAATGTGGACTCCCATTTAGTCAGTCATACAGCGTGAAAACAATCCCTTTGGCCCAACTTGCACATGCCGACCAACATGCCCCATCTACACTTGTCCTACCTGCTTGTGCTTGGCCCATAACCATCTAAGCCATCCTACCTCAACTAGCTCCTCTGGCAGCTCATTCCATACTTATCACCCTTTGTGTAAAAAAATTACTCCTCAGATTCCGATTGGATATTTCTCCCTTCACCTTAAACCTATGTCCTCTGGTTCTCGATTCCCCTTCTCTGGGCAAAAGACTCCGTGCATTTACCCAATCAATTTCTCTCATGATTTTGTACACCTCTACAAGATCACCCCTCATCTACAGCGCTCCAAGGAATAACGTTCTAGCCTGATCAGCCTCTCCCTGCAGCTCAGACCCTACAAGTTCTGACAATATCCTTGTAAATCTTCTCTGCACTCCAGCTTAATGATGTCCTTCTATAGCAAGGCGAGCCAAATGGGACTAGCTTGGCTATAAAAACCTAGTGTCTGAAAATAACTGACTGAAAACAATAAAAAGGAATATTTTACTCAAAATGTAAACCTATGTTTATGTAACAGTTGAATCTGGACTTCCATTTATCACCTCCCAAATACATTAAAAGGTTCACATGTGGAATCACATACTCACCTGGTGATTAGAGACAAAGCCTGCTCCAACGTCCATCACCAGAGGATTGGATGTCTGCATGTCAGCTACATCAGTCCTGGGATTGATCTGGCCAGTTGAATATGCCAAAATTGACAAAAACACTCCAGTTACAGAAGATTTGCCAGAATGTCACAAACAAACAAAACAAAGTTTGCAAGTATGGTTGCTTTTTAGAACATACAGTAAAACAACAGGCCCATGGGTACACAATGTCTATGGTGAATATAATGCAAGATAAACCGATCTGTACATGATCCCTATCGCTCCGCTCCCCACAGAAATCTTTACATAAACTCTACTACTAAGGTCTCTCGTAACGTTTATTAGCTATTTTAATTGTCTTATACATGTTACTGAGTAGGCTGGACTGTCTAAGAATGATAATTGAAAGTGTAGGTTCTTGACTGGTACTTGTTGTTACAATGGATGGCATCTATAGAGTCGTAGAGCACAGAAACAGGCCCTTCGGCCGAGTTTGCCCATGCTGAGCAAAATAACCAATCTATGCTAGTCCCACTTGGCAGTGTTTGGCCCATATTCCACCAAACCTTTTCTTTCAATGACCCTGTCTAAATTTCATTAATATACTATTTTCATCAGTATGTTATAGTATCTGCCTCAACTACCTCCTCTGGTAGCTCATTCCATATACCCACCACCCTATCCGTGAAAAGGACGCCCTCCTAATAAACATAGAAACATAGAAATTAGGTGCAGGAGTAGGCCATTCGGCCCTTCGAGCCTGCACCACCATTCAATATGATCATGGCTGATCATCCAACTCAGCATCCCGTACCTGCCTTCTCTCCATACCCTCTGATCCCCTTAGCCACAAGGGCCACATCTAACTCCCTCTTAAATATAGCCAATGAACTGGTCTCAACTACCCTCTGTGGCAGAGAGTTTCAGAGATTCACCACTCTCTGTGTGAAAAAAGTTTTTCTCATCTCGGTTTTAAAGGATTTCCCCCTTATCCTTAAGCTGTGACCCCTTGTCCTGGACTTCCCCAACATCGGGAACAATCTTCCTGCATCTAGCCTGCCCAACCCCCTCAAGAATTTTGTAAGTTTCTATAAGATCCCCTCTCAATCTCCTAAATTCTAGAGAGTATAAACCAAGTCTATCCAGTCTTTCTTCATAAGACAGTCCTGACATCCCAGGAATCAGTCTGGTGAACCTTCTCTGCACTCCCTCTATGGCAATAATGTCCTTCCTCAGATTTGGAGACCAAAACTGTATGCAATACTCCAGGTGTGGTCTCACCAAGACCCTATACAACTGCAGTAGAACCTCCCTGCTCTATACTCAAATCCTTTTGCTATGAAAGCTAACATACCATTCGCTTTCTTCACTGCCTGCTGCACCTGCATGCCCACTTTCAATGACTGGTGTACCATGACACCCAGGTCTCGCTGCATCTCCCCTTTTCCTAATCGGCCACCATTTAGATAATAGTCTGCTTTCCTGTTTTTGCCACCAAAATGGATAACCTCACATTTGTCCACATTATACTGCATCTGCCAAACATTTGCCCACTCACCCAGCCTATCCAAGTCACCTTGCAGTCTCCTAGCATCCTCCTCACAGCTAACACTGCCCCCCAACTTAGTGTCATCCGCAAACTTGGAGATATTGCCTTCAATTCCCTCATCCAGATCATTAATATATATTGTAAATAGCCGGGGTCCCAGCACTGAGCCTTGCGGTACCCCACTAGTCACTGCCCGCCATTGTGAAAAGGACCCGTTTACACCTACTCTTTGCTTCCTGTTTGCCAGCCAGTTCTCTATCCACATCAATACTGAACCCCAATGCCGTGTGCTTTAAGTTTGTATACTAATCTCTTATGTGGGACCTTGTCGAAAGCCTTCTGGAAGTCCAGATACACCACATCCACTGGTTCTCCCCTATCCACGCTACTAGTTACATCCTTGAAAAATTCTATAAGATTCGTCAGACATGATTTACCTTTCGTAAATCTATGCTGACTTTGTCCAATGATTTCACCACTTTCCAAATGTGCTACTATCCCATCTTTAATAACTGACTCTAGCAGTTTCCCCACTACCGATGTCAGACTAACTGGTCTGTAATTCCCCGTTTTCTCTCTCCCTCCCTTCTTAAAAAGTGGGGTTACATTTGCTACCCGCCGATCCTCAGGAACTACTCCAGAATCTAAAGAGTTTTGAAAGATTATTACTAATGCATCCACTATTTCTGGAGCTACTTCCTTAAGTACTCTGGGATGCAGCCTATCTGGCCCTGGGGATTTATCGGCCTTTAATCCATTCAATTTACCCAACACCACTTCCCGACTAACCTGGATTTCACTCAATTCCTCCAACTCCTTTGACCCGCGGTCCCCTGCTATTTCCGGCAGATTATTTATGTCTTCCTTAGTGAAGACGGAACCAAAGTAGTTATTCAATTGGTCCGCCATATCCTTGTTCCCCATGATCAACTCACCTGTTTCTGACTGCAAGGGACCTACATTTGTTTTAACTAATCTCTTTCTTTTCACATATCTATAAAAACTTTTGCAGTCAGTTTTTATGTTCCCTGCCAGTTTTCTTTCATAATCTATTTTTCCTTTCCTAATTAAGCCCTTTGTCCTCCTCTGCTGGTCTCTGAATTTCTCCCAGTCCTCTGGTTTGCTGCTTTTTATGGCTAATTTGTACGCATCATCCTTCGCTTTGATACTATCCCTGATTTCCCTTGTTATCCACGGATGCACTACCTTCCCTGATTTATTCTTTTGCCAAACTGGGATGAACAATTTTTGTAGTTCATCCATGCAGTCTTTAAATGTCTTCCATTGCATATCCACCGTCAACCCTTTTAGAATTAATTGCCAGTCAATCTTGGCCAATTCACGTCTCATACCCTCAAAGTTACCTTTCTTTAAGTTTAGAACCATTGTTTCTGAATTAACAATGTCACTCTCCATCCTAATGAAGAACTCAACCATATTATGGTCACTCTTGCCCAAGGGGGCACGTACAACAAGACTGCTAACTAACCCTTCCTCATTACTCAATACCCAGTCTAAAATAGCCTGCTCTCTCGTTGGTTCCTCTACACGTTGATTTAGATAACTATCCCGCATACATTCCAAGAAATCCTCTTCCTCAGCACCCCTGCCAATTTGATTCACCCAATCTATATGTAAATTGAAGTCACCCATTATAACCGTTTTGCCTTTGTCGTTTAAACCTTTCCTCTCTCACCATAAATCTATGTCCTCTGATTCTTGATTCCTCCACTCTGGGTAAAAGATTCTGTGCATTCATCCTATCTATTTTCCCCATTATTTTACACATTTCTATAAGATCACCTCTCGGCCTCTTGAGCTCCAAGGAATAAAATACTAGTTTACCCAATCTCTCCCTATAGCTCAGACCCTCAAGTTCTGGGAATATCCTTATAAATCTTCTCTGCACTCTTTCCAGCTTAATTACGTACTTCCAATAGCATGGTGACCAAAACTGAATATAGCATTCCAAATGTGGCCTCACCAACATCTTGTACAACTGTAACCTAACGTCCCAACTTCTATGCTCAATATCCTGACTGATGAAAGCTCGAGACTCCAAACATGTTCTTGACCATCCTATCTACCTGTGATGCCACCTTCGGGACCTATGTACTCCTAGATCCCTCTGGTCGAAAACACCCGCAGGACCCTACCATTCATTGTAAAGGTACTTTCTTACAGCTTGGCTGTCTGCTTTAAACATAACATATCTCACTCCATATTTCATAGGTGTGAAATAGGAAGCCTGAGCAAGTTGTAGAGGTGGGTACACTGGACACGTTTAAAAGAAATTTAGACAGGTACATAAAAGATTTAAAGGGATATGGGCCCCACACAAGCAAATGGGACTAGCGGCTATAAAAAGTGTTCGACATGGACAAATTGGGCTGAACGATCTGTTCATGTGTTGTGTATGAAGGATCTGTAGATGCTGGTTTTACACCAAGATAGATGCAAAATGCTGGAGCAACTCAGGCAGCATCTCTATAGAAATAGAATAGGTGATGTTTCAGGTCGGAAACATTCTTCAGACTAGGGAAGGGTTCCCGCCCAAAGCATCACCTATTCCTTTCCTCTAGAGATGCTGTCTAACCCACTCAGTTACTCTATCTATCTATCTATCTATCTATTATGTCTATCTTCTGTTTCTGTATGACTCTACGAGTGTCGATGCACAGTGTCTCAGAAAGTCAATGCCTACATTAATTAGGTTCATACAGTTTTATTTCTTTAAATGTCTCTCTGTGACTGACAATATTATATAATCACCTGTATAGTTTGAGATCTGGTAGTATGCCGGTGAGGAATTCTTGGGTGAATGTCAGTAATGTGAGGAGGGGGATCAGGATTTGTTCTCATAATATTGCGTTTCAAGGCTTCTGTGTAAGGAATACTATCAAAATGTGTCTTCCATACCAATACCTGCAAAACAAAGAAACTGCTGGCAGAATGTAATGCAAACAACAACTGGTTTAAAGTTTAGGAAAATAAAACAAATCAGAAAATAAAATTAGGAAAAAGTAATGAGAAGACATTGGAGGATACTAAGAAATCATGGGATTACAACTGGGTACAGCTGTATGTGACATTAAGATGTTCTGCAAGTAGCTTGGACTGAACCTTGACTAACCCTGACGAGTGACAAAAACAAAGAAGAAATCAATAACCAAAATGTGTGTAGGTGTATTTAGATGATACTGGAAATAAATTGTGTGTACAACTTAATTAAAAACTTAACCACATGAAGGTAGAAGTTTAAACAGTATTTCAACTAATCTTCAGTTAGTTCCCGTCAGCACATCAAAATCTACTCTCACCAATTTAGAATTCTATATCTTGGTGTGGTCAATGAACCTGCAGTTCCTTCCCCCGTTTTAGACCTCTCCACATCCTGCCTTAATATTTCTGACATTTAGTGCACTGAACATGGGATTTCATTAGCTTTAGATTTCCCACAACTCATAGCCCAAATAAATTATGTATATACAGTTGCATTTCAAGAGTTTGCACTCATTGGAATGTTCTGCCCTCTGCTGGTAGAGCCACCCGTTGCAGAAAATGCCACTTTTAATAGCAAAGGGCAGCAAAGTTAGCTAATCTTTTTTGGCAGATCTTTGTGTTCCCTCCATTCTAATTCAGAATTCAAATTTAGGGATACAGTGCGGAAACAGGGCCTTTGACCCACCGGGATTGCACCAACCAGCGATCATCCTGTATGTTAGCACTATACTACAAACTATGCACAATTTAAATTTTACCAAAGCCAATTAACGTACAAACCTGTACGCCTTTGGAGTGTGGGAGGAAACCAGAGCACCCAGAGAAAACCGATGTTGTTGCAGGGAGAACGTACAAACTCCATACAGACAGCACCTATAGTCTGGATCAAACCTGGGTCACTGGTGCTATCAGGCACCAACTCTACATTTGCGCCACTGTGCTGCCCCTTCGTAACATTTTGAAATGATAAAGTCAGCTGTGGAGCAAAAACTTTAGTAAGCTTGTCATATGGCTTAGAAAATGCGACAACTGAAGACTGCCACTCTTCTTACCCCCTGATCAGCTAAAGAGATATTGTTCAACCATATTCCCTGTAGGAATGCAACAAATGAGGCCCACAGTAAAGTCCTGCAACTAGCTTTGAAGTATCAGATTTGGTTTAATCAAGAGTAAATGTTACAAGTACCATCATGGGTGGAAATCGCTTTAAAAACATGGGGGCCCGACATCTAGGACAGGGGTCTGCAACCTACGGCCCCTGGGCCGGATCCAGCCCGTAACCCAAAATCATCCGGTATTCGCGACCTGGGCACTACAGCCAGACTTACCAGCCGACCTGGTCGCTACAGCCAGTCCTAGGACAGGTGAGCTGACCTGGGCTCTACAGCCAGTCCCGGGGCACGCAGCAGACCTGGGCGCTACAGCCAGACCTGCCAGCCGACCTGGACGCTACAGCCAGTCCCAGGGCAGGCGAGCCGACCCGGGCGCGCAGGTGACCTGGGAACTGCAGGTCCTTTGGTCCACTGTTTCTGCGCCGATCATCAATCAATCACCCTGTACACAATGGGCACCATCCTGACACACTAGAGGTTCGAATTTGGACAATTCGTACTGAAGCACTTAACCCACCTACAAGTCTGTTGGCGGCAGTGTGGGCAGCGACGCCCTGTGTCCCGGGGCAAAAATGCAGTTGTCTCTGCGTACCTGACAATGACAATAAATTGAATCATTTCATTTCATTTCATTTTCACTAGCACCTTCCGACACACTAGAGACAATTTACAATTTACTGAAGCACTTAACCTACAAGTCTTTGGAGTGTGGGAAGCCAGTCCCGGGGCAAGCTGACCTGGGAACTGCAGCTAGTCCTGGGCTGCTAGATTCTAGGAGCTGGCAGCTTCCAACTGGAATCGACTTTGAGGGCTCCGATCGCAGAGCCTGTGAATTTACCATCTTGGAGCTGGCTGACTTTGGAGGCTGTGGAGAAGGTTTTGCTGCAACGCGATTCATAAAACATGGGGGGGGGGGGGATTGCCCCCCACCTCTCAAAACATGGGGGGAGGGGGGGAAATGGGATAGCCCCCCCCCCAAGATTTCTGCCCATGAGTACCATGGATTTCAGAGTTATGGGCAAAAGACTTCACTGGTCACAACTGGAGCTCCTACCATTAGTGTTGCGATGAAAGGTCTCCAACTTGAAAATGCTCACTCTGTTTCTAATCCCTCAAATACAGCCTGACTTTCAGAGTATTTCTAGTAATTTCTCTTCTTGATTTAGATTTCCACGTCTGCAGTTCATTTGATTTTCATGTAATTGGTGTGCGTTTTGTACTGCTTTGTCAACTAATGATTCAATTTACAATGTTATCACAGACTCCTTGAACATTTCATTTTGTTGGACATACAACATGGAAACAGCCCTTTGCATCAGTGCTGACATCAAGCTGCCAATTTAAACTAATCCTAGTATAGGAAAGAATTGCAGATGCTGGTTTAAATCGAAGGTCGACACAAAATGCTGGAGTAACTCAGTGTCTTTTTCTCTCCACAGATGCTGCCTGCCCCGCTGAGTTATTCCAGCATTTTGTGTCTACCGACACTAATCCTATTTCATTCTCCCCACATTTCATTCAACTCCCTCCGAGATTCTACCACCCACTTACATATTAGAAAATTTACACAGGGCAACTAAACTATTAATCTGTGCAGGGTGTGGAATGGGAGTCGAGCACTAGAGGAAACCCCACATGGTCACAGAGAGAATGTGATTAAACTAAACTTCCTAAATGACAACTGAGGTCAGAATTAAACCTGGGTTTCGGGAGCTGTGAAGTAGCAGCTTGCTGTGTCACTGGGGCCTCATGAAATACTATCTGGAAAAGATAAATGCATTTAATTCAATGGAGACAAACAGGTCTGAGAGTTGGGGGCAATGGATTTAGAGGGACGTTTCAGGTAGTTTACATTATTTTGAAATGGAAGCTACAAACAATACAACTAAACATACAGAAGTTTGCAACATTTTAAAGCACAACAACTGAATCCATAAGTTTTTAACTATGACAGCGTATTAGTTTAGTTTGGTTTATTGTCAAGTGTACCGAGGTATAGTGAAAAGCTATTTTGTTGCATTCTTGCCAGTCAGCATTACAAGCAGACGTTGTGAAATGCTGACAGACCTAGGCTAATTCCTGCTTGGGACTTCTTGCTGAGAACCGCTCAATTTTCCTTCAACCAATGGACGGGAATGTCAGTGTCTTAACAGATTAGCAACAAACCTTATTAACCATCACTCACCGTGAGAAAGGAAGTAAAGTTAATGTGCACAGGAAATGAAAGGCAGATATCAGATAATTATAATACTTCTGAAATAAGGGCAATTATTAGTTACAGGAAACAAAGTGTCAAACCTGTGCATCACTTCCACCAGAAGCAAAATATTCGCCTTGCCTAGAAAATGCCACTGCAATTACAGGACCCTACAAAAAAAAATTATTTGTTAGGATGAATGCATAATTTGCAAATAAGTCTACTCTTTGGACTTTATTTTAGACTTTAGAGATAAAGTGCAGAAACAGGCCCTTTGAGTCCGGGCCGACCAGCGATCACCCCATACATCAGTTTTATCCCACACACTAGGGACAATTTACAATTTTAACAAAGCCAACTAACCTACAAACCTGTACGTCTTTGGAACGTGGGAGGAAATGAGAGTACCCCGAGAAAACCCACACGGTCAAGGGGAGAACGTACAAACTCTGTACAGACAGACAATAGGTAATAGGTGCAGGAGGAGGCCATTCTGCTCTTCGACCCAGCACAGCCATTCAATGTGATCATGGCTGATCATCCCCAATCAGTATCCCGTTCCTGCCTTCTCCACATATCCCCTGACTTCGCTATTTTTAAGAGCCCTATCTAGCTCTCTCTTGAAAGTATCCAGAGAACCGACCTCCATCTCCCTCTGAGGCAGGGAATTCCACAGACTACAACTCTCTGTATGAAAAAGTGTTTCATCATCTCCGTTCTAAATGGCTTAACCCTTATCTTAAACTGTGGCCCCTGGTTCTAGACTCCCCCAACATCGGGAACATGTTTTCTGCCTCTAGCATGTCCAAACCCTTAATAATCTTATATGTTTCAATAAGATTCTATCTCATCCTTCTAAACTCCAGAGTATACAAGCCCAGCCACTCCATTCTCTCAGCATATGACAGTCCCGCCATATGGGAATTAACCTTGTAAACCTATGCTGCACTCCCTCAATAGGAGGAATGTCCTTCCACAAAATAATACAAAACCCATAGTTAGGGTCAAACCTGGGTTTCTGGCACTGGGCAGCAACTCTACTACTGCGCCACTGATATCTCTCCTGTTATGAATGCCATGTGCATTAAGATAGAACCATTAATTTTATCCTATAGTCACATTCTATTTGCTGGTGCACGTTTGCACATATAGTCCAGTCCGTCCGTCCCTATGCACCTCTTTATATCTTTGCAATACATGATAAAATCACTTACGTCACAACACCCCTATTTGAATGCCCTTGTCCTCATTCCTGACGTGCTCCTGACTGGATGCCTCTCAATTGTCTCCCACATGTGATCTATTTCTTTCCCTCTATGGATTTCTGTGCATATAAGATTCATCGTGCACAAAGGCATGTACCACTTTCTTATTACAGGAGCCAGGCATAAAAATCCACTGGCCCTCCACACAAGGTGCCCACTAATGTGCACAATAATGTGTAAATTTGCACTTCGTACAAATTCTACACAGCGTTCTTGTAACTGCACGACACAACCTTTCCATTGATTAATGATTCATACAATAAATGACGAGTTTGATTTAACAGTTAACACAATTAAGTTAAAACTAAATAAGCAACACATTGCTTAGAAACTGAAGAACTGCAATAGGTCATTGAAAAAGGTTGCATCTTTACACGTATCATTATTTTTACCTGGTGTCCGTGGAGTGTGTAAAATAGTCGTCCTTCCAATAAATCCATGATCTTGAGAGTACAGTCACTGGATGCAGTAATAAGGTAGTTACCAGAAGGATGGAAAGATAAGCAGTTCACTGAAGCACTGTGGACTGTTTGGAAAAGTGACGGTCAGTATAATTTGAAGTGCTTTGGTGAACTTTTTGAATAAGTCAATGGCTACAATTTTTTTCAATACATCTGCATCTCAATATATTTTAGCACATATTTCTGCATTTGTCCCAGGCGGCTTTCCATTTACCGACATCTTTAATATACCTCTGCGACCAGATGCATTACTAGATGCACAGTATCTAGTAGCAACCCTTCTAACCCCTATTGTATAATGCAATTGCAAAAATTGGGAGTAGTTAGGAGTTTTTAAACATATACGTAATGATTCATTAATTACTCTTTAATATAAAATCAAAAATAATGCTGTTTTGGTTTTACTTGGCATGTTACTTAATGATGCAATTATCTTTTAAAAGATTTTTAACTCCTTTGGAATCTCAAAGATCTCTTATTTCTCAATATAAGAGTTTCAATCATCCTGACGAGAGGGCTTGCACATTGGACCATCGGCAACGGCAAGTGCGGAGGGTTCAAGGCCCCGACCACGGGTGACCAAAGAGGAAGATGACTGAACTTTATTGCCTTCCATCACAGTGAGGAATGTTGATTCCACTGTAGTGGATGTTTATGTTAAATTTATTTTATGTGTGTATTGTGTTCTTTTCACTTAGTATGGTAACTCAAATTTTACTGTACCTTAGTTGGTATACGCGAGCTTCAACTTGAAGAGCACGTTTGAGCTATTTTTAATGTTCAACAACCAACAGCAAGCAGCAAGGTGCTATTGACCAAATTATTCATTTTAATATAGTACATTCACTGATGCTACAACATTAAACTTTGCCATAAAACCTTGAAGGTTAGGCCAAAATTACCGTGATAATCTGTCTCCCATTCTTTCAGAATGATCCCTCCCATCTGCCTTTTCCATTCTCTGCCTCACATGCAGACATCCTTCTTGTCATTTCTGCTGGAATTCTTCCCCACCTCCCCCTCACATTACTCACTTTACATAAACACTCATACAAACTATAAATAGTAGTAGTTTGGAGCCCTTGGAAGGCCTAGATAGAGTGTATGTGCAGAGGATGTACAGAGAGTAAAGATGCTGGACAGAAGAAAATGGTGTTAAAACAAATAATAACACAAGGAAATGAAACTGGCAATAAAAAGATCCTGAAAACTTCTCAATGGAAATCTGACTTAGATTTGATCAGTAACTGCAATATATGGAGATAATTATTTAAAGGATATTAAACTGATTTATAATCGCATACATTCATCATTTTATTAACACCTCTGCAACAAAGCACTCAGAAATGTGTGAACCCAGATGCAAACAATTTAGTCGCAAATGCTACAAACATAAGATTCATATTTTTAAAATATTCACATAAAAGTTCTGTAAAACCAACTAAGCGCATCAATTAATCACCTTTATAGTGTTGTAGAAGTTTGCTTATCCGGATATCCCAAAGTTGCACAGTATTATCAGTTCCTGCTGAAGCTACACATGTGCCACTGGGGTTAAAGTCCACAAAGTTTGCAAACCTAGGTTAAAGTAAATAGCACAATATTTTGAATATTAGTAAACAGGCAAGCATAATGCAGTAAATAGCAAGAGTTTGGCTCCTTACTAGCAGTATCAAAATACTGCAAGTATTATGGATGGACAGCTAGATATAATCATGTTGGAAGTGTTACCAAGACAGAATAAAAAGCATTTTATGAAACATCAGTACTTTAACCTGGAGTCCAAAAAGAACAAATAATTCTCCATCATACATGGATCAACTGCAAAATAGGTCCAATTACCTGGTTTTGCTCAGTTACAACAGTGGTTTGATGAGAAAATAGGTACAAAATGCTTGAGCAACTCAGCGGGTCAGGCAGCATAGGTGACATTTCGTGTCGGTACTTTTCCAACTGGAGATGTCACCTATTCTTTTTCTCCAGCGATGTTGACTGTCCCGCTGAGGTACTCCAGCATTTTGTGTCTATCTTCGGTAAAAAGCAGCATCTGCCATTCCTTCCTACACAGTGGTTTAATGAGCAAAGCAAGGCAAGCAGCTGAACATTAAAATCAGGTATTTGCAAGTAATGCCATGAGATATCCAATGCATCTCTCAAAACGAAACTATATGGAAATACTTGAGTATAAAAGAATATAAACGTACCCTCCATGACTTGTAAAAGTATTGATACATTCTCTGCTTACTGTGTCCCAGATCTTAATAGTTCTGTCATCACTACAGGAAACTATAAGCCTTCCATCTGGGGAGAACCTGCTCAAAATAATGCATTTGAAATGCAATCAGAATTTAGTAATTGTTTAAAAAATGTACAATAACTTCTACACTTGAATACCACTAAATGTGGGTCTCTTTAGACAATTAAACATTTAACAACACTTGCTTACAAGAATTGCTGGTGCAGCAGCACATTGGTAGAATTTCTGCCTAACAGCGCCAGAGACCCAAGTTCAACCCCAACTACCGCTGTTATCTGTATGGATTTTGTACATCCTCCATGTGACTGCTTGGGTTTTCTCTGGGAGCTTGAGTTTCCTCCCACACTCCAAAGTGGTAGTGCTAGTGTACACTGGTGATCACTGGTTGGTGCGGACTTGGCCGGTCGAAGGGTCTGTTTCCATGCTGTATCTCTAAAGTCTAAAGAATGTTAACTCGTCACCAAAGAAATATTGAATAAAATTGATGTACCAAGTTTGCATAGCATAAACCATACAAATATAAAACTTGAAGTGCATAACAGTTCAGCAGAGATTTACTGGAGAATAGAGCAAGGACTTTATAAACCTCCATGACGTTGCACCTGGAAATTCAAACATCTACATCTTCAGGTGCCCCTCTGGCAATTCTCTGGCAACCTCATGGAAGGTTGGTTAAGAAGGTTCAATGGTTGGGTATTAATGGTGGAGTAGCAAGATGGATTCAACAGTGGCTGAATGGGACTTGCCAGAGAGTAATGGTGGATGGTTGTTTGTCAGGTTGGAGGCCAGTGACGAGTGGGGTGCCACAGGGATCTGTGTTGGGTCCACTGTTGTTTGTCATGTACATCAATGATCTGGATGATGGTGTGGTAAATTGGATTAGTAAGTATGCAGATGATACTAAGATAGGTGGGGTTGTGGGTAATGAAGTAGATTTTCAAAGTCTACAGAGAGATTTATGTCAGTTGGAAGAGTGGGCTGAAAGATGGCAGATGGTGTTTAATGCTGATAAGTGTGAGGTGCTACATCTTGGCAGGACAAATCAAAATAGGACGTACATGGTAAATGGTAGGGAATTGAAGAATGTAGGTGAACAGAGGGATCTGGGAATAACTGTGCACAGTTCCCTGAAAGTGGAATCTTATGTAGATAGGGTGGTAAAGAAAGCTTTTGGTGTGTTGGCCTTTATAAATCAGAGCATTGAGTATAGAAGTTGGGATGTAATGTTAAAATTGTACAAGGCATTGGTGAGGCCAATTCTGGAGTATGGTGTACAATTTTGGATGCCTAATTATAGGAAGGATGTCAACAAAATAGAGAGAGTACAGAGGAGATTTACTAGAATGTTGCCTGGGTTTCAGCAACTAAGTTACAGAGAAAGGTTGAACAAGTTAGGGCTTTATTCTTTGGAGCGCAGAAGGTTAAGGGGGGACTTGATAGAGGTTTTTAAAATGATGAGAGGATAGACAGAGTTGACGTGGAAAAGCTTTTCCCACTGAGAGTAGGGAAGATTCAAACAGGGGACATGGCTTGAGAATTAAGGGACAGAAGTTTAGGGGTAACATGAGGGCGAACTTCTTTACTCAGGAGTGGTAGCTGTGTGGAATGAGCTTCCAGTGAAGGTGGGGGAGGCAGGTTCGTTTTTATCATTTAAAAATAAATTGGATAGTTATATGGATGGGAAGGGAATGGAGGGTTATGGTCTGAGCGCAGGTATATGGGACTAGGGGAGATTATGTGTTCGGCACGGACTAGAAGGGTCGAGATGGCCTGTTTCCGTGCTGTAATTGTTATATGTTATATGGTTATTTGTTACATTCTTGAAGAACTTTATGTTCAGTTAACCTCCAAGTTAAAAATACTAATAAAACAAATGCACAATTTTCATACCAGTTAGTAACATGCTAGATTCTTGTTTAGGAAATGGAATAACTAAAATATTATGAAGGGAAGAAAAAATGGACACAACTCTGTAAACATTAGGGACATTGCATTGCACTTAGTTGAGCATTCTACTGCACATTCCAGTTGTGGGCCGAGCATCGAAAAGGTGTCTAGAATTTCGTGACCCGTGTCTGGGAACAACTTGAAATTTAGCAAAGATTTAGATAACATATAATTGAGAAGGAAGTCATAACTCGTCAGTGCCAAAAGTTGCACATTAATTAATTAAGCTAATTAGAAAATGAGATCGAAAAAGCAAGTGCCATCTAGTGTTCAATGCTCATATTACTCCATGGGAGCCTAATGTGGTGCCTAGGCTGGGTGAGGCGGCCAATCTCAACCTAATTGGGACTTCCGTGGCCGTTTGGTGGGTTGAATTTGGCCCCTGCGGCTGGGTCTCGGGCCCAACCAGAGCAGCCAGATCTGTTCGCATAGTCGATTACCGAGGCCAACTTTGCTGGCCGGCATCTCGGGCCCTCGGCAGCCTAGGCGAACCGTTCCGGCTCCTCTTGGTCTCCGTGATCTCTGTTGGTCTGGCAAAACGGGTAATCCAGAATTGCTCTGGAACAAAGGGTTGCCGGAAAATCGGTGGTGGACCTCTACCAAACTAGGTTATGAACAATTTTCAATATTATCCATGTAAAGCTCACTAGGTCAGCCATTATTTGACAGAAACATACCTTGCACATCGCACCCAGTTATTGTGCTCTTTAAAGGACAACAAAAACCGCTGCTGATGAGCATTCCACACCTTTACTGATTTGTCATCGGCTGCTGTAACCAGGAAATTCCCATCGCTGGAAAAGTTCACACTGCGAACTGTGGCACTGTGGGCTGTGAATGCAGTTGATGCACCTTTACTAAACAAACAATATCAAAATCACTTCAGTGTTTTCTAAAGTCGAACAACCCAATAATGTAGGAAAGTCAAAACTGTTTTCAATTTGGGCAAATGTCAAGTCAATGACTAAAACATTAAAAAAAAAGAAAACATCTGCTATTATACTTGAGGAAATGACTACTATTACTTCAATTTATTATTTTCATATTCAAAACATTTATGTACAATGTGGATAAATATTTTCACAATAAAATAACATTTTGTGCCTTTTATAACTAAATGAAGGTTCATGATCTAAACATAGCTGTAATATTAATTAGAATACTTATATGACAATTTATCATTCTTTCAACTCTTATAATGTAATAAGTATCAGGAATATAGAGAGATGTGTACTAACTTGTACTGACATGAAAACTTAACAATAGTCACAAAGAACTGCAGATGCTGGTTTACAGAAAATACTGCAGTAAGTCAGTGGATCAGGCAGCAGGACTGACTTGCAAGGATAAGCCAGCATAACCATGTCAAAAGCAAACACTTATTAAAGAGGATCTAGGCATTACTTTAAAATAATTAGTTATGAACATTACAAAGCGATTGGAAAACATGTTTTATCAGTATTGACATGACATTAATGTACAGTGAACAGAAATCGAGTATTTACACCAAATGTGATCCAATGTGATTCGATTCAATGCTCGATTCATTGCTCCCATAGAACTAAGAGGGACACAGGGAGAGGAAAGTGAAATCAGAGAGGAAAAAAAGAGGCACATATCTGAGATGAGCAAGCAGCAAGTCCCATTTGTTCGTATGTTCAACCCTGATTTTTGGCATTTCACTAAATATAGCATCAAGGAACCCTGGTAAAAATGCAGACAATATGTAGCTGGCAGTAATGATGTGGGTGTGGGGGGGGGGGGGGGGGGGGGGGGGGGGATGTTGGGGAAGGGGGGTGTTGGGGAAGGCAGGGGAATCTATCCACTGACGAGTGATATCACACATAAAATAATGGCAACTCTAATAACATTCAATAAGTTAAATTCCATAAAGGATGAAGCATCAACTTCACTCTCATACAATCTAAACATTCAATCCCTCCACACAGTGTCTGCACTTTATACTGTCTATTAATGCATGAATATTGGGCACCACTGCCCACAACGTTTCCCAAAAACAAAACTTCTACCACCAAGAAGGAGAAGGGCAGCAGGCACAGAGCAACATTAGCACTTACAAGTTCCCCTTTAATCTACATACCATCTTCCTTCTTGCAATATCTGAAAAATAAGATAATCTGTCCAACCGACTACCACCCATCTTTAACCTCTTCTGGCAGAAGATCATGAAGGCCGATGAGTGCATCTGGTTCAAGTTAATTTGTATCTTTTCCAAGCAAGAGACTCCTTGCAATAGAACTGAAGGATTTCAAATGTGCCACTTTCGAGGGTGATAAGGAAGTTGCAATAAATGCCAACCTTGTCAACAATGTCTACATTCTATAAAAATGAATTCAAGTACAAATAAGAGGCAAGCAAAGTGAAAAATAAAGCCTGAGAGATAAGGAACACCAAGCAATGCCTTGAGATCCACTCTTTTGAAAGTTTGAAAACATTCCACTTTACAGTATTTCAGTTTAGAAGTGTTACCTATAACTTGCCATGAACAATACCTGGGGAAATCTGCTATTTATATGTAAAAAAAATAACTACAACCTAAAATGCATTTGTACCACATTATTAAATAAAGGATCAGTAACTCTACTCACATATTTGGAGTCCAGAGTCTAACAGTCTTATCTCGTGAAGCAGATGCCACCAGGTGACCTGATGGAGAGAACTGGACGCACATCACAACATCCCTGTGTCCTGTAAATCGGTAGGCTCGAGTTTGAGGTTTCAAGTTCCATATCATAAGGTGCTTATCAAATGAGGTAGTTGCTTCAGAAAAATATTTTAAAAAATCAATATTAGAAGAGCAAAAACTTAAGAAACTGGAAATGTGAAATAAGAAAATGTTAGAAGTACCTTGCAGGTCAGGCAACATCCTCAGACAAACAAACAGTTAAACAATTCAGATCAAATCTTTTCATCCGATTGTTCTGTTTACAGGTCATCAAGCTTAAATGTTAACTGTTTCACTCTCACCACAGATGCTGCCTGATCTGCTGAGTTGTTCCATCACGTTCTTTTTTATAACAAGATTAGTATTTCATGATTTTTGATATGACTCCTTATAATCAATCACAGTTTCAGCTAAACAATTTGAGCATTTTGTTATTGTAGGAAATAATTTATGCTGTCTTTTATCTAATTGCAAAAACAAAACCTCACAAATTCTGTTCAGAATGCTACAACAGTATGCCCACTTCCTCTACAGCAGGATTGAGCAAACATATAACTAGACTAGGACAGTCTCATATTAGTCTAGTTCACAGAGAGATGACCACAAAAATAGATTAAACATCCATTTAAACAGTTAGAAATAATCAATTGAGTGGAATGTACTGATGAAAATAGGTGAAAAATGCTTGCGGAGAAATTTGTATATCCTTTACACACAATGCAGTTGCGTTTTTTCAATGCAGAAGAAAAATGTACAAAAACCCCTTTAAAATGACAGAATTTTTTAAAGGCGAAATGGTACAAAGAAAATCTCTGCACCTCTTTTGTATATTTTATGGATGAGTGAATTACTTTGAGTGCTTGATATAATAGATCAAAAGTGTTTTAAAAGGCAATTCAAGTCCTCGTTAATAAGTCTTACAATTTATTACTGTATTTATTATATTAATTACAGAAAGTATAATGATTCCCAGCAAGACATGATACTCGTTTGCTAAGTATTTTCCTTGGCCTTATTCTGCAAAACACCCAAAGGCTCGACGATATTTTGCCCAATCACATGCTACATCAGATGAACTTGATAATTTTCAGGCTTTAGGTAGAATAGAAGTGTTATCACAATTTATTATAGATTGTGCCATTTATTTAAAGGGAATTTTTAATTTTGTATGCACAATGGCATAATACATAATAGTGACCACATATCGAAAAAATGTGTTGGTTCTTACTCGCAGTGCAACATCCCAAGATTGTGAAAGGCACAAATATGTTCCTCTCTGACCCTTTCTACAATAATTCATATGTAGTGCTGAAGGATATGAGAGGTGTTGTTTAGGTGTTGTTTAATTTATTATACATTAGAATGAGCAGACACTTGGACAAGTGCAGAAATTGATCAGAGAAAGCCAGTACAGATTTGTTAAAAGTTGATAGAGGTTTCTCATAAAATAACAGAGGTATGTGTGGAACTTAAAAAGGCTTTTAGTAAAATGCCACATAACAGGTTTACAATTAAGATGGAAGCCCATATGGTAAAAGAGATTCCAACAGCATGGATAGAGAATTGTATAGTGAACGGGAGATATATAGATTTTTGGAGAAACAAGGAACCGCAGAAGATGGTTTATAAACAAGATACAAAGTGCAAGAACTCAGCAGGCTGTGGACAGGTGACGTTTCTGGTTGTGACCCTTCGTCAGGCTGATTTTTTTTGGACTGGGAGAAACGTATAATGAAGTGTCTACAGATGTCTAAAACTTGTATGTGTAGTGAACAGTTAAGAAGATATGCACAGTCTAGTGAAATAGTCAGATAAAATTTAATGCTGAGAAATGCAAATTGAGTGCACAATTCTAAAATAGGTACAAGCCCAGAATGATTTGGATATATATATATATATATATATATGCAGTTAACTAACTCCTGAGAAGTTGTTAGTGAGTCATTGCTGTTCTTCCAATGAGGTTATTCTCACAATGCATGGGAGAAGGAGCAAGTCCAAGATTTAGAACTGGCGACAATAAAGGAACCAGGAATGATGTGCAATTGGGATTCCCAGAATAATTCCAACCTATGTTAAAGCATCTCTTAAATCTGGCTGCATGCATCAGTGGATGGTGAAGGAAATTGGAGTACATTCAACTCTATGAAGCTAGACACAAAATGCTGGAGTAACTCAGCGGGACAGACAGCATCTCTGGAGAGAAAGAATGGGCGATGTTTAAGTCTGAAGAAGGGTCTCGACCCGAAACGTCACCCATTCCTTCTCTCCAGAGATGCTGCCTGTCCTGCTGAGTTACTCCAGCATTTTGTGTCTACCTTTGAATTAAACCTGCATCTGCAGTTCTTTCCTGCACAAAAACTCTATGAAGCTGCAGCTTGACCATTAGGTGGAGCAGTTCTCTCAATTTATGCAGTTACAGAGTGCTGGAGTCTCTGTGGTAATAGGCAGCATCTCAGGAGAACATGGATAGGTGACATTCTGCAGTTCCTAGTTTCCACTCCCAACTTATGTATTGGTCTCCAGATATTAACAAAGAGGACTTTTCCAGAATTGATTGTGCTAAGACCACATATTCTTTTTTCAGGCATCAAATTATATTGATAGACAATAGACAATAGGTGCAGGAGTAGGCCATTCGGCCCTTCGAGCCAGCACCGCCATTCAACGTGATCATGGCTGATCATTCACAATTAGTACCCCGTTCCTGCCTTCTCTCCATATCCCTTAACTCTGCTATCCCTATGAGCTCTATTGAACTCTCTCTTTAAAGCATCCAGAGAACCAGCCTCCACTGGCCTCTGAGACAGAGAATTCCACACACTCACAACTCTCTGTGTGGCCCTTGGTTCTGGATACCCCCAACATTTCTCTACCTTGCCATTTGGTATGATTTTTCTCTCAATATTTTATGTCTCACTACCAAAACCATCCTCAAAATGTTGTTCTTTGAACTTTGTTTTCAACTCATCCTGCAATGTAACCACTCACTGAAGTATTTTCTATGAGCAGTAGCCAAATAATAAAACGGTCAAGGAATTAGAAAAAGAAAATGACATTAACATTTTGTGAATCATTTCTTGTTATGCACTGTTATCCATTACTTTGTTGGCAACCAGACTAATAATGTATTATTTAAAAAAAAACTAAAAACAATATGCTCCATTTACTATTGCTCTTTGGCAGACCATTAAAAATAGAATACAATTACGTTTACTAACCATTAATGTAATTTTCATCAGTATATACATTTATTTGCTTTGCTGACTAAGGTTCAATGCCACTAATACATAATTGCAATTAGATTACGAATAATTGTTTCGGAGGCTGAAGTTAGGAGGGGTGATCAAAAGTCTGATTTAAAAATTGGGGCAAGGCAGAAGGGAAGAGGCGCAGCACAATAGCAATAGAGAGTAATTTCCTCGCACCATTCTGCTGTTTTGCACTTTATTTTATTTATTGATGTTTTTTTTATTACTGTAATTATATTGTTTACTCTGTGAGCTTCATGCAAACTAGCAATTTCATTGCATAGTTCACTGTGAAACATAATGAAGTTATAGAAAATGTTCAAATGTATTTGACAGTATAGCAACTTTAAATAAATTAAGCATTTAAACTACTTCTCATTTAGAATTGGCAGGGTAATGAAGGCTGAGGTTTGGAGGGTGATCATAAGTCTGATTTAAAAATTGGGGTAAGGCAGAAGCAAAGAAGCAACATGTCAAATGTCAAATTGTCCACCAAAAAAATAGATTACTGAGCACCACAATAATATACAAAAGCAATCAAAATCATTGATATGTTAAACATCATTTGAATACAGAGAAGTCATGGGTCGGGGGGTAACAACATTTTTCAAAATAGTCAAGGAAACCCAAAAATGCAAACAACCATCAATATGTTTCACAGTGAAGTATGCAATGAAATTTCAAATATAAAACAAAATGTCCAATACTTACTTACCCAGTTGTTTGTTGTTTGGATTAAAATCAACACTTGTAACTACATCTTTATGACCTTTAAAGTTGTGCTCTAAGCTTGGATCATCCTAGGATATTAAAACACAAATATGCCTTATTCGATTATCAATTTTCATTGCCCCACCCCACCTTTCTTTTCCAGCTTTCTCCCTCTCTATTCCAATCAGTCTGAAGAAGCGTCCAGACCTGAAACAAAATCTGCCCGGATGCTGGCTGACTAGCTGTTCCTCCAGCACTTTGGATTTTATTCAAGGTTTCAGTATCTGCAGTTCCGTATATCTCCAAATAAATCATCTACGTGTGAAATATGAGCATCTGAAAGTTTATTTTTATGCATAATAACCAGTACCTATTCTACAAACATGAACACAATATCCAATGAAGTCAATAATTAGAAAAATTAATACGAAAGGAACTGCAGATGCTGCTTAACAAAAAAAACACGTGCTGGAGTAACTCAGCAGGTCAGGTAGCCTCTCTTGAGAACAGATGAAGTCGGGTTTCTCTGGAGAAGGTGTCCCGAGCCAAAATGTCACCTATCCATATTCTCCAGAACTAATGCCTGACCCACTGAGTTACTCCAGCACTTAAGTGTCTTTTTTCTAAGAAATAGTAACAGCTTCTCTTTCCATTGCTGTTGTCTGACATGTTGAGTATGTTCACCGTTTTCGGCCTATGCATAACATTTTCGCCTTCTTTAACACGTCTCATGCCACATGACTGATACATTGGGAAATAACATATTTAATCGTATATTTTACATGGTCCTTCCTGTCAATTACTAATAAGTTCCCTTGACAGGTAAAGCCAAATGGGTACCCTATCGTGGCTACATTAATAGGATTATGAGCCCAGCAGTGCAATTAATGATCTTAGGTACAAATTAAAATATCAACACAACAGATGGGGAATTAAATAAACTTGGAAAATTGAAAAGATAGTAATCAGTAATTATTATGCCATGGCCACTCAATTGTGGCTTAAAAAAACATTGGATTGTTGCTTTAAAACCTCCAGACCAATAACAACTTGGTTGTCTCAAATTCGGATGCTTTTTAAAATGACTTAGCAAATCATTCAAGGGAGATCATGGAGGATTAATAATTGATGTTCTTGCCAGTAGAATTTATATCACAAGAAATAATAAATATTTTGAAATCAGAAGTGCTATGTAGGATATTTAATCATAAAGTTCAATGGGTGAGCTTTAAGGACTTGACCGCAGGGGTATCAAGGAATCTATTCCATTCCTGTCACCTTTGTACATCCAACATTAAGAGTGAACTTCATGAATACAGTCTCCTGACATCTATATGGACACCTATGTGGACATCTATGTGGAGCAATCCACTAACCACAGAATGCTTAAGTTACAGAATCAGTACACAAACACTGAACCAAACACACAAGCTGGATTATTTAAATTATATAATTATTGACCCTTAAACATTAACCGTTTCTCTTCCAGCTGCAAAAGGGTGGTCAGGCGGGCCCTTAAACATTAACTGTTTCTCTTCCAGGTGTAAGTTCCCAGCATTTTTCCTATTCATTTCATATTTCCAAAATTAACATTAAATTTTAAATTAAAAAAAAATTAACAACCAACTTGTTGCAAAAACAAATCTGGTTGATGTTCCACAAAGAAGGAAATCTGCCATCTTCACCAGCACAAGCAAAGACGCTTTGAAATCCTAATCAAACTTTTTATTGATCGTGCAGCATCTACCTTGCGCGAATGTATGTTGGGGATATCAATGAGGAATTGAATGTGGAATTGAGAAAGACTCAGGTGGCAAAAACCCGACAAGGCTGATGGAAAGGCAGCAAAACAGTGGGCCAGTCGCGGTTCGATGGGCAGAATGGCCCCACTATTGCTGTCATGAAGGCTCCGATCCTGAATTTTCTGTTTCTTTCATCCTTACCAGGGCACAGGCCATGTCATTCAAAGGGTGCGGTAAGGGTGAGAGTGAGTTTAATAAGTCCTCAGCCCGTCTCGAACTCGCGGTGTCAGCCGCACTCGCTCTCCTTCTCCTTCTCCTTCACCTCCTCCGCCGAGCGCTCGCCATCTTGGTGAGGACTTGTCCCATCGGCGGCCCGTGCGCATGCGCCGCCTGACCCCCCCACATCCATCACATAGCGCGCGTGCGGCCGCCGCTCAGATTCAAACCGCGGAGCAGTTGGGCACAAAGATCTTTGGTTGGGCAGGCGGCTGCAAGGCACGCCTGCGCACTGGCTCCCAGCTCAGGATAATCCACGGAAGGTCGCCGAGGTCCCTCGTCAAACATTCGCAGGGGGAACTTTGCAAACAAAAGATGGGTTCAGCAAACCAGCCATCGTCGGAGAGAAGGGGCTATTAAAATCAGACGCTGCTGTCTGACAAAACAGCAAACACGATTAAAATAACTTCTAGGAAGTCAATCCGCAGAGATGCGGGACATCATCTACCGCAGTCCAGCAGGTTCGATAGAACACCTTCCCGCTCGCAGGGACCGCTGGGATTGGGCATCGGCCATTGACTCTCGGCCGGCACATTACTGGAAGACTGGAAAATTGAAATGAAAAAAAACAGGACGTCAACAATTTCACCGTCGGTGTTGCCAATTTATTTCCCCCATGCATTTTGAACTGGAGGACATACTTGAACGATTAAAACAAAATACATCTCTTTAATAATTCTGAAGGTCGCGCCACGAAATGTCACTCACTCCTCTCCAGAGATGCTGTCTGTTCTGCGGAGTTACTCTCTAGCATTTTGTGTCTACTTTAATACGGGGCGCTGCCCTATCCCCGATGGTAAGCGGAAATTGTTTTCTAGCATGGTAAAACTGGTTCCTAGCATGTTTAGAGGCAGAAAATGTTCCAAACAATCGGCCATTGGTCATTGCCGGTTTCAGTTCCGAGGTCCATCTTCAGAACTGAGAAAACATGATTGGCTTCATAGGGGAGGGGGGGGATGAATGGATATTGATTTCTTATTGTGTGCACCGAGATGCAGTAAAGTTCTTGACACAAGAAATTGTATTTGCTGGTTTACAAAAAAAGACAAAGTGCTGGAGTAACTCAGCTGGAGTCAGGCGTCAAAAGTGAACTGTGAACGATTAACAACGGGGATCTAGCAGGTCTTGAGTGCTCGGCAAAACGGGCGACTAGTCAACGCTTGCTCTCGCCAATTAAAACGCGGCACCATCGGGAGCTCTAGTGATAATCTTGTTTTGCTTGCTGTCCACAATCAAGGCGGCAGATTGTCTGAATTGTGTCAGATTAAGAAAAAGGGAGGTGTACAGCAGGCAGTGAAGAACCCAAATGGCATACAGGACCCTGGTGAGACCACACCTGGAGAATAGGGTGATTTCACGAAAGGTCACTGGAGCGTAGATCCGCACCCACGTGACCGAAAATCTCAAGTGGAGGACATGCTATACATCCGGCACATGTTAGTGAATGGGAAAACACGCACTTTCACACCCGTTAAAAACATCGAAAACGGCCAGTTTTTGAGCTGCAATTTACTGTGCCAGTTGGGGTGACCGTGAGGCACAGCTACCTAAATTTACAGTCCTAAAAAAAGATAGAAACTAAGGTAAATTCAAGAGGGAGCTGAAGGTGCAAATCCAGCGGAAATGCTTATCGGACATTTGCCGTGGAGATTTAAAGATCCAAAATATCGGGAATTATCACGTTTGCTCGCTGCATTTCATCAAAAGTAAGGCATTATTGACTTTTTTATCTTTATTGATGAAATTCAGCGAGCAAACGCGATAATTCCTGATATTTTGGACCTTTAAATCTCCACGGCAAATGTCCGCTGTTCACTTCCGCTGGATTGGCACCTTCAGCTCCCTCTTTAATTTACCTTAGTTTCTATCTTTTTTTTGGACTGAAAATCTAGGTAGCTGTGCCTCATGGTCACCCCGACTGGCACAGTAAATTGCAGCTCAAAAACTGGCCGTTTTCGATGTTTTTAACGGGTGGGAAAGTGCGTGTTTTCCCATTCACTAACATGTACTGGATGTATAGCATGTCCTCCACTTGAGATTTTCGGTCACGTGGGTGCGGATCTACGCTCCAGTGACCTTTCGTGAAATCACCCTATAGGGAGGTTTCACAGCAGTTGGGTCACGACCCATGACCCGTACTGTTGCTACGCTACTCCAAGTGCAGTACACGCGATGAACTGCAGGTAGGCACTTACCATCAAAGATTATAGAGGAGCTCCCCTTTAATCTTTGCTTACCATTGATTCCAGCGTAGCGGGCCCGTTAAAACCCGCCAAAATTGTCAATTTTTGCGCTGTAAATAATTATGGAAATCGGGATAAGCGTGACAGACATTTAGCCTACTTCAGAATTCCAAAAGTGAGGAGAAATGACGGTAGATAGAAGTGAGAGCTAAAGGGACAACAACAGACAGAGTGCTTGGCGAACATTGGCCGTTTGCTCACTGCATTTCATCAACAGTAAGGCATTATTTGTGTTTTTTCTTGATTCCTTTGGCATCTAAAAAGTTTCAGAAGTGATAAATCTGGCTGTAAAATTTTAAAATCGCCCATGGTTCTCAAATGGGTTTTTACATGCACAAAGAAAACGCCTCTGAGGCAACATTTACAGCCAGATTTATCACTTCTGAGACTTTTTAGATACCAAAGAAATCAAGAAAAAACACAAATAATGCTTTACTGTTGATGAAATGCAGTGAGCAAACGCGATAATTCCCAATATTTTCAATTCCGATATCTGCACGGCCAATGTTCGCCAAGCACTTTAGCTGTTGTAGTCCCTTCAGTTCTCGCTTCTCTTTACCTTAATTTCGCTTCACTTTTGGAATTCTGAAGTTGGGTACATGTCTCTCACACTTACCCCGACTTCCACAATTTTTTACAGCGCAAATATTCAAGATCTTGGCATTTAACAGGTAGGAAAGTATGCGTTTCTTGCATTAATAACAAATACCGGAAGTTACGGATGTCCTCCAGATGGATTGGCGGCTCCGTGCGTCAAGCCCTATGACCCAGTGACCTTATGTGCTACCCCCCATATTGTGTGCAGTTTTGGTCTCCTAATTTGAGGAAGGACATTCTTGCTTGAGGGAGTGCAGCTTAGGTTCACCAGGTTAGTTCCCTGGATAGCGGGACTGACATATGATGAAAGAATGGGTCGACTGGGCTTGTATAGGGAGGTTGCACGGCAGTCGGGTCACGACCCATGACCCATACTGTTGCTACGCTATGCCAACCGGAGTACACGTGATGAACTGCAGGTAAGTACTGACCATTGAGCGTAGCTGGCTCGTTAAAACCCGCCGAAATAGTCAATTTTAGCCTACTTCAGAATTCCAAAAGTGAGGAGAAATGACAGTATATAAAAGCGAGAGCTGAAGGGACAACAGCCAAAGTGCTTGGCGAACATTGGCTGTTTGCTCACTGCATTTCATCAACAGTAAGGCATTATTTGTGTTTTTTCTTGATTCCTTTGGCATCTAAAAAGTTTCAGTAGTGATAAATTTGGCTGTAAAATTTTAAAATCGCCTGTGGTTCTCAAGTGGGTTTACTTACAAAAACAAAATGCCTCTGAAGCAAAATTTACAGCCAGATTTATCACTTCCGAGACATTTTAGATAACAAAGAAAAATATCAAGAAAAACACAAATAATGTCTCACTGTTGATGAAATGCAGTGAGCAAACACGATAATTCCCAATATTTTCAATTTCGATATCTGCACGCCCAATGTTTGCCAAGCACTTTAGCTGTTGTTGTCACTTCTCTTTACCTTCATTTCGCTTCACTTTTGGAATTCTGAAGTTGGGTACATGTCTCTTACGCTTACCCCGATTTCCACAATTTTTTACAGTGCAAACATTCTACATTTTTGTAGTTTTTAACAGGTAGGAAAGTACACGTCTCGTGTATTAACAACATATACCGGAAGCTGCGATGTCCTCCAGGTGGATTGAGCGGCTCCGTGCATCAAGCCTATGACCCAGTCACCTTACGTGCAACCCCCCCTATTCACTGGAATTTAGAAGGATGAGAGGGAATCTTATGGAAAACGTATTATATTATTAAAGGATTGGACAGGCTGGATGCAGGATAAATGTTTCCCACGTTGGGGGAATCCAGAACCAGGGGTCACAGTTTAAGAATAGGGAGGTTGCACGGCAGTCGCGCCATGACCCGTGACCTGTACTGGTGCTACGCCACACCAACTGGAGTACACGCGATGAACTGTAGGTAAGCACTGACCAGTTTCCAGCGTAGCGATCCCTTTAAAACCCGCCAAAATGGTCAATTTTTGCACTGTAATTATGGAAATTGGGATAAGCATGAGAGACATTTATCCTTCTTAAGAATTCCAAAAGTGAGGAGAAATTATGGTAGATAGAAGCAAGAGCTGAAGGGACAACAACAGCCAAACATTGGCCGTGCAGATATCGAGATTTAAAATATAGGGAATTATCGCGTTTGCTCACTGCATTTCAACAACAGTAAGGTATTATTTGTGTTTTTTCTTGATTCCTTTGGCATCTAAAAAGTTTCAGTAGCGATAAATCTGGCTGTAAAATTTTAAAATCGCCCGTGGTTCTCAAGTGGGTTTTCATACAGAAAGAAAATGCCTCCGAATCAAAATTTATTAAAAATTTTTTTTTTTTAAATTTATTAAAAAAATTGCAAACCATACGTGGGTTTTGAATTACATTTTACTCAGATGCAAGCCAAGGAATGGCATAATTGTTCGCTGTTAATTGGACATAATCAGCCTCAGCAAATTGACAATATCCTATTGAAAGGGAGTGGGTGTAAGCTGTCAGGATATTTTACTATTCGCCAAAATATACATCTCAATAGCATAATGATAGAAAACTTACTTTTCCACACACCACTCGTAAGTCTGGAGATTTTTTTAATGATAAATTTATATGAAAGATTTCCAGTATACATTAGTCTTAGTGGGTGAGACCAGATGGAGAATGGGCAGATAGAACACAGTGGAGGGAGGGGGAAGGGAAAGCTGAACAAAAGAAATAAAATAGGTGGATATACATATGTGCGAGAGAGAGAATTCAATGTTTTTGGATTGTTTGCTACTCAAGCAGAATGAGATGTTCTTCCAATTTACACCTGGTCTCTTTATAACAACGAAGGCCAAGACAGGGTGGTGTGGGAATAGCAGATGCGGACAGCCTTTTTACGGAATATCCGTGCTCCATCCACAATGGCTTTATATTTTACTCCCATGTCATCTTAAATCACCTTCCCAAACTGATTTTTCAGAGCCTTGCATCAGTGATGAGAAAGTTATTGGAATAGACCCTGAGGATTTCTTTACATTTATAATGGCAAGGAGCAATTAGAGAAAGCTGGCACGGTTTTGTATATGGGAAACGGTTTCAAATTTGATTTCAAGTTTTTTTTTGAGACAAAATTAGTTTGATGATAGGAAGCAGAGCACGGTAGTGAAGGGTTGTTTTCAGATTGGAGGCTATGATCGATGGTGTGCCATAAGGTTGTATATGATTTGTATAGAAATGTAGGTGTCATAATTAGCAGGTTTTTGCTGGTAATATCAGAAATTAGTGTCACAGTTGTCAAGCTTGAAAGGGATCAGAGAACATTTACGAGGATGTTGCCAGGACTAGAGAGGGTCTGAGCTACAGGGAGATGTTGAGTAGGCTGGGTCTCTATTCCTTGGAGCGCAGGAGGATGAGGAGAAATCTAATAAGAGATGTACAAAATCATGAGAGGAAAAGATTGGGTAGATGCAGAGTCTCTTGCCCAGAGTAGGGGAATTGAGGACCAGAGGACATACGTTCGAGGTGAAGGGGAAAAGATTTAATAGGAATCTGAGGGGTAACTTTTTCACACAATGTGAGTGTATGGAACAAGCTGCCAACTTAGGTAGTTGAGGCTGGGACTATCCCAACGTTCAAGAAACAGTTAGACAGGTATATGGATAGGACAGGTTTGGAGGGATATGAACCAAGTGCAAGACAGGTGGGACTAGTGTAGCTGGGACCTGTTGACCAGTGTGGGCAAGTTGGGCCGAAGGGCCTGTTTCCACAATGTATCACTCCATGACTATAGTGGCCAATGGAGGTTACAACAAGATAAAACTCAGCTAAGAAAGTGTGCAAAGGGAATGGCAGATGGAATTTAATTCAAAGGACGAAGTGAAGCATTAAATTAGTGATGCGGCATCTTGGGTTGACTTAAGCTTTAGCCTCCACAGATGTTGCCTGACCTCTGACAGTGTTCTGTTTTTTTTCCCCTCTTAAGTGGCTCAGCAAACAATTCATTTTAGGGTAATTTTTGGTCGGATAGAAATGGATGCCTTGGCTTTCCTGTGAAGATCTATATCCTGTGAACAAAAACAAATGATAAGTTGAATTTTCTTTGGTCTGAAACTGAACACTGTTGCAAGACCTAAGAATGGACATTTTCTACTTCAAAGGATAAAAATCAGAGTGCAAAATAAGAGGATTTGGTTGTTCAGTAATATCTTGATCTTTTAGCTTAACCTGTCCTTTTCCCCTTATTCAATGTTTCCTTCAATACCCCAAAATCTATTGATCTGAATATAGTCAATGGATGAACTTCCATAGCCTTGCAGAGTAGAGAATTTAAGATTCAGCACACTCATATCCAAAATGGCCTTATTTTATTTTGATAAATAAACAGCAGCATTGACTTCAATCTACATATAGATTTAGCGAACCAAATTGGTAAAAGTGCTGAGGTGGATTTCCTGGAATGTATACAGGATGGGTTTTAAAACCAAAACGTAGAGGAACTGACTAGAATATAGAGGAACTGACTAGAGGGCAGGCCCTCCTAGACTATGTATTGTGTAATGAGGAAGGATTAGTTAGCGATCTTGTTGTGCCAGGCCCCTTGGGCAACAGTGACCATAATATGGTGGAATTCTGCATTCAGATGGAGAGTGACACAGTTAATTCAGAGACGAGGGTCCTGAACTTGAATAAAGGAGACTTTGAAGGTATGAGACGGGAATTGATTAGGAAAGACTGGCAAATTATATTTAAAGGGTTGATAGTGGAGATACAATGGCACAGATTTAAAGGCCGCATGGATGCACTCCAGAAATTATTCATCCCTGTCTGGTGAAAAATAAAACTGGGAGGCTCAACCGTGGCTGACGAAGGAAGTCACGGATAGTGTTAAAGCCAAGGAAGAGGCATACAAATTGGATGGAAGCGGCAAACCAGAGGACTGGGAGAAATTTAGAACTCCACAGAGGAGGACAAAGGGGTTAATTAAGAGAGGTGGGGGGGGGGGGGGGGGGGGGTGGGGGGGGGGGGGGGGGGGGGGGGGGGGGGGGGGGAAAGAGCACGAAAGCAAGCTTGCAGGGAATATAAAAACTGACTGTAAACGTTTCTTTAAGTATGTAAAAAGGAAAAGATCAGTGAAGACGAATGTAAGTCCCTTACAGTCAGAGACAAGTGGATTTATATTGGGAAACAAGGACATGGCGGAACAGTTAAACGAGTACGTTGGTTCTGTCTTCACTAAGGAAGACTCAAACAATCTCCTGGAAATACTAGGGGACCGAGGATGGGAGGGAGGAACTGAAGGGAATTCACATTAGTCAGAAAATGATGCAAGGCAAACTGTTGGGACTGAAGGCAGATAAATCCCCAGGGCCTGATGGTCTGCATTCCAGAGTACTCAGGATCAAAAAATAATAGCGAAAACACTAGCCAGTAGATTAAGCAGGTACGTTAGTAGATTAATAAATGGAGATCAAACAGGATTTATACCTAAGAGACATTCATTTAATAATTTGAGACGTTTGCTTAACATAATGCACTCACATAAACCTCACGACCAAGAGTTATCTATTATCTCACTGGATGCAGAAAAAGCGTTTGATCAAGTAGAATGGGATTATATGATTAAAGTATTGCAAAAATTCCAATTGGGAGAAAACTTTATCGCATGGATAAAACTATTATATAACAAACCTACGGCTAGAATATTAAATAATAATATCTTATCCTCGAAATTTGAACTATCAAGGGGCAATAGACAAGGATGCTCATTATCACCGCTGCTATTTGCTTTGATAATTGAACCCCTTGCTGAAAAAATAAGAACTCATCCGGATATTTATGGTTATAATACAAAATACTCAAAGAATAAAATATCCCTATATGCCGATGATGTACTACTGTACATCACAAAACCACAAATTAGTATACCAAACATATTAAACTTAATAGAGGACTTTGGATCCTTTTCAGGATATAGAATAAATTGGAACAAAAGTGAAATTATGTCGATAAAACAAAAAGACTCAACACAGCTTCGGAAATTTCCCTTTAAAATAGCCACAGAAAAATTCAAATATTTGGGAATTGAAATTACTAGAAATTACCAGGATATGTTTAAAGCCAATTATAATCCTTTACTCAAGAAATTGAATAATCTGATTAAATTCTGGAAAACACTTCCGATGTCCTTAATAGGCAGAATAAATGCTATTAAAATGGTTTTCTTACCACAAATTCTATACCTATTTCAATCAATACCTATATACCTCCCAAAAAAGTTTTTCAAAAAATTGGACTCAGACATTACAAATTTTATATGGGATTATAAATCCCATAGAATACAAATAGCACACCTTAATAAACGAAAAGAGCTGGGGGTCTAGCGCTCCCTAATTTTATGTATTATAACTGGGCAGTAAATATTAAAAATATGATTCACCTGCTGGACAATTCTGCACAGCAGGCGGACTGGATGGTAATGGAAAAAGGGGACTGCTCCCCGAGTAATATAGGAGCGATCATCCTCTCACCAACAAATTTGAATAATAAAAATTATAATAAAAATCCAATTATACATAACACAATAAGAACATGGAAACAAATAAAACAGACTCTAAAATTAAGAAACCTATCTCTTTTAATACCAATAGTCAATAATCCATCGTTTAAACCATCAATCATAGACAAATCATTTATACAATGGGAAAGAATGGGAATTAAAACGCTCGAAGATCTGTATGAATTAGGGAATTTACTGTCATTTCAACAACTACAACTGAAATATAATTTGAAAAATAACCAATATTTTAAATATCTTCAAATCTGTGATTATTTGAAAAAATACACAAAAGACTATCATAATATGGCTTCCGACTTATTGGATGAAGCAATGAAGACCAAGGCGGAATCAGCTAATTTAATATCGTACTTATATAACATCATTTTAAACATAGAAATACCCACAACAGATGGAATTAGAAAAGATTGGGAACAAGAATTAGCTATAAAAATCTCAAAAGGGACCTGGGATAATCATTTACTACAGGTGCATAAATGTTCGATCAACGTACGGCATACGCTCATCCAATTTAAAACATTACATAGATTATATTATTCAAAAACTAAATTAAATAAAATCTTCCCTAATGTTTCACCAATCTGTGATAAATGCCTATGTCAAGAAGCTACCATAGCGCACTCTTTTGTTTTTTGTACAAAAATCCAAAAATTCTGGTATGAAATATTTGATATTTTTTCAAAGTTGATCAAAATAAAACTGGTACCAAAACCAGAATGGATTATCTTCGGAATATCGGAAGATAACCCTGAATTAAACGTGTTTCAGAAGAATTTATTTAATTACGGGCTAATAATGGGAAAAAAGCTTATACTTAAATTCTGGAAAAATGCGCCGACACCAACAATAAAAATGTGGATATCAAATATGTTTGAAACATTACACCTGGAAGAGATGAGATTCCTCCTAGCAGGTAAAGCAGACCAATTTCAAAAGACGTGGTCTATGTTTCTGGACCTATTACAAGTATGAGGTGCAATAGTAATCTAAAAAAAAACCAAATATATAAATAAGCGGAATCAGGACCTGGTAACGGGAGGTAAAATAACAAAAACAGACTTGGTTGGTAGTCCCCTCTCTGCGGAGTTTAATGTTATAATAGAGCGATTGTTTCTACTTTCTCCTTCTTTTCTTTCTAGGGTCTATTTTCTCACTTTACTTCCTTCTCTAACTTCTTTCCTAAGGGGCTTTCTTTTCCTTACACTCTCGCACTGCACGATTCTCTTGCACTTTCTTTACTTTCCTAACTTCTACTTTTTTTCTTAAAGCTCTAAAAAAAAAAAAAATGAAGCGGTATAAAAAATGTATCAAGATATATGTGTTGTGTAGAATTGTAATTTACCGTACTTCTAATAAAAATAAAAAAAAAAAAAAAAAAAAAAAAAAAAAAATTCCAGAGTACTCAAGGAGGTGGTCCTAAAAATCATGAATACATTGGTGATCATTTTTCAATGTTCTCTCGATTCCGAATCAGTTCTTGTGGACTGGAGGGTATGGAGTAGCCAATGTAATTCCACTTTTTAAAGAAAGGAGGGAGAGAAAACAGGGAATTATAGACCAGTTAGCCTGACATTGGTAGTGGGGAAGATGTTGAAGTCGATTATTAAAGATGTTATAGCAGCGCATTTGGAAAGCAGCGACAGGATTGGTCAAAGTCAGCATGGATTTATGAAGGAGAAATCATGCTTGATTAATCTTTTGGAATTTTTTGAGGATGTAACAAGTAGAATGGATAAGGGAGAGCCAGGGGATGTGGTGTATCTGGACTTTCAAAAAGCCTTTGACAAGGTCCCACACAAGAGATTAGTGTGCAAAATTAGAGCATATGGTATTGGGTGTAGTGGAATGACATAGATAACTAGTTGGCAGACTGGAAGCAAAGAGTAGGAATTAACGGGTCCTTTTCAAAATGGCAGGCAGTGACTAGTGGGGTGCGGCAAGGTTCAGTGCTGGGACCCCAGTTATTTACAATATATATTAACAATTTGGACAAGGGAATTAAATGTAACATCTCTAAGTTTGCGGATGACACAAAGTTGGGTGGCAGTGTGAGCTGCGAGGAGAATGCTATGAGGCTGGATAGGTTGAGTAAGTGGGCAGAAGCATGGCAGATGCAGTATAACGTGGATAAATGTGAGGTTATCCACTTTGGTTGCAAGACCAGGAAGGCAGATTATTATTTGAATGGTGTCAGATTAGGAGAAGGGGAGGTGCAACGAGACCTAGGTGTCCTTGTACATCAGTCACTGAAAATAAGCATGGAGGTACAGCAGGCAGTGAAGAAAGCCTTCATTGCGAGAGGATTTGAGTTTAGGAGCAAGGTCTTACTGCAGTTGTACATGGCACTGGTGAGACCGCACCTGGAGTATTGTGCGCAATTTTGGACTCCCGATTTGAGGAAGGACATTATTGTTATTGAGGGAGTGCAGCGTAGGTTCACCAGGTTAATTCCCGGGATGGTGGGACTGACATTATGAAAGAACGGGTCGACTGGGCATGTATTCACTGGAATTTAGAAGGATGAGAAGAAAACTAATAGAAACATAAAATTCTTAGAGGTTTGGACAGGCTAGATGCAGGAAAATGTTCTTGATGTTGGGGGAGTACGGAACCAGGGGTCACAGTTTAAGAATAAGGGGTAGGCCATTTAGGACTGAGATGAAGAAAAAAATTTTCACACAGAGTTGTGAATCTGTTGAATTCTCTGCCACAAGAAGGCATTGGAGGCCAATTCACTGGATGTTTTCAAGAGAGAGTTAGATTTAGCTCTTAGGGCTTAGGGAATCAAGGCATGTTGGGGAAAAAAAACGAACGGGGTACTGATTTTGGATGATCATATTGAATGGCGGTGCTGGCTCGAAGGGCCGAATCATATACTCCTGCACCTATTTCCTGTGTTTCTATGTCACCGCCTTTTTTTTTTTTTTTTTAAGGACACACTAAGGGCATTTAGGAATAACAGTTGAAACATTGAATGTCCCACCATAAGAGTATGCAAATTCATAATCGCAGATATGAATGTTTAAACTATACCGTTAAAGTAACATGCATTTCAAAAATCTACACATTCTAAGTACCCTGTACCTGCAACGCGTGCTTGATAAGTTTCTCCAAACCAAATAATGCCTTCAAAAAATGCCGACTTTTCTTTGGAATTTGACCAATTGAAAGCAATTTCTTAAAACCTATAGTATTCAGCTTTGTTTATATCTGTGAGGCTGCAATTACAATGTATAATTAAAACAGCTGGATCAGGCAATGAGTTGTTCTTAGTTTCATTGCCAGCTCATAGCCACAACTGTGCTTTATTAATGATAATGTAGCTGATCATTAAGATGGATTTTAAAGATGTGCAATCTAGATCATGTGGTACAACATTTCCTGACAATACCTTCAATTTTTTGTGGGGATTTTATGAACAAGAGTTCCGATTTTTGCTGCTATGATATTTATTGGTTCTATATTGTGTACAATGTTAATTTACAGTTATGCCATAATGTAGGACAATTTTCCACTTTTAAAGTGGTTGAAAATAACTGTAAACTTTTACTCTACATAAAGTGACATTACTAATGATCTATTAACTAGTACCTGCAGATGAATTACATAACTTGGTGTCAACGTGACAAAGCCTGAATTAGTGCTTTGTTGGCAATAATGCCCAATTTACTTATGGAAAATCTTAAAACCGATCTTCAGATATTGTAGTTTTTCTACCATTAGAATATCACAATCAACTGCCTCTCATTCAAGAATGCCAGGTTTTAGACATTTAAACAAATGTTCCACTTTCACTCAGACTAACCAGAACCATCAGAAGAGCAACTTGTACAGGATAGTTGAATATTTGTGCTCCGTGCAGTTACACATTTAGCATTGTTGCAAGGTTGTCCCAAGCATTTTACTGTCATTTAATTTTGAAGTGCGGTGCTATTTTATAGAATATTCTCAATTTATTTGAAAGCCTCATTAATTCATGCTGAAATATGCTTCACCCCCAAGAAATGTCTGATTATTTCACGGGCCACAACAGGCATACCAAATTACTGCTGTTCGGGTCTTGGAAATTCTCCCACACAAACTTCACAAATCAATATCCAATATAAGAGACAATAACATTTGTTCACAGATTTTGCAAAAGTAAATAAACAAAACTAATATTTTTTCAACTCACGAGGCACAAGCTGACAGTGCAGATCATTTTTGTAACAATGCAAATAACCTACCCTCCAAAGCACAGGTCGTCTGTATTTTTAGGTTGGAGCTGTCGTCAGGACTGGTAAAAGCTCACTAGCCAATGTTGACTATACCGTGTAAACTTTCTATCCAAAATATCATTAAAGCCCCATGTGCCCTCTGTAATCTTTGGTGTATTCCTTTGCACATCAAATTGAGAACCACATATGGGAAATGGGATGCTATCTACTTCTCCTCCCCCCCCCCCCCCGCACATAACACTTTTCATGGATCTTATGCTAAGCCCGAACTGGACATCCGTTGAACGCCTCAGATAAAAGTATTGCTGCAACGAAGAATGTAATGAATAATACAGGCAACAATTTGAGCACATGACTGTTTAAATAGACCATTTAAAAATAGTAACTAATATAATTGTTTCGAACAAATGAACAACATTATCCAATTAAATAAGAGAGGGACAATTAACAGACATTTTTAGAACGCTTTTAATGTGGTTGAGCAAAATTCCCCCGGTGCTTTTCAGGAAAAGTTAGACTTGAAGGCATGCAAATATTAGGACAGGTGAGCAAAGGTTTAAGCCACAACAGATCTGTTTATGGAACACATAGCGAATCAGTAGTTTAGGAATTTTAGAGCATAGAGGTAGCAAGGCAGGACAGATTTTAAGGAATATAGCTGGATCAGGAGTCATTATAAATAATTAAGCAGGGAGATGTTGGGTAGGGGGAATTGTCCTGTCAATTAATTAGCAACTTTTGAATATAACTACACAATGTTCACCATTCATCACAAAGTCAAGATCTTCTTGTTGTTCGAGATAAAATATGTACAGTTGTCTTGATTTAAGTCTTGATTTGTGGTTAACAAACTCTTATCCAGTCACCATTTAATTACTGAAATAAATATTATACAAGGATAACATTTTCACGACAGCCACAGGGAATAGAGAATTTGTTTAAATAAGGAAATTATCCCTGTGGTCAATTACCTAAAGATTCTATTGCAAACATTGTATCTCTGCTCCTTGGATACACAGACTAAAAACATCTGACACAAGGAAAATATGACATTATTGTTAGTATTTCTTTAAACATTTAATGATTTGGTTCTAAAATTTACACTGTTGGCATTAGTAATATAAATTACTGTAAATGTCAAAAATCAGACACTATTTCACTCAACCTTTTCTTTTCAATACTCCATAATTTAAAAAAAATCTTAAAAGTAGTTTGGACACAGGAAATGTGAAATTCGCAACAGAAAATCCAGCTGTACATATCATTTTCCCCCACAGCCAACCTCCCCCACCCACCCCAAAAACCCATTGCTGCAAATATTTTTTTTACAGATTAAAATTGTACTAAATTAGATCTGTTAAAAGTATAATATTGAATGAGTGGGGGATTCGAGGAAATAATTACACTAACGAACAAGACAGCAACAAAGTAGTTTGGAATTATTTCCTGCCCCAGGTACGCTGCAGTTATGTGCTCTTGCCAATTATCGCACCCACATCTTTGGGGAAAAAAGTTGTATGCATCACAAATGCGCCATATTAGATTACTTCCATGTCAATCTTTATCAATTGAAACCATGATGTAGAAGGGAGTTATCTACTCTTAGAAATCAATTATCCTGGTACATTGCATGATGCAGCGTTGGGTTTTACAACATTTTGATTATTTTTTAAATGAGAGGGTTATTTAAAATCATAAAAGTTGAAGATAATATAGTACACACTATTCAAACAGCCCTCCCTTATGCTGAAGGAAAGTGCCTAAAACTTTCTAGGGAAATAAAATCCTGTTCGTATCTCACCAAGTTTAAGCTAATATCCAAGGACAAACACAGACAAAGATAATGATGCATTTGATTTAATCCATTTGATGAGCTGACAAATACTCTGAAGCATCTCATTATACATGGATGTATTTTTCCAATTGACATTTCACCCTTACTTATTTGAAAGGAAAGATTCTTTATGCAGTTAATTTCTCAAAAACTGAGAAACTAGATTCTGAAACAATCATTGAAAAATCCTTGTAAATATTGGGGGGCTGCACTGGGAAAGGGGCCATAACTGTTACAATATTTCAGCATTGTTTTAGTAGTGTTATCTATTTGGCTACAAGTATTAGCTTTTCTTATCTACAGTATTTAACAAAGTAAATCACAGGCATATTTAGTACAGTTTCAATAGAAACACCCTTTTCCTGAAAATACAGTAGTATTAAGGATTAGTTTCTCTGCATCATATGTCAGGAAGCCTTCTACCTACAAACAGAAACAAAAGTATCTACAAACCTTGTAAACAGAACTGCATCATTTTAGAACATAAATAATTCAAAATATTAACAGCCAAGTAGCAGAAATTAAAGATTCAATGAGCCAGGGCAAAATAAACACCATCCAGAAATCAAGAGAAACTAAATGTTCAGCTAACACACTCTCAGGACAATTCTTAAAGTTGATTTTTTTTTTTTTATCCTTCTGTAACAGAACAAATCCTCAAAGCAAGTCATTTTTATACCAGGTTTGTGCGTCACTTGAATTCCAAAAGCACCCATAGTCTGGCAGAAAGCTTAAAAGTATCTACATTCTCGGTGTGTCTTCTGCTGAAGTCCAAGACAAGAATATCTTGTCAATCACACAGTGTAAAAGGAACCAGTTTTTTTTCCTGTAACTCACTAGACCGTTTATATTAACATTCAATTCGCACTAGAGAGACGTTTCCAGACTATGTAGTGGACTCCCTGGGGTTGAAGAGGTAGCAGACTTGCTTGTGTCTATTGTAAGATGGATCCCACTGTCAACAGCATTGTTGTTTTCATTGATAGATAATTTAGGAGAGCTGATAGATAATTTAGGAGAGCTATCAGGTTGTTTCTGTGTTCCGTCTTCAGTATCACTATCATCAATAAGAGGGATCTGTGTGTCAGAATCGTCTATTCGAAATTCTGGATGGGTCATAAAGTTGTGGATTGAGCTGCGACTTTCTGGTTTCTCTAATCCTTCGTACAAAGAACTACGGAATGCATTCACCACTCTGAGCTGCAAGACAAAATGCACCGTGTCAGTCATTTCAAAAAACACGTGGATGGTTTTGACGTGCCAAAATATGATTAAGGTGCATTGTCAGTTGAAATCCACAGTTACATAGCAACACACGTGAAATCTGTATCGTGCAGTATGCAGTGGAAGCTTGAACTAGAAAAAACTGGGAAGCCATTTTAGAGCAATAAATAAATCTTGAAAAAGCATGTCACCTTGTTGAAAGGATTTAAGCCAATGTACCATAAAATACAAACAAAGCAGTTAATACATCAATACTTATTGGTCCAAAGATTCACACACCTCATTTTGAAGACCAAAAATGTTTTAAAATGCACAAATATGAGCTACAAAACAGGATCACCTCATGCGTGGGATTAGGATGCCACTGATTATGAATAAAAAGCCAAGCCTAAGATAAACACAGCATTAAGAAAATGAGACATGCAAAAACCCTAAGTAGCAACCTGTGTAAGTGTTTAAGCATATGCCCAAGACTATTTGCTCAAATTTTAAACCTGCTAAATGTTGTATTGAAAGTAATATGATCAGAGGATAAGACAAAAGGACACAAACTTTACAGACATTAAAATATGACAATATTCTTTGTACATATTTGGCAATGAATTCTGATCTTGAACATACCACTGAGGAAAGCATCAAGACCACACATTTCCATTAGATAGCATTTAAGTACGAAGGCACATTATTCCAGGCACATTTTCCTTGACGGGAGCAAAGATGGTTACTTTCTGCTACTGCTATTCTTAACCTATTGGACCTGGAGATTTTTTTTTAAAAATGGCCAACATAAAAGCAATTTAAGCATTAATAAGAGAGCAGCTGGAGGAACTCAGTGTCAGGATGCATTTGTAGAGGGAAATGGGCAGGGGGCAGTAATGGGCTGCATAGTCCATCCAGTAAGAGTCTCACCCCAAAATGTTGACTAAACGGTTCCCTCCCAAATCCTGCCCGACCCGCAGAGTTCAGAGACGCTCTCATTTTACTGCTACAAATTCATTTTAGTCTCTTTCTTCTTGGAACAATATTGTTTAACAGTTAGGTGGAACGTTAAGCTAAGGTGGAAGAAAGCACAAGCAACCAGACACCTCAAATTGTCAATGCAATCAAGAATATGGCCAATCTGATGTTAAACTGAAGTATTACAGATCCAGTAATGTACAATTGTTAGCGCTTTATCGCCATGAGCTTATGTAAATTTGAAGCTTTTCCATTGTGTTAACGTTATTTTAACAACAGGCACATAAGGTACATGGAACAAACTAGAGGAGTCGGGTTTCATAATGGAAGACACATCAAACGCTATAAAAAGATACAGAAAAAGATGTCAGTTTGGCCCTCTTGCTCTGTAACAGAAATAAGTAATCCTAGAAAAAGAAAGCAATGGCCACACTCCAGATTTAAATCAGATGTAATTTAGCTGCAGAGATTAAAACCCTTCAAGAGTAGATTTATAGAACTGTCAAAGAAACGTCACTTTATACTTTGCTGAGGTGTTACTAGAGTCTCCAAATATGGGCTTATACTCAAAACATTTACACAGGCACATTTGAATCTTTTCCTGAAGAAATCTAACTGAATGGAAATGTGGCAGGTATACATTCTCAAGTTTCATAAGTATGCTTTTGTTTAAGATTCTCGACTTAAAAAAAATAAACCCTTAAGATTTGGTGATCATGTTAAGAAAAGCTGCATGAACAGACTGAAACAATGAAGTTTGGAGGGTACTACAGGAAAAATGAGAAACGTTAGGCACGTGGTTCAGGAAATGTTAATTTCATGCACTAAGAAACTAACTCACACCCCACAGTAGTAGAAGCAGTAGTGGCAGCTGTAAACACTACATGTGTAGGGGTAGAAACATTTGTTACATCGTGGTGCTGGCTGGCGATGGAAGGCTGCCGCCTTAGAGCTCCCTGAAAGGAAGTTCCAGTCTGGAAAGCATTCACTACATCCATCTGCAAGGAACCAGAGATTGTGACAGCTTGTTCATTGAAAGAGAGAGAGAAGAGAGAGAAAGGCAGAAAGAGAAAACCATCCGATCTATAATATATAAGAGCAGAAATTATAACTAAAAGTGTTTTACAGGATAGTTGCAGAGTTGTAGTTAATAAGCAAAATATCTGGGGTGGTCTGCCCATGTCTTTTCCAATATCGAAAAAGAATGATTTAATCATGGCATTCATACCTGAGTCTGTATTCTGTTCAGACCTCTAAACCACAAAATTTGACCATGACGCAGTTCTCTCTCTGCATGGTCAATTTCTTCAATATCCTCTTCCAGTTCTTCCTCTGGAATCTCTTCCTTTTGTGTGCCAAGGCCAGCTTCTTTAAGGAACTTTAATCGACTTGTTGGAATTGTAGCAATCATCTGCAACAGGAATACTTACATTCATCTCAAACAAAAAAACTCAGCAGCTTGATGTTCACTTGCTATTAATAACACATCAAAATCTACTCCTAAACTAGAAGCAGGGAGACACAGTGGCGCAGCAGTAGAGCTGCTACCTTGCCAGAGACTACGGGTGCTGTCTGTTTGGAGTTTGTACGTTCTCCCTGTGAGTTTTTTTCCGGGTGTTCTGATTTCCTACCACACTCCAAAGACGTGTGGGTTTGTAGGTTAATTTCTTTTTTGTAAACTGTAAATTGTCCCTAGTGTGTAGGATAGTTCTAGTGTACAGGATAGTGCTAGTGAACAGGGATTAAGTGGGCCGAAGGGCCTATCTCCATGCTGTAACTCTAAACTAAACGACAGGTCAAATGTTTAATTGTCATATGTACCAAAATGGAACAATGAAATTCTTACTTGCAGCGGCACAACAGGTCTAAACACGGTACTCAATAGATAGCATAATAGACAAAAAAACAACGCCAATAAATAAGATACCCCAATATAGTGCCAAATAATTTTAGAATTCTTACATTTGATCCTGTCCTGTTGTGCTGCTGGCAAGATGTTGTCACAGCACGCCGCCATATTTTGTAAAGGCAATGGTAAATAAAGAACTGTTCCAAAATCAGAATGCTTACCTGTCCCCAGAGAAGTGTTCCCATTCCTAGAAAAACACACCATAACCACTGATCAATCGATAGTTCAGTGCAACTAAATGGCTTCCCACCAAATTGAACAATTAGGATCTGGAAAAAAATCATGGATTTAAAATGTAAACTTACAGTCCAAAATTCAGAAGCTGATGAAACAAGAATTAGGTGGTCATAACTAACGAACTTACCTGTACCAAAAATGTTCCCAGTACAATGCTACAAAATATTGGGTTTTTGAAAATTCCATTAAAAACATTCCTTTCACCATGAATTTTGCGAGCGTTCACTTCATTAAACAATTGCATCAAAACAAATGTATTAAATACAATTGTATAGTGTTCTGATGGGGGAGCCTGAAGAGGAGCATTTCTTCCACTGTCAATATCAAATATTTTCTCCCCTGAATCAAAAAAGTCATATTTGAAATGTTTTCTTTGAAGATGCCACTATTTGCAAACCAAACAATATAACAAAATCATTCAACTGTAAGATGAACTAGATGACCAGAGGAGGAGAATGTTGACAGCTGCAATGAAGCAGGTACATCGTAAATGAAATAGACTATACAATTATCTAGCTTGATGCATCGTTCAAGTAAGATGGCTGATTTAGTTTCACACCACTTTCCTCACCCTATCCCCATGTTACTTGATGACCCAAAACAGATTAGATTTAAATATATTAAGCATCTGTAATCCTAAACATCTGATTTTGGTCCTAAATGGCTAAACATAGAATCTACCCTGTTAAACTCAAAGAATTGTTTAAATAGGATTGCTTCTCATTCCAATCTCTATCTCCAAAATCTATTGCAATGCTTTGTTGCAATCTGTCCTTTGATGTACATTGACTTCAGATACAGCTGAAACAAAGGTGTATACCAGTAAATAACATACAATATGTCTTTTAAATTGTTTTCCCAAGCTGCGTGTTAATTTTCCATGATCTGTGCAAGCCCAAGAACAGTCAAATCCCTGATTTGTGATATTTAACAATATTTAAAAAAACTACTTTTGTTTCTCATTTAGTGGATAATTGCTCATTTACCCACATAACTCATCCACAATTCCCTGTCCTTCATTGCCATGCAGCATAGAACGACAATTTACAATGGCCAGTTTATTCTCCAATGTTGCATTTTGGGATGAGAGGAAACCAGAGAGAAAGTCAGTCATATGCAGGACATGCAAACTCCATGCCCATGACTGAACCCAAATCACTGAAGCTTGGGCAGCTGCATTAGCTGTACTATAATTAACTATCATTCCTTTGCTTTATCCTCTCAGTTCCTTTGTCAACAATCTTTGTATTGATAGCACACTTTGATATATTGCATCTGCCTCCCACAACTAAATGATCGATAAAGATCCTAAGTAGCCGAGGCCCAAACATCAATGTTTGTGACAATCTACTAAATAAAATAAATAGAATGCACTAACCTGAAAATGGCGGCTTTAACTTTTGCCTTATGGTTAATCAATCTTTGATTAACACCATTACCTACAATCCAATGGGCAGTAATATGACATCTTAATGTCATTGTATCAAATCCTTTGAGCCATTTCAGGTATTCCACATTCTCACCATCCCTTATCTGCTTTGCTAGTCAAAGCCTTAACTTTTTACAAGTTTTGTCATATACAACTTGCCTCAAAACCTTTACTATTGAGTCTAGTTACCATTTTCAGGTTCTACAGATTTCCCCATAAATATTTGGCTAATTGCCCAACATTTCGTATTTTTTATATTTGCCCTAGAATTAGTTACTACCCTATAATCTTCTCAAATCCAAGGAGGTCTGGAAGTTCAGACCTTGTAGTTACCATCACTAACATGCCATCATTAATTTGTCATCTTACAGTCACAGAGTACTATTTCTGTACCAATCAGGCAGTTAAAACATGATGCAGACAAGTAATACATTGCTTTTTAGCAAGTTTAGATATTAAACCCAGATGCAATTTCAGTTGGAACTATTTTCTAATCAAAATGCAACAAGTGACGTATTCTAAACATAGACTTAAGGTTTAATGCCCTTTGCTTACCAGCAAACAAGAGTGTAAACACAATAACAAGTTGGTAGATGGCATGACCAAATATATTTTTCATCATGGTACGGGAGATGAGTGGTTTATTTCTGCCATAAGGCTTCCGTAGTAATAGAGCTTCTGTGGGAGGTTCAGTGGCCAAAGCAAGTGATGCAAGTGTGTCCATGATTAGATTTACCCAAAGCATCTGCACAGCCTTCAAAGGAGAATCCTAAAAAAAGCCAAGCATTAAAATTTACATCAGGTGAAATAGAGAACAAACAAATGTTTCATGTGTACACAGGTACAGGGAAAAGCTATTTTTGCAGGCAATCCAATCAGAAAAAAGATTCCCACCAAACTGTCCAGTGTACAGATACAAGATAACGGTTGTAATGTTTAGTGCTTTATCTTGCAGCTGGCAACTAATCACAGATATTGACTACCTGCTGAATGAAAAAGTTGCCCAAGGTACCCATTAAATCTCTCCTATTATTGCCAATGTCGTCAAGTTTTAGAATCCCCATCTCTGTTGAAAGGAACTTGGCATTCACTTTAGCCTCCATAATGTCACAACTCAGCCTTTAACGCTCCAAAGAAAAAAAGTTCCATCCTATTCAACTTCTCCCAACAACACTAGCCCACAAATCCAAGTAACATGTGTAGAAAGGAACAGCAGATGCTGGTTTATACCAAATATAGACACAAAATGCTGGATAACCCAGCAGGTCAGGCAGCATCTCTGGAGAAAAGGTAATGTTTCAGGTCAGAACCCTTCTTCAGACGGGGAGACTAAGCGGAGGTTGGGCGATCGTTTTGCCGAACACCTCCGCTCAGTCCGCAATAACCTACTTGAACTCCCGGTGGCTCAGCACTTCAACTCCCCCTCCCATTCCCAATCCGACCTCTCTGTCCTGGGTCTCCTCCATTGCCAGAGTGAGCAACTCCGGAAATTGGAGGAACAGCACCTCATATTCCACCTGGGTAGCTTGCGTCCTGGTGGCATTAACGTTGAATTCTCCCAATTTTGCTAGCCCTTGCTGTCTCCTCCCCTTCCTTAACCCTCGATCTGTCTCCTCCCATCCCCCCGCCCTCGGGCTCTTCCTCCTCCCTTTTTCCTTCCTTTCCCCCCCCCCCCCCCCCCCATCAGTCTGAAGAAGGGTTTCGGCCCGAAACGTTGCCTATTTCCTTCGCTCCATAGATGCTGCTGCACCCGCTGAGTTTCTCCAGCAATTTTGTGTACCTCCCTTCTTCAGACTGGTATCTCTGGAGAAAAGGAATAGGTCTGGAAAAAAAGAAAAGGAAGAAGGGTTCCAAACCAAAATGTCACCTATTCCTTTTCTCCAGAGATACTGCCTGATCCGCTGAGTTAGTCCAGCATTTTATGTCTAAGTCCAGGTATCATCCAGGTAAATCTCTTCTGCACTTTTTCCAACCTAATGATAACCTTCTTATAGCAGGGGACCAAAAATGCACACAGTACAGGTGCACAACCTTTTATCCGAAATTCCAAATAACGAAAAGCTCCGAATAGCGGACATTTTTTCGGTCCTTGAAGACGTTCACCGAGGGCGGCCTGCAGAGGTGACAGTGGAACCGGTCGGTCCTCGAAGAAAGGGGAACTAAATCCCCATTCATAAAAGAGAAGGTGAGGGTATATTGTGTGGGAGGGTTAATAATTGACAATCTGCTGCTGCCTGCCCGCTGAGTTAAAAAGTTCCCACGGTAGACTTACGATACACAGTGTATCGTGAGTCTTGCGTAGGAACTTTTTAACTCAGTGGGCAGGCAGAAGCAGATTGTTGCTCCCTTCAATTTCACCCCACCTACACCCCTCTGCTTCCCGGCCATATGTGTGACCCCTTCCCTCCCCTCTCCAGCTCCCCGCCCATTGCACCGGCGCGGGGGCTTTGCACTGTTTTCACGTCGGCGATGCCAGCAGGTCAGTGCCAGTCACCGGAGACATCAGGACCAACGGGACACCGACTGCCAGGCCCACTGCAAGCACGGAGATCCCAGAGACCCACAGCCAGCAGCAGCCCAGTCCCGTTCCAACTCCAGAAGCTGATGGTGTGCAAGGTACGTCTTGTTCTTGGGGTTGCGGATGAGGGGGCGCAGCTCGGGCTGTGACGTCTCCGGCCAACCCCCTGTACAGGAGCTGAGACTGGGAACTGTACCGCCCTTGCAGGAGAGTGGGGTTGATTGCAGTTGCAGAGGGAGGGGGCAAGGGCGGTACAGTTCCCAGTTCAGCTCCTGTCCAGGGGGGTGGCCGGAGACGTCAGGACCAACGGGACACCGACTGCAAGCACGGAGATCCCAGAGACTCACAGCCAGCAGCAACTCTAGCCCAGCCCCGCTCCAACTCCAGAGGAACCCGGGTTGCGGATGAGGGGGCGCAGCTCGGGCTGTGGGCGAACCGCCACTTGTCGCTGTAGCGGCCCATCGGGGAGCGGGTTCCTGTTGGTCCTGACGTCTCCGGCCACCCCCCTGGACAGGAGCTGAGAGACGTCAGGACTACCAGAAGCCGCTCCCCGATGGGCCGCTACGGCGCCAAATGGCAGTTCGCCCACAGCCCGAGCTGCGCCCCCCTCATCGGGACACCGACCCCCAGGCCCACTGCAAGCACGGAGATCCCAGATCAGCAACTCCAGCCCAGCCCCGCTCCAACTCCAGAGGAACACGCTCCCCCTAGGGGCAGAAGCTGATGGTGTGCAAGGTACGTCTTGTTCTTGGGGTGGCGCAGCTCGGGCTGTGGGCGAACTGTCACTTGTCGCCGTAGCGGCCCGTCGGGGAGCGGATTCCTCTGGAGTTGGAGGGACAGGGAGACACAGCGGCTTTTGAGAATGGTGGGCAATCACTTCCAAAGTTCTGCCCACACAGTCAGTACACCTCTCCTACACTTGTCTCCCGCACTAAGATCATCTCGCAGAGAATGATCCCAGCCTAACCCTCCCTATTCTGCAAGAAAAAACTACATTGAAGACTCAAACTCGCGATCGAGTAACTGCCGGGATTGAGACGTAAACTCGCGACCTTGCGGATATGAGCCGAGCACTCTACCACTGAGCCAGCCGTTAAAATCTACGCTAAAAATCTTCCATTCCGAAAGCCGAAAAATTCCGAATTACGAAAAGTGTCTGGTCCCAAGGCTTTCGAATAAAAGGTTGTGCACCTGTACTTCCAAGTTTGGTCTCACTAACAACGTTGCACATGTCCCAACTTTTGTGTTCCATATTCTTCCCAATGAAGGCAAGCATGTCAAATGAGATATGGAATTAATCCAAGTAAATGGGTTTAATATAGATATAAATTATGGTTGGCATATAAGCACCAGGCCAAAGGGCCTGCTTCTATGCTGTGCAACTCTGACAATGTGTCAGCTGTGCCTCTGATAAAACATTCAGATTTGGGTCAGGTCAGGCCAGCCTAGCTTAAGCCCTTTATTCAGGTCAGGATAATTTGCTTAGTATTGTGTCTCTTGTTATTGATACATATTTAGTGTCTCATTGCCGGATTTACAGGACATTTGGAATTGCTATATTTACACAGATTGGGCATAAACAAGGATAACAAACTGCTGGATTAACTCAGTGGGTCAGTCAGCATCTGTGGTGGGAAATGGACAGTCAACATTTTGTGTTGACTCCTTCATCTGGACTGAAATAATACAGGGTAGATGGGCAGTATATGGAGTTGTGGGCAAGGCAGGAATTAGGTGGATCCAGGTGGAAGGGCTGATTTTCAGATGGAATCAGACTGGGGAAGAATGGTGGAGACCTGCTCAGTGAGTGACATGTGCTTATTAGTCATGGTTCTCATGCTGTCCAGTTAATACTGAGTACAAATATTTACAAGACAAACCATTAATTGAATTAATTGAAAATCTATTACCACAGACAAACTAAGTACAATCTCTAGGGCCTTCAATCTTTAACAGTCTTGAAAGGTTTGCAGTATATTTGCATATTTGCTTTTCCCCACATACCTGTGTAATACAAGCACCAGTGAATGCCACAATCACTGCCACAACATTGACAGTTAGCTGGAACTGGAGAAACTTTGAAATACTGTCATACACGTTTCTGCCCCACATTACTGCTTTGACAATGCTTGTGAAGTTATCATCGGTTAGAATAATATCTGAGGCTTCTTTGGCCACATCTGTTCCAGCAATACCCTGGGGGGAGAAAGTAACAGCTAAAATAACTAGTTATATGCTGTGATGAGGAACACATTGCATGAAGAAATCCATTGAGTTTTTAAAGTATTGCATTCTTACATTTTACAATATCCAAGATTAATTTAAAGGTCCAAAACACAGCTATAATGCACGTTTTGTTTTAAGAACATACCATGGCAAATCCAACATCAGCTTTTTTCAACGCTGGCCCATCATTAGTACCATCACCTGTGACTGCTACAACCTGCCTTCGTTCCATCACAGTACTATCAATAATGCCTTGAAGTGAAAATAAAAAAATATTAATTTCTTTTGAAGATGCTGTCGTCAGTTCTGATAAAGGATCTTCAGTAGATGCTGTACGACTTGAAAGGTCCCAGCATTTTCTGTTTATACATCCATCTTAAGCAGACTAAGCATCAGTTTGAATAATTTGTCTAAAACTTTTCACTCCCAGCCTCAGCAACATCCCATCCTGAGTTCGACATGTTTGATTTGTTCCCCATGAAACAGGTTTACGAATTAGTGTTTTAAGTTTTGATTTCCATTAGCAATTCAATTAGCAACCAGGCAAAGTTGAATGGGCTCAAATTCTATGACTACATGGCCTTTTTTGGACAACATACAGCTGTACCTCAGTTTTAAAAGTTAAAAAAATTAAGTTACGATTAAACAAAAAACAAGAAAGCTATCTATTTTCAATAGCTATTATTTCTGAACAATTAAATGTCTTGATATTTTCCTGTAGCACTGGAAAATTGTTTACATGTATGTATGAAACAGTGAATAAAAACTGCACCATAAAAGGAAAATTATTGGTTAAAGAAAAAATGACATTAACGACGCTTGCCCATTCATCAAATGATGGTAGTCGTCCCTCAAATGGATCAATTAGCCAAAGCCCAGGATTGAAAATTTTAAAACTGCATTTGACAGTTCTACTTATGCCCTTTAGATCACATGACTTTGCCTTTTAGTTAGCTGTCATTACATTTACAATTGTTTATATGGTATAATTTGCACCAGGTGGCAGTCTTGTTATTAAATGCATGGAAACTAGGAGGATCTCTGCGCATGTAAGCAAATCTAAATCTATTCACATGTTCAGCAGTTCAGTATATTCTCTGCACAATGGAATACTAAAGGAATTTGATGACCTTTTGGCCAAGGTCCTCTCATTTTCTCAGATCAGCAGCAATGAACAAGCCTTAAACACTGCCTTTTGGTCTCCATCCTGTCACATTGTTTTCTTCACCATTCACCCTCCTCTATAATCAGACTTCTAATGCTTCTTCATGAATATTTTTGACTTGAAATGAAAATTATTTTCTCTCTCCAGATGCTTCTTGACCAGAGAATATTCTATTTTTTATTTAAAATGAGGATATCTCATTCCCACATATGCAGCTGGGAAAGTAAGTGATTATTCTCTCCATATTTGGGAATGGTTTCAGTCTACATTAAAGCAATGGAAAACTATTGTCATCCTCTTTTCTTTCTTACTGTCGAATGACTTCCGCCTTGCTGTTTTTTAACTTCCTTTTCATTGTTGCACAAACCATTTTTCAGAACTCTTCCATCAACACCCAAGCTACCACATCTCATTGTTTCCTCATTTTGCTCCAGCTGTAGAAACCAGCCCCTGCTTTAATGTTTTCAATTTACTTCATCGGTTTTCTAACCCACACAGTTTTAGTGCCACTTCTCAATACTCCTCCACCAAATACTGGAGCCAATGCTTTAGGCTCATGTTTGACTCACTTAACGTCCTGGTGCACTTTCATTTGGGAAACCTGTAGCTTATTTTGAGAAGCTCCCAGAAACCCTCACCATCCGGAACTGGCATTTGTTTCTAAGTCCCAAAATAACCATCCTATTCACAAGTTCACCCCATTACAGGACTTGACCACTGACAGCTGTTCCTTCTGTTATTATTGACTGCCCAGGATTCCCTCCATAAAATTTAACCTTCCTACAAATCAGATCCCTGAAGATTGTTTAAAAGCACCTTAAATGCTACCATAACCACCAGTGCACAGTGAAATACCAATAAACGTTTATGAACAATAAAATGCGCAATAAAATTACAGGTTGTTGCTGGACCTCATGCCAATTGAAGCAAATGTGCTAAATAAGAATATACACCGTCTCAAATATCTACCTTCTCATTCAGAACCACAATGCTCACCTATTAACAATATCCACAGGAAAATGTAGAACCTGCAATGTTTGATTTACCTTTGACTAAAGTATGTTTATCGGTGGGTGATGATCTTGCAAGGACACGCAGCCTGGGCCAGATTCTGTCTATCCGTTCTTGCTCAATCTGAAATGATTAAGTATTTGCTATTTTGTAATATCAACATCAAGTGAATAAGACACTTTAACACTTATTTCATTGATTGTGTACCTCTCCTTTTGCATTGCGAATGCGTTTGTTGAACTGTTTACCCTCCAAACACAGAAAGTCATCGCCCGCTTGTAAAATGCCGCATTTTGTAGCAATTGCACGAGCCGTGTTAATGTTGTCACCGGTAACCATCCGCACTGTGATACCAGCACTCTGGCATTGCTTAATGGCATCTGGAACCTGCAGGCAGGACGAATCAATGACTTCAACTCGAAGCTTAACTTCACACTTTACTCGAGTCATTTTAGTTTAGAGATACAGAGAACAGGCCCTTCGGCCCACCGAGTCCGCGCCGACCAACGATCCCCGTTACACTAGCACACATTACATACTAGGGACAATTTACAATTCTTACCATAACCAGTTAACCTACAAACCTGTAAATCTGTGGAAGGAAACTGGGGCACCCAGAAAAAACCCCATGCAGTCACAGGGAGAATACAAAATCTGTACAGACAGCACCCATAGTCAGGAGTGAACCCAGGTCTCTGGCACTGTAAGGCAGCAACTCTACTGCTGTGCCACCATGCTGCAGCGATATAGGCCCAAAAATAATTTCCATCACATTACTTGTGTCCATTTAACCCATTGGGAACTCAACACCTATTCCACTGGTAAGGGCTGAAATTCCAATCTCAAGGTATGTAACGAGTTACATCAGCACCTTGTGCAATACTCAATCTTACAGAGGTCAATAGTGAGCAATGATCTTCGGGAACTATATCCCTTGAATACTTCCCGAAGATCAATTCTTAATGAGAAACATTTATTCCTCAAGTCATTCATGCACTTGCATTAAATTTTCATAGTAAAGTTATAGTCTTGTGTACAGAGGATGTAAAAGGTCCTCGGTCTATTACTGACAGTGGCACAAATACATTTTTAGAGAAGCCCGTTTCAAAGTAATGCTACCAACAATAGCAGATATAGTGTAATCAATAACATTCAGCCTTTACTCGACAGTGGCAAGAGCGGCTAATTTTTGTCGTACTTCAAAATGTGCATGCATTGAATTAAATAAAGAGAAAGACAGATTCATTGCAGAAATAGGATGAGCTGCATGACTAAGCTCAATGGTCTGATGCTGAATGGGGCAATTAGAGGACAGGTGCAGGGAATTGCCCATTTACAATAAAGAGAACAGGTTTTTCCAACATGGTCAGGCCTCTGATTCAGCTGTCAGGCTTTATCAGGCTGTTCATTAATTTTCCTTTGGTTTATTTTCAGGATATTACGTTGCTGTGATCAGGCATGTTTAATAATCAAACTTTTATTAGGAAAATGTAGTTTCAATATTCAAACTTTCTGCACGCATCTTTACTTAGTTTCAATTCATAATTAGCACTGCCTCCTTATTCTGTTGAAAATACAATCTTTCAAGTCCAAATTTTACATTAAAAAATTGATAATGAATATTTTAATCATCATTGAAGAAAATTTAAAGAAACACACCCAAGTACAGATTAAGTTAAAAAAATCCTTCAAAAGATTGCTATCTGCAAATTAGTTTGCGTCATGTCTGTGGAGGCGACATTTTTAGAAAACACTGCAATAACCCAACCAAATAAGCATAAATTCATGTTCTTTTACATGTACATGAGAATAAAATAATGCTCGTTTCACCATTTTATGATCAGCTTCTTACACTTGTATCACATAGCACAGTGGTTCAAATGTTATACTTATAGCTTTTATTTTGCCATTGAAGCAAAAAGGATCTAGACGAAAAGTGTGCCAAGTTAAAGTTCAAATCTTTCCACGTTGAACTGTAGATCATTGAGAAAATTAAGATCAAATAATGGAAATTACTGGATATAATATCAGACATTAATTCTGCTCGTCTCAATATTGAAAGAATTGATATTATTTATATAGAGCATATTTTCAAAGTCAACATTTGGGTAATTCCCTCCTCTCAAAAAGACGTGTTTATACCCCATACAGCCTGCATTACGTTAAACACGTTTACAGTTCACCTACCTCTGGTCTTACGGGATCTTCAATGCCAACTACAGCAATACAAGTGAGGCCAGAAAGTATATCATTTTCGTTATCCCAATCCGTAGGAGAATCGTCAAATTCTCTAAATGCTAAGCAGATGGTGCGCAATCCCTCAGAGGCCATTGGTTCTATTACATCCTTAATTAAATTGTCACGTTCGTGGGACTTTAAAGCTTTGACTTCACCCATTTCATCGAGAATTTTAGAACATCTGGCAGAAATTGGTATAATTTAAAAACATTTTTTTACCACAGCCAACAGAAAGATGCCCATTCTGATCTTGTACGATTATGTCTAAGCCATATATTAATGTTCAGAAAATGCCACTGTTCTCACGCAGATTAGTAAAAGTTTAACATATTATTTATCCCGTATTCGTGCATAAAGAGTTCATATGCAAAAAAAGTAAGAATATTAAGCAATTTCATAAAGATTTGCAATTTAAAAGAGTTATTTTTTCAAGAATAAGCAAGATGGAATTTAGTTCTGCAAGTTAAAAGTTTGAATAGAATAACCTGTGATGTACAATAATGTATTTTGTGCGCAATTCTAATGCATATGACAATCCCTCGCATCTCTCCCCCATATTCCCATGAAATGGCTGAAAGAAAACAGTCAGTATGAAATGGACGTTAAATTTGGGAGCTTGGGATCAATGCACAGCAATCAGTGGATGATCTGGAAATAATTAGCAACACTGTCTGAAGCAGGTGCAAAAATTGAGATACAGTTAAAGTGTGGAAAGACATTAGGAGACTGCATTTTAAAAACTTATTTTGCAATGTCCAATACCAGTGAAAGGAAACCATTCTTTGGAGAATCAGTAGTCACGCCAGGCCAGAGGGCTCCACTAAATATTCCAAATTCCAAAATCTGCATGTATTTTATTGAAAGAACCCATGGGAATTGTACATTTAAGCATTTTTTATAATTGGAATATAATGTGCAACCCATTTCTCCCACCATCTCCTGCCTCCCTAGTCACCCTGCCCTTTTTCCTCCTTTGTATACTCATCTCCCATCCCTTTTATCCCCCACCTCTTCCCACTCCCTATCCATCCCCTTTCACCTATATCCCTCACACCGACTTTACATTTCATTTTTCTTAGCTCCCTACCCGACACCCATTTGTCGACTTTTCACCTCTAGCTTACAGGTTACTTATTCCACCCATCTGCCAATCCACCTCTCCCTCACCTACATCTTCTTATCGTTTGCCAGGCTTTGTCCCACCACCACCTCTTTCTCCCCCTACTACATTTAGTCTGTAGAATCCCTACCCAAAATGTCACCTTTCCATTCCGTCCTCAGATGCTGCCTGACCCGTTGGGTTCCTCCTGTACTTTGTTCTGCTCAACATCTCCAAAGTGTTGATTTTCTTGAAACTCAATTTAAGTCTGGCCTTTGTATTAAACAGCTGGACACCTTGGGGTTTTCCCCAAATGTACAGCCATCTCAGTTTGTAAAGTTAAGGTTTCAAAATGTCTTTAGGTTCATACTTCAATTGTTTAAAAGACAATCTGACAAAATTATGAATATTTGGTTTGGAGAGAGAAGGTTGATTTGAAGATATTCTAGTTCTTGGTTCTTGGTTACTTGGTCCTCCAAAATATTCCAACTGGAATTTAAACTGGAGGTGGTGAAGGGAGGAATTAAGCCAGAAAGGGTTATTGGGAAGAAAGTGCTACTTTAAATTTAGTTGCATCTGGTTGGGTAACTATAGTTTGGTGGAGATTATTCCATGCTTTAATTGTTTGTGGGAAGAACAAATTACTGTACACATCTGTCTTTGTAGCTGGGATCACAAATTGGATCGAATGCCCTCGTCTGCTCCTAATTGGTTTGGGGTTGGTGTAGGTCTTGTGATCTATATCTAGCTGACCATTTAACATTTTGTAAAAACAGGTCAAACGGTGAGCTTCACGTCTGTCTTGGAAAGGGTTCCACCTCAGAGAATTCAGAAGTTTGGTGACACTCGCTTCTCTCTCATAGGTGTTAGTAACAAATCGAGCGGCCTGTCTTTGGACACGTTCGATGGATGAAATGTTTTTATCTGTGTATGGGTCCCAAGCTGCAACTGCGTAGTCCAAATGAGGTCGAACGAGGGTGAAATACAGCTTCTCCTTGACAGAAGCTGAACAATGATGAAAGTTGTGCCTCAGGAAGTTTAGGACACCTGTTGCTTTCACTGTTGCATGATGAGTCTGACAATTCCAACGTAGATCATTTTGAAATTTGATGCCAAGATACTTGGTTTGTTTGGATTCTTCAAGGGTGACACCGAGTATGTTGTAGGATGTGACGCCTGGATTCCTCATTCTGGTGACACGCATGGTTTCACATTTGGAAGGGTTGAACTGCATGCCCCATTGTTGTGACCACTCGACCATAGTATCGAGATCCTTTTGGAGAGCATCTTCATCATCAGTTGACTTAATTGGACGGTACAGCAAACAATCATCAGTTAACGTAGTTAACTTGCTGCACAAGGCTGAATGAATCATGTTCTTCACAAAAACATATCAATTGCAGAAATATAAATGATTGCAGCAAACCTTGACTAATTTGCTTACTTGGGACCTTAATTCTGAATCAAGAAATTGTCTAGACTATTTTATGATATTTCTATTAATACTCCAACCATTTTTTTTGTATAGATGTTGGACGGCGGATTAACAAATGCACTAGTGATCCCAGCGATCATAAGGAATTGGGAAGCTGAGGGTCTTGTGAGAATGGAATGACAATTATCTGGTGAACCAGATGCCAAACTATCAGGTCTTCCAAATAGCCAAAGTAGGTTATTGGTGCTTTATTGAATTATGTATGAAGGAAATGGAATGAGAGTGGCCCACAGTGGTTTAGAGGCAGTGTCTTATATATTTTATAGAGGCAGTGTCTTATATATAGTTTGCATATCTTGGATTAGCTCTCAATTTTACATTGTAAATGGCAGTTTAAATTATTCCTTGATCACCGTTTTATTCAAGTTTCCTCCAGAAATTCAATAATATGGAAAAATGAAATACTAAAGGGCATATCTTTAAGGTGAGAGGGACAAAATTTAAAGGAGATGTGCAGGGCAAATTATTTTTAAAACACATTTGTCGAGTGCCTGGAACACACTGCTGGGAGTGCTTGGTGAGGCAGAACCGATAGTGGCATTTAAGAGGCTTTTGGATAGGCAGGGAATGGAGGGATATGGATTATGTGCAGATATATAAGAGATGGTCCTGGCATCATGTCTGGCACGTTCTTGTTCAGGGCCTGCCCTTGTACCGCACTGTTCTATTTTCTAACATCAATTATAGACACACACTTATAGTACCTTCTTTTACCTACTTTTTAAGTACAATTTCAGAGGCACCCTTGCTGAACATTTGAAAACCACCATCAGGATTCTTCAGCACTGTACTCATGGATTTCCGTGCAGAATTGAAGGTATAGACTTTGAACATTTTCTCTTCTGGAACTTCATTTCGAATTATCTGGTAGTCTTTCTTCAATTGCAATACAAATTGTAACAAGGCACATTCCGTCTTATTGCCAATGTGACGTGGCAAGCCACCTTCTTTCTCGGATGGCTGTGAAGTTAGATCAATAATACATTTGATGTATTCAATTTGAAAGGGTTTGATCCAAGTTAAGTTAATTAACATGTGCACAAATGTTACATGATGCACCAGAATAAAAATTTAAGCGCATGTATTAAACAGTTACAGAATGCAATTTACATTTCCTGCAAATCATTGAATATTTGCTCTTGGGCTGGAACATTAATCCCCCAACTGGATAACTAATTTAAAGAATATTAATTCAAGTTCCACTAGGCTGAAATTTCGTGAAATTTAAATACAAAGATTTGAAAACAAGATTGTACTATTCAATAAAGCACTAGATCTTTGGGAAAGCACATTCATGGCATTAATTTAAGTGGTTAATATTTTACACTTAAAGTGATAGTTGTAAGATATGCCAGTATCAACATACCAGTATCTTGGTAGTATAAGCAGAGTTCACAGCTATTCCTACAATAAGCTTGTCCAAAACATTTTCAGGAAGAGTCTCTGGATTTGGAATTGTCTTGTGGTATTCGCCCGCAATATGTGCTTGAACCACGGTCATTCTGTTCATTGTAAGGGTACCAGTTTTGTCTGAACATATAGCTGTTGCATTCCCCATGGTTTCACAGGCATCCAGATGTCTGACCAAGTTATTATCTTTCATCATTTTCTGTATTGAGAGATTTATATTTATTATGATCCATATGCAAGAAAATGTACAAATTGATACTTAAATTCATGGTTATCTTCAAGGAACAAGTCTGCTCAGGTGTAATTTACACCTTAAACAAATTTGGATTAATACCACATAAAAACAGGATCCCGAGTCTGGCTAATGATTTACCTCAACTCCACTTTCCCTGCGGCCCATTCCATTCTTTTCCAGTCATCTAAAAGAAAATCTCAATTTCAGTCCTGAATATACTTAAAGAACCTTCTGCAGCTCACTCAGCTCTGCATTTTCCTATCTTCACTGGTGTGGATTGCATCGTTAAATGGGGTGCAAAGCTACGTCTCAAGGATTCAAAATGCAGACAATTCCAAAATGCATATAGCCCAACACACAAGATGCGATTAGATTTGACCAAGAAAAAAAGGCACTCAGATTCCATGATGACTTGTACTAAAACATTAAGGTTTGTGGAAATACACTGACCAATTGAGATTTCATAAGATCATAAGACATGGCAGCAGAATTATGTCATTTTTCCACATTGAGTCTGCTCCACCATTCAATTATGGCTGATCTTTCTTTCCCTCTCAATCCCATTTCCATTTCCCTGTAACCTTTGATGTCCTTACTAATCAAGAACCTATCAATCTCAGCTTTGAAAATGCCCATTGGCTTGGCCTTCACAGCTAAGAAATGACACTATAAATGAAAATTTGCTTTAAAGAAAGATTTTCCTTCCATGCCTGGACAGGTTAGGCTAGAACAGAAACCAACGATTGTTGCTCAATCAAATAATTCCTGGATTAATCACACTTGAAGCTTGCAGTAGACAACATGGTTGACAATGGATCAGATAGGTATAGTCACAACAATAAATATAGGAGGGTGGGGGGGGGGAGAGAGAAAACCATATGTGCACATTTAAATCAAGCAACCTAAGGTATAGATATACAGCTTACCTTTACTGAATATGCCAGAGAGATAGTAACTGCAAGGGGGAGACCTTCTGGTACTGCCACAACCAGGACAGTAACACCAATTATGAAAAATTTTACTAAATACTGGATGTAAATTGGTGTGCACTCAGTCAACCAAGGGACGTGCTGAATCCAAAACGTATCAATCACAAAAAACAGAACAAGAATTATAACGGTCATAGCAGACATCACCAATCCTAAGAAAGAAAAATAGAAGTGGGTTACAACACAAATTATAAACACGCTGTAATGTGCGGCGCTGCTGTGTTCATGCATGTTAAACTTTATAACCACTATGTGCAAAAATAACAGTCAACATTTCTATACAGGCAAAATATAGCAGCGATGGAAAATCTGAAATTTTACCAGTGTTTGGGGAAAATTGCATCGAGCAGTGAATACATTATGCTCAGAAATACAAGTAAATTAATTCCAACTTGACGCAGTGGAGCTGGATATTGTGAAGAGCAGAGAGGGGCGGCAAGATCAAAGGGAAGGTTTTGGCATTGCCTACCATTGTACAGAATGATGCCATGGGAAGGGGCTGGGGTGTGGATATTAAAGATAGGATCATGCTGCTGCATGGAAAAATACTTTATAGTGCTGAAAGGAGAGTTCTCCAGGGATCTTCGAGGATTGGGATACGTGTGCATGAAAATTAACATTAAATTGAATGCAACAACCCACTTTTTATCACATAATAAAAAGGGAATGCAGATACTGGTTTCTACCAAAGATGGACACAAAAGACTGGAATGATTCAACGGGTCAGGCAGCAACTCTGGAGAAAATGAATAGGTGACATATTGGGTCAGGGCTCTTCCTTGGGCTGCTGTTATTATGCACTTTTTATTAGGGATACGTTTAATAGCAAGGAGTTGCATGCGAACTGAGAGCAATGCTGTTGTCCTTTAAATAGCTATCTTCTAATTAGTTCTAATGCCGAGCCCCAGCCCTGCCGAGGAAACAGACTTCACCAGTAATTGAGGTAAGAATGCAAATAGATTAACTCCGGTATTATGACATGTGGCTGCTGGAATTGAAAGAGTCACCATTTGTCACGGCACAATGGCACAGCTGGTAGAGCTACTGCCTCAGTGCCAAAAATTCTGGTTTCACCATGACCTCGAGTGATGTCCGTGTGAAATTTGGATGTTATCCCTGTGACCGCGTGGGTTTCCTCCGGGTGCTCCAGTTTTTTCGTACATCCCAGAGAAATGCAGGTTTGTAGGTGAATTGTCCTCTAAATTGCCCTAGTGTGTAGGGAATGGATGAGAATGTGAAATGACATAGAACTAGTGTGAATGGGTGATCAGTGGTTGGTATCGACTCAATGGGCCAAAGGGCCTGTTTCCATGCTGTAACGCCAAACTAAAGAGTCACTGCTGTACTAATTCCATTCACTAAAAATCATGTGTATTCATGAATAATCGACTGAATTTTAAACTAAATTCTGCAATCAGTTCAACATGTGTTAACCCGCCCCAAAAAAGTAAAAATGTTCCCATGTATTTCAGGTTAAGACATTTCAGGTTAAGACATTTCAGACAACTTGAATCACAACCCAAATAATTCTGTACAAAATTAGAATAAAACTTGCGATTTTAAAATAGAAGACAATTGTCATACCAGCTTTCCCTATTTGAACTGCCAGTTTTGTTAGCTTTCCTTGAAGTACAGACTTCTCTTTTTTGGGTAGATTTTTTTTACTTTTTTCACTTCCATTATCACACGTTTCATCACTTTTCAAAGGCTGCATTTCCATAGCTGCCCCATCCTGAGCTTTAGCTGAAAAAAAAACATGAAGATTCCATTCCTGAAATAAATCATTGAACCTCTTGACCAACATGTGTAGGAAGCAACTGCAGATGCTGGTTTAAACTGAAGCAAGACACAAAAAGTTGGAGTAACTCAGCAGGACAGGCACCATCTCTGGAGAGAAGGAATGAGTGACGTCTCGGGTCGTGACCCCTCTTCAGTCCCGGCCCGAAACATCACCCATTGTTTCCCTCCAGAGATGATGCCTGTCCTGCTGAGTTATTCCAGCTTTTTGTGTCTATCTCCTGACAAACATGGTCTGTTAACCAATAACAGCCTTTACTAGTCTTGAAAGGTATTAATGAACCATGGCACTCCATCTGATGATGGCATTCCAATAATGCCCTTGGCTAGTGAGACCATGTGGTGAAATAACAGCTAAATACATCCATGCACACAGGCAATGTGCATTTTCTCTCTCATTTTCATGACTAGTTTCATTAATTTTCAAAAGCACACTATCTTGAACTCTGCTATTGCTGAGTCTAAGACAGATTGGAGCAGCACAAATTAAGAGGGGAGCTTGGTAATGGGCAGCTCTCCTTGGAACACAAAATGTTAAAACATGATGTAGTGCAAGTCTTGGCACAGTGGAGAGACTAGAAAAATTTCCTTGAAATCAATGGCAAAATGCCAGGTCAAAAATAAATGGAATAAGAGCTAGGTCAAAATGAGAAATCTTAAATCGCAAGAATTCAGAATGCTTCACCTGATACACAGGTGATGGCAGATTTCATAACTTTTTTTAAAGATCAAGAACTTGAAGATGAGGGCATTTACAGTATTATCCAGAAAGATGTAAAACTTGGGCACAAAGTTAATGGCTTTGTTTTGGCACATTAAGATTCTACAGTTGGATGGTACATAACTGTAACACGAGACTAAATCCCAACAAAAACTTCTGTTAAATCGATGCAAAGATCAATGAAAGACCTGTAAATGAATAACAGAACTCAAAATGTTGCCCTTCTTTGGATTTAGGCGCGCTGAGCCATCTGGATCACAAATACATCAGAATTCTACGTGTTAACAAATGTATCTCCATCCTATGTGGGCCTCGGGATGACCAGCTATCACTCTAGCTCTGCATTCTCAGGCGAGGCAGGTGCTGCTGGACAGGGCAGGTGAGTAAATATCTTAGGGCTGAAGAACAAAGGAGGAGATCTTACATAGGATGGTGGGAGGGAGAGGTTCAAGGGAAGAGGAGGAAGTAAGGTCGCAGCATTGACAAGAGGACCTATGGCTAAACATAACAGGAATAATAACTCCAATGAAACACAAGTTGTTCCAACTTGGTACTCTGAAATTCCCATCTGGGAATATGTGGGAAGCACACTTTGTATTTGCCTAAATTAGACGTCAGGAGAGGAACATTCTAAATAAAACAATATCATGTGAACTGGTGGACAGTATTTCTTTTAAATGTCATGGTACAAACTTTGATCCATTTTGCCACATGAACATGTTCCTGAAAAAACTATCATAAATAATGTTCCACATTAACATGCCAAGTCTGGCTCTCATTGTATCCTGGTGCACTTAAACAAATATTAAAATGATAATTTAATGTTTACCTTTGTTTCGATTTTCCACCGTTCGGTCTTGCTTTTTATCTAAGTGAAAACAACCGAAAGGTATTAACTCCATTTATACATTGACTTATTCAATAAGTTATTTAATTGTGTTAAATAGGAAATGAAATACTAAATATTTACTATTTATCCTGAAAGTTAATGGAATATCATATATGTATTCATCCTTGCAAAACAACGTATTCAAATTGAGGCCAATTACCCATTTCCTAGCTCCAATTATTTAAAAAAATTGAGATGTTGATATAGGCCTGAATAAATAATTGTGTTTGCACATAAAATTTGAAAGCTCTACTTATTAATAGTCAATTACTACTTCCCTACCATTCGCATATTGCTTGCAAGGACAAATGCAGCCAAAGTCTGAACTAATGTTTGGAAGGTGGGGAAGGAAAAAGGCTGACAGAAGCAGGAAGTCAGATTTTTCCAAATTCAGCTAAATGGTCTTTAGTAACCTCTATAATGCTGTTTCAGTAGCCTTGCAGTAAAAGGGGAAATAAAGCAATTAGAAATATCTCCCACAACCTCAGCAATTTTAAAGACAAATAAAGTATTGCAAGGTTTCCATTTGTTGATTCTGGGTTTGTACATTTTTTTTCTCATTGACTGATTGATTATGTTTGGTTCTGGTATCTGTTCATCATTAGTTGTTCACAAATAAATGAAATAACATTGTTATGTGCTATTAAAGTTGCCAGGGGTAAACAGGACAAAAAAAGGTTGGGAACCCCTGAAGTATTGAATTAGGCCCAGTATCATGTAGTCAATTCATGCATGGCTAACCCCATTATGAGGCAATCTCTCTTTAGTGTTTCAGTTTAGATATACAACGTAGAAACAGGCCCTTCGCCCCACCAGGTCGTTGCCAACCATCGATCACACTATCACTCCTGTACACCAAGACGAAATTACAGAAGCCAATTAATCTACAAACCCGCATGTCTTTGGGATGTGGGAGGAAACCAGAACACCCAGAGGAAACCCACTCAGTCACAGGGAGAATGAACAAACGCCACACAGCCACCACAAGATCAGGGCCTCTGGCACTGCGAGGCAGCAGCTCCACCAGCTGTGCCACTGTGCCGCCTTTGATTATTGGAAGAATAGACATATGAAAATATAATCAACTGCCGCTGGGCATCAGCTACTGAAGCTCACTCTGCCATTCAATGAGATATGACTGATCCATTCTTGGCTTCAACACATTCCCAATCTCACCCCATATCCAGTGACTCCTCTATAATTCAAATGCCAATCAGAATCCACTGTGAACGTATTCAGCTATTTTGGTTGGAGAAAATTGTGAAGAATTTAGTCCGGGTGTATCTCCATAATTACACCTGGGCTCAAATCACCGAGTGTGTGCGTTTCTAAGAGGAATATGCATTTCATGTAGAAGTGCTGCTAATGTAGACTTTCAGGAGCTTGATCTGTAAACAAATGCATCACCATGCCTAAAGTACACCACTCAAGTCAAGTCAAGTTTATTCGTCACATACACATACGAGATGTGCAGTGAAATGAAAAGTGGGAATGCTTGCGGATTGTGCAACAAAAAAAAACTACAAAACAGAATGGAACAGAACTAACCAACAAAAATATACAAATAGTTCTGCTATAAAGTGATAGTTACCACTTGGCTGAAAGACGGAAAGGACTGGCAGTTTAATGTTAAAATTCCCATTTATGACATCCTAATAGTCTTGTTGCTGTCTGCAATGTCCCGGTATGTGTGTTCTAATTCTCATTGGCTATTTGGGTGCTTGTAGTACACGCCCAAAAACCTGATCATCCTTTTTATTTCTCAGCTCCATCCCTACAGCCCCACTGGACAATTCTTCAGTAATGTTATATCAAATGACAGTCATGATGTTCTCCTAAATTAGTACAGCAACTCCCCCTCCCTCTTTTACCTGCACCTCTTTTAAATCTCACCTGCAGAACCTATACCCTGGAACATTAAGCTGCTAATTCTGTCCCTTCCTTAACCAGGTTTCTGCAACAGCACTAACATCCCTGTCATACGTACATATCCTTGCCCCCGAATTTATTCACCTTACCGTCAGGCCTCCAGCACTTATCTGTACTGTGATTGCCTGACTAATGTGGAGAACAGCCAAAGTACAGAATTAGTGCTTTTGAATCAGAGTTGACAGGCTTAGCATTTGGAGTTAAATATTTGTTTTGTCCCTCAGCACTGATAAAATGCCTCAGCAACATGTTGCAACTAAAAAACATCTTTTAAAAGTTAAACATCACATCCAAAATATGTACATTAGAGTACCCTGTTAACCTGATGCCCAATTAACAGTTGCAGAGCAATCAGTGCACTTACTTTTCTTCTCTTCCTCGTCTCCACTCCCTAGCAAGGTGACAATGATTCCAGTTTGAGAGTTCACACCAACTGCTGTGACCACCATTCGCCCGGATCCTTCCATTACATGGGTACCTGAAAATAGACCCTAGTTAGAACCACCCATTAGTACAAAGATAGATTCATGCAAATCTATTACCACATATTAAATAGTTGCAACAAACTCAGAGGTCCCTGCTTAATACAATGAGCTGAATGCAGAAATCAATTCCCCTAGTTCCGAACTGTGCAGGACTGCAGGATTCAGCTACTGCTGACAGGATAATTCTGTCTAGTTAAGCCAACATATAGATAACTATGAAACTAATGTCATGCTGATAGAGGCAAATGCTCATGAGAAACATGAACCATGCACAAATTGAATACAACTATTGGACTACATTTTGAAAGGAATAATAGTAAACATCACAAATATCGTTTGATGAGAAAAGGCATGTTGAGGTACAGGATGTTAAGTGGAGCCGCGAGACTGTAGATGCTGGTTTACCAAAACAAAGTGCTGGAGTAACTGAGCGGGTCAGGCAGCATCTCTGGAGATGACGACATTTTGGGTCGTTAAGTTTTGTATAAACTTCTAATTGCACTTACAATGCATATTCATTATTGAAAAGCAGAACAGCAAGTGTAAAGGGATCAAACTACAAGATTAAGTACATTCTTACAGATTAATTATTTTACCCCAAACTTGAACATAGGACATTTAATTTAAGATTTCAAAACGAAAAAGCTATAGAAAAGATCAAATAATGTTTGTGTTCGAACAGGTAGTAGTTATTTAGACTGTGGTAAAGGGCACACTAGAGGATGGTGCAAAGTAAAGAAACACTATCATAGTTGACATTGTTATCCTCAAATTTGCTCTAGAACATACCTTTGTTAGCTCACTTTCTTTTATTGTTCTGTACATTTTGAGAAGTGTATGCAGCATACACTTCTCAAAATTTACAGAAGTCAGAGATCGCAAATCCAAAAACCACTCAGTCCACCATCCGGTTCCAAAATTCAATAATTTTTAACCATTCAGCAATTAAAACTGATGAACTCTTTTTCATGCTCCCGCTCCATCAATCCACTTTGTCATCAAATCGTCCGGAAATTGACTTACTTATTCCATTATCAAAACACTTTTTAACTGCCTATAATTGCCCACACAATTAGGCCATTAATCGGTGTCCTACTATTTTTAAAACAATTTTGATTAGGCTAATTGGTCTGTAATTACCCGTCTTAGCCTTCTTTTTTTTTTTGAACAGGGTAGAATGTTCACCACCTTGCAATTTCTTGCTTTCAAGGAATTTTGAAAATTTAGTATCTCCATTTCATCGTTAAACTGGCTCCAGTGTGTAGCGTAGATTATTGGAGCCTGGGATGTCCATGTCAACCCTCGAGTTCCCAATAAAGTTCCCAATTTCATTCCTTGCTTCCATGCATTTGCTTTATTTCTGAAGACTGCTCTTATCAAGTACTAATACAAAACTGAACTAGACATAAAGTGCTAGATCAACTCAGCGGGTCAAGCAACATCTTTGGAGAAAAAGAGCAGGTGACTTTTCGAGTCGGAACCCTTCTTCAGACAGACAGTGTGTGTGGGGGTGGGGGGTGAAGACTGAGGTGGGAAACGCCCAGAAAAAAATCAGGGCCAGCAACAGATGGAAACAAATGGAAGTAGGGGTTTTTTTTCAACTTCTCTTCTCAAAGCAGTCCTTAATCTTCAATTCATTCTTATTCCTGCTGAGGTCAGTGATCCAACTATGCTGCCACCTGGCATGACAAATTCTTGGAACATCTGTTACAAGAGCGATAATTTTTTGCCCACAATGTGCAGCAGTGTCGGATACTCGTGGAGGGCAAGCAGCAGGGATTGAAGGAGCAGAATAAATCAACATTATTTTACTCCATGAACAAGTGTTGCCTCAGCTAACAGGTGGGATGAAATCCAGAGGACGATGGAAGAAAGATTTTTCCAAAATAGAGAACTACAGAGCCTCTGAAAGGAAATATCTACATTAAGAGGAATGCAGTTAAACTATCTTTGATATAATGGCACCCTTTTATGAGCAGTCACAGCTGGGAAGCATTAGAAAATTAAATGCTGCAGCTTTAAAAAATAACCGATCACATTTAGTGAAGGCATGCAGACACAAATCCAAATAAATGAGATCATCACAATAATAACTATATCCTGCAATTTCCCTTCAAATTTTCTCCCACTCAACTCTAAATGTGCTTGTTTTTCTATAAATTTTCTCCTCTGCTTTCCAAATGTCTTTGCTGCATTTTATGCTTAACTGAAACACTCAGTCACCAAGGGCAAGGTCTGTCTGTTGAGGGTCTTCTGTCTTACTAAAACTCTCATCTTGTTATTATGTCTGTGATTCTGTCTGTTTGTCTGTCTGTGTGATGAGTGTGATCCTGAAATTACACCAAAACGGTACACAATAGCGCTAAAATTTTTGGACCACCTTACTCACCATTGTCCTGTGGTGTGGTGTATCAACGTTTTGTTCAAATTGATGTTTTATTTTACGTTATTCACATTTTGAACTTAAAAAAAACCTTTTCACTGTAAAAACTCCAATTCCACTTGCTGCCCTTGCCCGTTACAATGTTACAAATTACAGGACAGCGAGTCCTGTCATTTGTAACATTGTAACTGGCAGGGGCAGGTGAAGTGGAATTGGTTTTTTTTAGTTTAAAAAGAGGGATGGTGAAGAGGAGGGGGATGGAGTGCTGGGGGATGAGGGAAAATCAGCCGCACCTGCGCAGTTGGGGGCTATGAGTGAGTGGTGGAATATTGCGTTGGGGTAACGGGTTACGTTGGGGGAACAGGGTGAGTGGTGAAATATTGCTTTGGGGAACGCGGTCCAAAGGTCCCACTTGGTCTAATACATCCTAAAATTTACATTTTGCTGGACCGTTTTATTCGTCAGCATTTCCATCCAATAGTTTCTGGTTACTCCACTTTGGCCTTTTCCAATTGAGCAATGTTGTCTCCATTTATTTCTTGTAGATAGTTTATTAAATACCCAAGCATTTACTTTTCAACTAAATCAGGAGAGTGTCACTTCATCCTTTAATGGTTTCTTTAGGTTGTCATGGCACTCTCAAACCACCTTATTTTTCTTGGAGCAGAGAATCCTAGTGAACCAGCACAGTTTAATACTTATCCAGTACATAAGGATATTTCTGTCATAGCTATGCTATCTCAATAACAGTAAACACCTCTTCCTAAGTTAATGGTCCCCTTTCCAAAAGAATACAGTAAAAGCTGTATTAACCAGACAAAAGACTGCCGATGTTGCAAATCTGGAGCAAGGAAACAAACTGATGGAGAAATTCAACAACATATTGACACAAAAAGCTGGAATAACTCAGCAGGACAGGCAGCATCTCTGGAGAGAATGAATGGGTGATGTGGTTTGTCCTGATGCAGGGTCTTAACCAAAATCAAACAACCCTCCTTCCACCTCTATAGATGCTGCCCAACTCGCTGAGTTCTCCAGCAGTTTAGTTTCTGCTTTGTATTATACAGTACATGCAGGTGCCATATAATGACATTGTCACTAAATCAACAATTGGCTCATAATCTCTTGGCCCAACCTCTGTGGGCGCCATTGTTCCCTTTGAAATACTAGTTCCTAGAGCAGCGTTTCTCAACCAGTCAAAAGGGTCCCGACCCGAAACGTCACCTCTCCATTTTCTCTAGAGATGCTGCCTAACCCGCTGAGTTACCCCAACATTTTGTGTCTCTCTTCAAAAAGCTATTTTGTAACTCAGTTCTCAATTAATATGTTAGATTAGACAAATGATTAGTTAGTTCTAACTGTGGTCTACCATGATAAGAGATGATTTCCCAGCCTACCAAAAGCCGGATGGTATATCTTCTTACCAGACAACAGCATCGGGTCTCTGTCTAGGCGTTTCTTCACATGGTCAGACTCTCCAGTAAGCGAGCTTTCATCTATCTTTAGATCATTTCCATGAATAAGTATACCATCAGCAGGTAAGAGGTCACCTGAAATGCAGAAAGCCACAAACTTCTAGTTTTAGTTCATCATTTAACCATCTATTACAATTCATGTTCAGCCCATTACAATGTTCCCCAATTCTCCAATACATATCAAATTTGATGTTACTTTGCAGACAAAATAAAAATGAGAATTTAAAATGTTAGCACAAGCAATCCATTTGTTTTCCTACAGTCTGCAACCATATGCTAACATGGTCATCTGCACGTGCAACAGCAGCAGAGAAATTTTGAAGACTTGGATTGCATTTTGTGAGCATGAGATTGACAAATTAGGGTGGTCGGAGTTGAAGCAAACAAGGCAGTCATATCATATGTTTAGTAGCCTATGAGGATTAGAATTTCATCTGGAAATATTAACTTTTCCAAGTCAAGGTTTTCACTGTAGTTCCAATGAGGCAGCTGGCCAATGTTAACCAACATAGATACATAGCATCCTTTTCATTATAATCATTAAATGTGCTCTACAAATCAAACGTTGCACGAAGGTTACAATAATTGCATAGTAGTCTTGTGCATTGAATGGAAGTTTATTTCACCTAATTTTATTCCCAGACCTACGAATGAATGAATCAGACATTAGACCAATTTGAACCGAGGGCTCACCTATCAGAATACATATATCCACTCCAACCTGGCACACCCTTATCCTGTGCTGCAACTGTTAGTAGCACCTGATCTAATGTTTTCTGGAAATTTCAAACACTACATCAGCTTGCACCTCTTTTCCACTCCGTTTGTTACATCCTTAAACTCTAGCTAATTTGTCATAAAACCATGTCATAAAACCATGCTGATTTTGGGTGTTATAATTTTCTAAACATCTCGATTTTTACCTCCAGAATAGTGGATTCATCAGTTCCTTGCTTCCTGCCTTCCTCCTCTCATGGTGTTACATTTGCAGCTATAATCTTCTGATACCTTTCCAGACTCCAGGGAACTTTAATAAATTACAACCAATGCATCCACTTCCTTTAAGATCACCAGGCAGGGGTCCAGGGCAATAGATCTTGCCTGGTACTTGAGTTTTTTGCCGGTAGGAATTATTTTAAGTCCCATTGTCCCTTGACTGTTATTGGGATTTATTTTTAACACTAATGAATGCACGAGAATCTTCAAATTGCAACCTATTCAGCTCCCTTTATTTTATTACAGCCATACATATAAGGCAGAGAAGTCCTGAGCGAACTCATTGGAGACCCTGGGTCTATCTTTTAATTGTACTGTACTGGACTTTATCTTGCACTAAACGTTATTCTTATTATCGTGTATCTGTACACTGTGGACGGCTTGATTGTAATCATATATAGTCTTTCTGCTGACTGGATAGCACGCAACAAAAATCTTTTCACTGTGCATTGGTACACATAACAATGAACTAAACTAGGATGACAAACAATAATGACAGATATAAGCAGTGACAGATATAAGCAGCGGGTGACAGACTCAATACAACATAGTTTCTGGTAAATATCATTTCTTAATTTAACCTCATATTTTAAAGTAAAAAGTAAGAACTTTAATTACCATATTTAATTTGAGCAATGTCACCAACCACCAGTTCTGCCACAGGTATCTGGATAACTTGGCCACCTCTTATCACTGAGAATTTCTGCTCCTGCTCTATCCTGTTTTGTAGACCTCTAAATTGTTTTTCCTTACTCCAGTCATTGAAAGCTGTAACCAGCACCACACAAATAACAGAAACAAGAATGGCAACTCCTTCGATCCAACCAGCTTGCGATTCATGGTCATCATCATGATCATGTGTAACTTTACCACAAGCTGCAGAAAGAACATAAGCAATACATAAGCATAGATTACACATGCACAAGATACAAACATGGCAGAATCTACAAGCATGAATAAAATCAATTGATAGTCGACTGCATTTCTATCACAAACTTGAGCTCGACAATTTAACAATATTAATACACAGCGGAGCTTCTAACAAATACTATCTTAATGACATTAGTTAAATCAATGATTAGATAACACCGTTGGTAGAGCTGCTGTCTCACAACTCCAGAGAAACAGGTTCAATCCTAACCTTGGTCGCTGTGTCTGTGGAGTTCGCACGTTCTTCCCGTGACTGCATAGTTTTCTTCTGAGTACCCCAGTTTCCTCCCACATCCCGAAGATATGCGGGTTTGTAGGTTAATTGTGTTTACAAACCTGTTGTGCTACTGCAAGTAAGAATTTCATTGTTCTGTTTCGGTACAAAAGAATTAAATAAATTTGACTCTAAATTGTCCGTTGTGTGAGTGAATGCAAGAGTGGGATAACAGAACTATTGCGAGTGGGCAATCGATAAGACAGTGAGCCGAAGGGCCTGTGTCCATGCTGTATCTTTCAATCACTCAATCAATACAAAAAACTTTTTTTTTTAATGCAGAATTTGGTAATAGGCAGTACAGCTCAATTTCCTTGGCACACTTGATAATTTAATTTGAACTGTATATCATTTTTATGCTCAATTACCTCGAGCAAATAAAAAAAATTGCAAGCAGTCATTTTTAACCAAGATATATTAATTACCAAGCAGGAAATAACCAAGATTACAGGAAGATCAGCAAGAGGATATTCAACCCGGCACAGAAAACACTGAATTATGAAATATTTCGGAAATCACACTGAAGACCATGGCACCAAAAATATGAATCCTGATTAAATTTAGCAACACATGCAAAGTTAAACAATATGACCCATTTTCCCAAGGGGATTGTTGAAAGTCTGCTCCAAAACACCACCCATTCGCGAGAACAACTTCTTTCAGGCTTTCTTCTCGGTTGATTGAACCTCAATGTTAATTTTTAGGACTGTATGAATATCTTTAGATCCAATAGTGACTAGATTTGTCAATCGTGTTTATCAGGAGGGCAATCACCCTGGAAGCCTCCTCCACCTCTTGACATAAGGCAAGTAATGACAAACTATTGGAGGTGTTCATCATTATTTGTGAGTACCATCTCCTGTCATGCTTTTCAACTACCAAGAACTCAATGTAGAACTGTTGGCCACCAAGAGGACTAATGTGCAAATCTTGCAAGGTGTTCAAATTTCAACTTTCAAAGTATCATTCATTTCTCAAAGCCAAATCCAAGATCACATCCCTCCACTTGTACAGTGCAACGTTTGATTCCAGCCCAGGAATATGCTTTCAGATCTCATTCCAGAATGTGAACAAGGAACTGCAGACGTGATTTACAAAAGACAGTGCTGGAGTAACTCACCAGGTCAGGTAGCATCTCTGGAGAACATGGATAGGTGACTCTTTGGGTTGTGACTCTTCAGGAGCTCTCTGCTCCCCCCATCCCCGCCTCCTGATGAACATGGATAGTGTTCACCCGTTCTCACTTTTCACCCCAGCTGCCTCCACATCGAACTGCCATTTCCATCACCGATATGATCCCACCACCAGTCACATCTTCCCATCCCCACCCCTTTGCGCCTTCCGCTAAAGTGAGGCCATAAGCAAACTGTAGGAGTAGCACCTCATATTCCGCTTGGGTAGCTTACAACCCAACGGTATGAACATTGAATTCTCTATTTTTAAATAACTACAAAACCACCCACTTCCCTTCTCCCCCCCTCTCCACCTGTACCCCACACCCTTCCACCTATATTCTCCCTCTAGCTTCACAATTTGCAGCTCTTCAATCCTATTGTCTAACATCTTCTATCTTTTCATCGCTGACTTTTGTCTAACCATATGTCTCTCATCCGTCCTCCTCTCCCTTTACAAGTATCCATTTATTATTTGCCAGGTTTTGTCCTGCCCCTTTCTTCTAACTTTCTTCACACCCCTACAATTAGTCTGAAGAACGGTCCCGACCCAGAACATCACCGACACGCGTTCTAGAGAGATGCTACCTGACCTGCTGAGTTACTCCGGCATTGCCTATTTTCAGATCGCAATCCACTCCTTAGCCAGGAAGTATTGTTGAGGCATTCAGAGAATCATACAACACCAAAGGGGCCCTTTCTGCCCAGCGTCTATGCCAGCCATAATGCCTATTTATTCTAATCCCATTTACCCGACTTAGGCCTGTATCAGTCTACACCTTTCCTATCCAAGTTAGGGATTGCACAGTGGCACTGCTGATAGAACTGCGGCCTCACAGTATCAGAGACCTGGGTTCGATCCTGACTGAGTGCTGTCTGTGTGAAGTTTGCATGTTCTCCCCGTGAACCTGTGGGTTTCCTCCAGGTGCTCCAGTTTCCTCCCACATTCCAAAGGCGTGCGAGTTTGTAGATTAATTGGCCTCTGTAAATTGCTCCAAGTGTTGGGAGTGGATGCGAATGTGGGATAACATAAAATGAGCATGGTGCGTGCTTCCTCCGGGTGCTCCAGTTTCCTCCCACATCCCAAAAACGTGCAAGTTTGTTGGTTAATTGGCCTCTGTAAATTGCTCCGAGTATGTGGGTGTGAATGTGCGATAACATAGAATTAGTATGAAGGGGTATTAACGGTCGGCATGGACTCGGTGTGCTGAATGGCTTGTTTCCATGCTGTATATTCCAATTATTTTCAATCAAAGTATCTGTCCAAATTTCTTTTAAATATTGTACTTGAACACTCAGGTTATGTGTCATACACATATTTATCTTAAACAAATACATAAGATGCAAAGGTTAATCACAAGGTAATAATTAAATAACTGTTAAAATGACATTAAACTTGAAAAGGTATTTACAAATAGATTTGCAGACCACGAATAAGGAAACATCTTCACCTTCAAGTGGACTATTATTACTTAGTTTCACAGGTAATTATGGATGGGTTATAAAATATTAGCATCATCATTGCACACATCCTAAGAATGAATATAAAGTGTTGTTTGGTTATCGTTGGTCTGCAAATGTGCTCATAAATGCCTAAGTTTAATAAGTAAAGTCAATATAACATCTATTAGATTATTGCCTAGTGATTATTATTTGCAGTACTTCCTAGTAATTTAATCCTAATTCTGTTTACCTGGATATTTTATGACATGCTCCCAAAATAAAGTGATGGTATAAGACCGTAAATAATATTAAGACATTTAAAATCTGTTGGACATTTAGAACTACTTATTTCCTAAAGACATCCTTTCGTCCTTTAAAACATTCTTTCAGATAATGGATGGCTCGAGCACAATGCTAATTTGAAAGTGATTTTCAACAAAAAGTCAATTTGCAAATTGAGAAACACAAAATCAGTACGGGCTCATTTAACACATGCAATAATACCGGATAATTTTCCAAAACGTTTTTTCTTCCCTCTCTCTGCACAAATATCTCCAGTTAATGTTAACACTTGAGCATTCAGCAGAACTGTTGGGAGCAGATTACTGAGCTAATTCATTATCTGCATCAATTTTTTGCATTTAGAACATGGTACTCAAAATATACCGAGGTATTCTGATGGTTAATCCAGAAATTCAGTTTCTTTCTGGAACACAAAATATCGGGTTAAAGAGTCAGCGAAGACATCATATAGTTTTGTTTTAATTTTGGTGATACAGCGTGGAAACAGGCCCTTCGACCCACCATGCTGACCATCGATCACCTATTCACATTAGTCCTGTTATCCCACTTTCACATCCTACATGCTAGGGGCAATTTACAGAAGCCAATTCATCTCCAAACCTGCATGTCTTTGGAATGTGGGAGCACCCAGAGAAAACTTACGTGGTGACAGGGAGAATGTGAAAACTACGCACAGACAGCACCCATAGTCAGGATCAACCCAGGTCTCTGGCACTGCGAGGCAGAAGCCCTATCACTGCACTACTATTTGTTATTAATATTTTAGTTGCAAATTGTTAAAACAGTTTAAATACTTGCCTGCATTCTTCCCTCCAGGAGGATTATAGAAAGAAAGGCCTAGCGATATTATGGCTGCAATTTCTAAAATAATTAAGGTGACGTCTTGTAGAGCTTCCCATACTAGCTGAAGAAAAGTTTTTGGTTTTTTAGGTGGTATAAAATTTTCCCCAAAAGCTTGATGCCTTCTGCTGAGATCTGCAGGATCACCAGATAACCCTGTGGAGAAAGAGAAGAAAATATAAGTGGGTAACGTTTCACACATTCTCCTGGAACAATCAACAACATCAAGCCACCATTAAAATGAACATTGGAAAGGTGCAATTTTGACCTGACAAACTACATAAGGAGAAATATTTTACACAGCAGCATAAGGCAGAGCAACCTACGGGCTAAGTGCTGCAAAACTGGAAATAGTATGAATGAGTAGTTGATGATCAGTATAGATCTGGGCTGTAGTCTTCTATGCCATAGAGCCTTGTTAACCATTTTCTCATTCTACCCTGTTACTCTCGATGACTTTGTACCATACACCTAGTCCCTCTTCTCCCACTTCTTTTAGAACATTATCCCTTTTTGCCTTTTATTCTACCTGTCAAAATGCATCAGTTTACACTCATGTTAAGCTTCCATCTGCAACAAATCTGCTCAATCTACCAGTTTATTTATATCTTGCTTCAATTTATCACTTTGCAAATAGCATTAGCAGGTTTTGCCTCATCTGCAAATTTAGATTGTGGCTTGGACACACCCCCAAAGTCTCGGTTATCACTACATGTCAAAACATCTTAAGAATGCCGCTAAATGCCATCCTCCAGCCTGACAAACAACCATTCATCTCTGTTGACTGTTAATTAGCCAACTTCCTATCCATTCTATTGATATCCCTTTTATCCAGCTTGCTTCAATTATTTTTACACAGCCCTCATCACAAGCTCTCTGGAAATCCATGGCCATCGCATCCAGTGCTTCATCCTCCACTCTATACCTTACCTAGAAAAAGGTTATCAAACACAGTTTACCTTAAAATCAAGTCTGGTTTTGTTTAACCAAATCATTTTCCTCCAGGTGACTATTGAAAGCTTTCCCCCACAAGATGGCATTGTCTGGTCTGGTGATGTTGGGCTTACCCAGTCTCCATCTTTCGACCACGGGAATAACATTCACCACAGTCCAATCCTCTAGCACCATACCCCTTTCGCCAAACAGCATAAAGATAAATGCCAGTAACCTGTCATTTCCTTCCATATTTCCCTCAGCACCATCAGATGCATCCCATTTGATCCTGGTGACTCTACTACTCTCAGATCAGCCAACAATTAACCAGCTCTAATAGCTCCATACCATGAATTGTTCACATATCTAACGTCTCTGTTATCTCCTTCACTATTACTTTGAGAACACCATTTTTCCTGGTCGTAAGGTACAAAACTCAGCATTCTTAGATGTTCCAATGTTTGTCCTTAAGTCCCAATCCTCTATGTACTACCCATTTTCTGTGCAAATGTCTACACTTTGGTATTATGCCAACACTACATTTCTCAAATGTTCTCTGCCAACAGTTTTCTCTTTTGTAATCAACATGGCTCTCCCAAATTTTTGAAACCTGACATTTGTTATAAGTAGCTTTATATTTCCGAGCATATCTTAACATCCAGAGTTCAATTAAAAAAATTGGTCTAAGGTTCACAAGAAAAGTGATAGATTGAAAATATTCACTTTCAGTCGGATGTCACAACTCCATCCACAAACAAATGCTTCTTAACCCAAAAACAGGATCAAAAGCAGCATGAATTAAGTGAAGAACTTCGTACTCTTGCCAAAATCTCCCACAAGAAAAAAATTGCAGAGGTTGGCAAAAAAAAAGAAGAAAATATTGGAAATCATCAGCAAATCTGGCAATACCCATGGAGCATAAACCCACCTCATCAGGGCAAATGAGATGGAGAAGCTGGTGGACTGGGAAGCAAGATGAGAGAAAGAATTGCCAAACTACACATGGAAATCTGTGGGCATACAAAGGAAGCTGGTCAATAGATTATCCCAACAATTAAGACAGGAAAGGACATCACAGCCAGGCCATGAAAGACTCCTCACACTCAAATAAATATACCATTTTGATTGACTCATCACACTCAAACAAATATATCAAATGGTCAATTCGTCCCTTCCCACCCAAACCACCCCCTCCCCAGGTACTTTCCCTTGCAACCACAGGAAATGCTACACTTGTCCCTTTATCTCCCCCCTCGACTCCATCCAAAGATCCAGGCAATCTTTCCAGGCAAGGCAGAGATTCGCCTGCACTTCCTCCAACCTCTACTGTATCTATCCACTGTTCCAGGTGTCAACTTCTCTACATCGGCGAGGCCAAGTGTAGGCTTGGCGATCGCTTCGTCCAACACCTCTGCTCAGTTCGCAATAACCAACCTGATCTCTCGGTGGCTCAGCACTTCAATTCCTCCTCCCATTCCGAATCTTCTGTCCTGGGCCTCCTCCATTGCCAGAGTGAAGCCCAGCACAAAGTGGAGGAACAGCACCTCATATGTCGCTTGGGTAGTTTACACCTCAGCAATATGAACATTGACCTACAATTTCAGATAGTCCTTGCTTTCTCCCTCCTTCCCCTCCCCTTCCCAGCTCTCCCACAAGCCCACTGTTGTTTATTGGTGGCCCAATGAATAAAAACACATTCATGATAAAGTCCAACTTTATTTCATCGAGTACACTAGAGCATTTCAACAGTCAGTTGCTGCTTGCGTCTCGCTTATCAACTGGCCCCGAGCGAGGGAGTCTTTGTGTGAGTACCGTAATACTCTGTAAAAGGTGGCATGCATATTTGTGTAGTGAAGGTTATAAATGGCATGAATTAATAAGGGTTAATAAAGGTCAATCTACATCCTTTCTCTTAAAGAAGAAAATGGTGGTCAGGGGAGTAAATATGAAACACAAGCATAGATGCGGCGTTTATTATTTTACTGCATATGAGAGCACATAAACTAAACAGGCCATGCACAGTTCAGGTATAGCCAGTAAATTTTCCAATTAGCGGGTTTGGCTTGCAGACACGACCTGCACGTGTACGATAATAACCTCCAGCAGACACCTCATCCTTCACTGGGGAAACAAGTCTCATATCAGGTGAATGCGGAGAAGACACCGGTGGAGATTGGGGCACCGGGGAAGGCAGGGATGGTGCTGGCACCGGCAGAGGAATCGCTGGAGCAGCATTCGCAGAGCGTGAGGGGAGACCGGCAGGCTGGTCAAGGTAGGGACGTGGAGGTGCTGGTTCATTAACTGGAAGGAGGTGTTGGCGGGTTCGCCGATAAATGCCGTTGACCATACTGACCAAGTACGAGCGTGGTTCCGCAGTGGACCCCAGAATGACTCCGAGGCAGTCATAACCATGGAGTGGCCGCAAGCGAACGACCTGTCCCTTGTTGAGCAGTTGAAGCGGAGAGCTGGTTTTATCATAGTATTTTCTTTGTATGATGCGGCGGCGTTGGAGCTGGGATTGGATAACTGACGGTGCACTAACTTGTAGATCTGGTAGTTGCTTGGCCAAAGGCAGAGTGGAGCGGATTCGCCGCGACATGAGCCGTTTGGCTGCAGATCCTAGGAGATGATTTCTTATAGAAACAGATTTCTTATAGAAACTTATAAAATTCTTAAGGGGTTGGACAGGCTAGATGCAGGAAGATTGTTCCCGATGTTGGGGAAGTCCAGGACAAGGGGTCACAACTTAAGGATAAGGGGGAAATCCTTTAAAACCGAGATGAGGAGAACTTTTTTCACACAGAGAGTGGTGAATCTCTGGAACTCTCTGCCACAGAGGGTGGTTGAGGCCAGTTCATCGGCTATATTTAAGAGGGAGTCAGATGTGGCCCTTGTGGCCGGGAGGGATCAGAGGGTATGGAGAGAAGACAGGTACGGGATACTGAGTTGGATGATCAGCCATGATCATATTGAATGGCGGTGCAGGCACGAAGGGCCGAATGGCCTACTCCTGCACCTAATTTCTATGTTTCTATTTTTCTATAATCACGGACGATGTTCCAAAGGTTGAGTAAGTCGAGATAAACATCAGAGCCGGCCCTATATGAGCGTTCCATTAGTTTCTTTGCACTTTTAACGTGCGCTCAGCCAGGCCGTTGGACTGCTGGTACTCGGGGCTACTGGTGATGCGGTAAATGTCCCAACTTTTCGTGAAATTCCTGAAGAGCAGACTGGAAAACTGAGGTCCATTATCTGAGTAGCTTTAGGGGGGCTCTGAGGACAGAGAAGACTGAATGATCATGGCTGTGGTCAGGCTTCTGAGCAGGTCGATTTCAAACCATCCTGAGTAGGATTCAACTAGAACCACGTATTGTTTGCCGCATCACTCAAAGATGTCAGCTGCTGCTGTGGACCAGGGTAAGTCCGGCGTGAGGTGCGAGACGAGTGGTTGCTTCTGTTGGTGCGGGATCAAGCTATTGCAGATCAGACAGGCAGCAACCTTTTCTAGAATGTAGTTAGCCATGTCTGGCCAGAACAGCATTCCTTTCGCATGTTGAAGAGTTATTTCTGCAGCGGGATGGCCCCCATGGACAATGTCGAAGTACTTGCTGTGAAGAGACTTCGGGATGACTGCCTTGTGTCCTTTCATTATCACGCCATCCTGAATGACCAGTTCAGCACGGACTGGGGAAAATTGTTGGACAGCTTATGGCAGGTGGTGCTGTTTGTCTGGCCAGCCACGGCGCCCTTGAACGATTATCTCTGCTCATTTAAACTCATTTAAACACCCGATTTCACCATTAATCTCCCCGATTTTCACGTCTTCTTCTGATGATATCACCCTTATACAACACCAGGCAACTTCGGTGAGTTTTTTTAAAATCGGTGCTGACTTAAAACGGCTTTTACAATTTTTTACGGGGGAGAAGCTCAATGCCGCGCCTTAATTCTCCATGACGCCGCCGGAAGTCCCTGCAGCTGTTTGTGACACTAAGATGTCTAAACCGGCAGATGGGAGGCAGGAGACCATCACAACCGTGTACCCTTCATGCACATCATCAGATAGGTATTTTTCACAGGTTGGGCGAGGTGCCCGTGAGAGGGTGTTAGCTAAGTGCATGTCCTTACCACGTTTGTAGGTTAGTCTGATGTCATATCTCTGCAGTTCCATCATCATGCGTTGTAAGCGCGCTGGTGCCGTGTGGATCTGCTTACTGAGGATACCGACTAGGAGCTGGTGATCGGTTTTGATTGTGATCGGGTTGCCAAAGATATAGTCCATGAATTTCTTGCTGGCAAAGGTTACTGTGAGTAGCTCCTTTTCGATTTGAGCGTAGCGCTGTTCAGTGTCAATCATGGTACGGGAGGCATAGGCAACTGGTCTGGAGCCCTTTCCGTTGTCTTGTAGACAAGCAGTGCCCAGTCCATACTGGGAGGCATCACAGGTAAGGGTGACGCGTAATTTGGCATCAAAGTATACAAGGGTTGGAGCGCTAGAAATTAGTTGTTTTTGAGGGTTTCAAATGCCCTCTGCTGGTGTTGGTGCCAGGACCAGTGCGTTTCCTTGCGGGTCAGTTGTCGCCACGAGACAGATAGCTCACTGATGTTTGGGATGAATTTCCCAAGATAGTTTACAATGCCTAAGAGTCGTTGCAGAGCAGTTACGTCCGTAGGTGCTGGCAATTCATTGATGGCAATGGTTTTAGACGGGTCTGGTTTAAGCCCGTTGTTGGTGAACACGTGGCCCACATAAGTTACTTTGTCAACCCCGGAACCTGCATTTGAGAGGGTTGAGTTTGAAATTTATCTCTCTGCCATGATCCAAGACCTGTTTCAGGTTTGAGTCATGTTCTTGTACATTGCGTCCAGTGGCCAGGATGTCGTCTACAATTATGTAACATGCGTAGTTATCAAAGAGTTGTTCCATAGTACGCTGGAATACCTCACTGGCTGAATTGATGGCAAATGTCATTCGTTAAAAACGGTAGCGTCCGAAGGGCGTCGCGATTGTGGTTAACATGGAGGATGCGTGGTCTACTGGCATTTGCCAAAATGAGTTCTTTGCATCTAGGACAGAAAATATTTTGTGACTTTACCCAGGTTGGCAGCGACTTCTTCCACCGTCCGCATTGGGTGGTGTGGGCGTTTGATGGTTGACTGTTTTTGTCTACCCATCATTTTATAGGTCTGTTATTGACATCAACCTTTAGAAATCATCCCATTACAGCACTTTTCTACCTCATTCTCAGGATCCTGAGGGGACTGGCCTGGTGGACCCAGAAAGGTAAACCAGAAGATGCAAAATTTAATCAGGAGACATATCGAAGTTTTGCAAAATGACGTGTACTTTATAAAAGCAATGTCATCTTGAAATATAAAATTTGGTGTATTTTACTGAGATATGGCTCAAGATAGGAAGGAACAGAAATTAACTAAAACAAATTTTAAACACCTCCACGAATACTAATGGGGCTGACCCACTGTACGAGCTCATTCAAGAGCTCTCCCGAATTTAAAAAAAATCAAACTCGTGGAAGCATGTAGAATGTACTTAGTGGGTACGTCTGAGCTTGGGACGTCTCTTAGCGGCCCGTAACGCTAACGGCAGGGAAACGCGGTAAGCTCGGGAAGACCCGTGAAGATTTTTCAACATGTTGAAAAATGTCCACGAGAGCCCCGAGTACCTACGAGTGGCCATTACCGTAAATCTCCGAGTTCGAATCAGTGCAAACTCAGGAGAACTCTTAGAAACATAGAAATTAGGTGCAGGAGTAGGCCATTCGGCCCTTCGAGCCTGCACCGCCATTCAATATGATCATGGCTGATCATCCAACTCAGTATCCCGTACCTGCCTTCTCTCCATACCCCCTGATCCCCTTAGCCACAAGGACCACATCTAACTCCCTCTTAAATATAGCCAATGAACTGGCCTCAACTACCCTCTGTGGCAGAGAGTTCCAGAGATTCACCACTCTCTGTGTGAAAAAAGTTCTTGAATGAACTCGTACAGTGGTACAGGGCCATTAGCAAGAGCATAATGAACAGTAGTAAAAGGAACTGCAGATGCTGGTTTATAATAAAGAGAGATAGAAAATGCTGGAGTAATTCAGTAGTTTGTGCGTCATCTCTGGAAAATATGGATAGATGACTTTTGAGTTGGGTCCCTTCTTCAGTAGTGAAGAGTAGTGGCCTTAGTCATGAGGGAGAGAATAGGTAGATCGTAGAATTTAAGGGAAGATAATTAAAATAGGTTTTATGGCTACTGGAAGTACCAGCCCATGACAAGCTCAGGAGCATGGCAAAATTTACAAATCCAGATGTAAAGAACATGTATCACATTGGGATAAGCAGAAAACAGAACTTTTGTACTAAGGAGTTTTCTGCAACATGTGTAGGAAGGAAATGCAGATGCTGGTTTAAATCGATGATAGAAACAAAATACTGGAGTAACTCAGCGGGACAGGCAGCATCTCTGGTGGGAAGGAATGGGTGACGTTTCAGGTCAAGACCCTTCTTCAGTCTTCAGTTTTAACCCAAAACATCACCCATTCATTCTCTTCAGAGATGCTGTTTTCCGCAACGTCCCATATTTGAAAATGAGCCAAATTAGAATTAATAGCAGATTCAAAACACAATAATCTATTCATTAATGTAATACAAGTGCATGATGATCAATGTTCAAGGCATGTATGTGGGAAATCTATAAATGCACAAATCTGTTCAAATTATATATTGCCCTTAGGAAATCATTTCTAAAATTGTGTACGTGCCTGGTCTCCCAACTCGGGGAAGGATACAAGCATGAAAGAGTGTGTCACAAAGGTTCACTGAATGGGGATGGTAGGTTTGTCTTATGTGCAGAGATATAGGTAGAGCAGCTTTATCGAGTGTTTGGTGGATGCGATCTTATGAAAACTTAACATTTTTACAGGAAGATGTGGTGACATTTTCCTTGACTGGGTCATCTAGATTTCAGAGTTATACAACACGGAAACAGGACCTTTGGACCAACTTGTCGAAGCTGACCAAATTACCTATCTACGTAAGCCCCATGTGCCCACATTCCTCAAAACCATTCCTATCCATGTACACGCCCAAATGTCCTTTAAACATTGCTATTCTAACTGCCCCTTCCACTTCCTCTGGTAGCTCATTTTATATACCCATCATCTTCTTTGAATAAGTTGTTTCTCAAGGACCCTTTACATTTTTACCCTCACCATAAATTTTACACTCTACTACACAGGGAAAAGGACCAACTATTCACCTTATCTATGCCCCTTCACAATTTTGTAAACCTCTACGGCCATTAAGTGCGGCCCCTTGAATGAATCCAAATTTTGTAGAACAAATCCTTTTATTTTTAGTAATGTTTTTATTCATCTTATTATTTTTTATTTTAATCTTAAAATGAATGTATTTAAAATACCAAAGAGTAAAAGATTCAACAAATAATCCTCCCCGACTGACGGTCACAATTAAAACATTAGTAAGTCATGAGGGCTATTTTAACACCTATTAACTCATGATTTAGTTCTAATGCGACTCTAGAAAGCAGTCACAACAAAGTCATTAAAAGGTTAGTTAACTTTAGAATTAATATTTTTTTCATTTTCTTGAAGTTAGTACATAGTAGTTAGATTTTTACAAAATAATGTACATTTTGAAGTATATCTAATTGAAGTTTCTTCGATGCGGCCTTATTAGATTGCAGCTAACTTAATGCGGCATTCCAACATGAAAAGGTTCCCCAGCCCTGGATTAGCCATTCAAGACAGATAAGACGACTGACTACCTTCATATCAATGGTAGTGAATACTTGGGATTTCTGCTCATAGCAGATGAGCAGAAATGAGCATATGCTCAATGAGCATACTCAAGACAGATTGATAGATTAAAAAAAAAATATTAGTGGAATCAAAGATTAGTGAATTGGTGTGATAAGCAGACAAATGATCAGCCATGATCTTAATGAAAGGTGCTAAAGGTATAAGGGGCTGAATGGTTTACCACACGTTTATTTCTTATGTTTGAGAAGAATTTTCAAAGCCAGCATTTGTGCAAGAGTCAATATCTTGCTTAAAAAAAAGCCACAAATAAGTAAAAGTCAAGGATTGGCAAATCAAAACCAGAGGCAAAAGTGAAAACTAGCACCACATTCTGGCAACAGGAAGATATCCCAAGAACAACAGATAAGGTAGGTAGGCAAGAATCACAAACAGAGAATGCAAAGAAATTGCCAATGATGAGCAAAATTAAAATTGAAAGAATAGTATGTACGACATTAAAAATACTAAATCAAGGACAGGGCACGCCAAAGGTAACAAATGCAAAACAAAATACGAGTATAATAGCAGCCGTATAAATTGATATTCCTAGATTCTCACATCAGGATTTAAGAAAATGGACATCATCGCAGATGTCCTCGCTCTGAAGAACTGCATTATCACTGCCATATAAAGCAAGGGGGAAGGGAAAACAGGAAATTATACTCCAGAAGGCCCAACATCTTTTGTTCGGAAGTTAGTTTATATTTAACATAAAGGTGAGATACTGTGAATGGTGGAAACATTAAAAAAAAGTACACAATGCTGTGAATACTACACAATGCAGGTAGGGTCTTTGGAGAGATCCAATTACGTTTTGGATTGATGACTCTTCAGAAATAAATGAATGAATGGACACCTTAGGATTTTTCAGATTATACATTTCAGCATAGTTTTGTAAAGCAGAATTGAAGCCCTGAAGAACTGAAGCACAAATAAAAGCAGTGAATCAGCAACGCCTTTGGCTATTATGTACAAGGGAGGTGCCGTGGTAGTCTGGCACGTTGATCTGTACAAGGCACACGCCAACTCTCAGTCACCTCCTCCTACTTATCCTTGGACCATGACCCTGCAGACGAGCACCTGGCCACCATCTCTAGCACTATCACTGACTTCATCACTTCCGGCTCCCTGCCCTCCCAAGCCTCCAACCTCATCGTTCCCCAGCCCCGCAAGACACAAATTTACCTTCTTCCCAAAATCCACAAACCTGACGGTCCCAGCAGACCCACTGTTCGTCCTACCAAACTTATTTCCACATACCTCGACTTCATCCTATCCCTCCTGGTTAAATCCCTTCCTATCTATGTTCAAGACACCTCACACGCTCTTACTCTACTCCATAACTTCCGTTTTCTAGGCCTCCATTCCCTCATCTTCACCATGGATATCCAGTCACTCTACACCTCCATCCCCCACCAGCCCTCCGTTTCTTCCTCGACCGCAGAACCAACCAATCCCAGTGTACTGACACTCTCCTCCGCCTTGCCCTTAACAACTTTCCTGCACCTAGGAGGAGGTGTTCCAAACCAGTGCATCGGAGATGTCCTCATTCTTCAGGGAACAGGGGTTCCCCTCTTCTACTCTAGATGAGGCTCTCACCATGGTTGCTTCTACACCCCGTAACTCTGCTCTCACTCCCCATCCCCCCATTCGTTACAAGGGCAGAATCCCCCTTGTCCTCACCTTCCACCCTACCAGCCGTCACATACCACAAATAATCCTCCGACATGTTCGTCACCTCCAACAGGATCCCACCACCGGCCACATCTTCCCATCTCCTCCCGTCTGCTTTCTGCAGGGACCGCTCCCTCCGTAACTCCCTGTTCAATTTGTCCCTTCCCACTCAAACCACGCCCTCTCCTGGCACTTTCCGTTGCAACAGCAGGAAATGCTACACTTGTCGCTTTACCTCCCCCCCTCGACTCCATTCAAGGACCCAAGCAGTCTTTCCAGGTGCGGCAGAGGTTCACCTGCACCTCCTCCAACCTCATCTATTGCATCCGCTGCTCTAGGTGTCAGCTGCTCTACATCGGTGAGACCAAGCGTAGGCTTGACGATCGCTTCACCCAACACCTCCGCTCGGTTCGCATTAACCTACCTGATCTTCCGGTGGCTCAGTACTTCAACTCCCCCTCCCATTCCGAATCCGACCTTTCTGTCCTGGGCTTCCTCCATGGCCAGAGTGAGAACCACCGTAAATTGGAGGAGCAGTACCTTATATTTCACTTGGGCAGTTTTCACCCCAGTGGTATGAACATTGACTTCTCTAATTTCAGGTAGTCCCTGCTTTCTCCTCTCTTTCTCAGCGCTCCCTCAGCTCACTGTCTCCGCCTCTTCCTTTCTTCTACCCGCCCCTCCCCACACTCACATCAGTCTGAAGAAGGGTTTCGACACGAAACATTGCCCATTTCCTTCGCTCCATAGATGCTGCCTCACCCGCTGAGTTTCTCCAGCATTTTTGTCTACTTTTGAAAATGCATTTGATAAGTTTACTCATAATAGATTAGTAACTAATGTTGGTATTACACAAATCATTGACCACATCAGTAGAGATAACAAAGGGTATTCATTGTTAAGATCTGATTAATGGTGCCCTGCAGAACCCATCTATTAATATAGTTATAGAGTCAATATAGCATGGAAACAGGCCCTTCCACCCAACTTGCCAATGCCGACCAAGATCCTCTCCTGCCCACGTTTGGCAATGTGCCTCTAAGCCTTTCCAATCTATGTACCTGTCCAAATGTCTTTTAAATGTTGTTTCAGTACCTGCTTCAACTACCACCTCAGGTAGCTCATTCCATATTTTACCCAGAGTACGGGAATCAAGAACCAAAGGACATAGGTTAAAGGTGAGAGAGGAAAGGTTTAATAGGAACCTGAGCGACAACTTTGTCCACACAGGGTGTTCCATATACCCACCACCCTGTGTGAAAAAATTGCCCCTCAGGTCCCTATTAAATTTTTCCTCTCTCATCTTCAACTTATGTTCTCTAGTTCTTTATTCCCCTACTCTGGGTAAAAAAAGCAGTGACTAGTGGGGTGCCGCAAGGCTCAGTGCGCAGACACCAGTTATTTACAATATATATTAACTATTTAGACAAGGGAATTAGTCTGCAGATGACAAAGCTGGATGGCAGTGTGAGCTGCGAGGAGGAAACTATGGGGCTGCAGGGTTGCTTGGATAGGTTGGGTGAGTGGGCAGATACATGGCAGCAGGGCCGGCCTTAGGAGGTGCGGGGCCCAATTGGGAACAATTTTGGTGAGCCCCAGGTTCCCAGCCAAGGTCTGTACAATCATAGAAATAGAAATAAAGTCTATTATAGAATTTATATCTCCATGGTAGAATTGAAAGTAATAAAAATGTGCGCTTAAAAAGTGCCTGCGAGTTAATGGACCAAACAGATCTAAGCTACATTTTAATATTAAATTGCACACATGTAAGCCTACAAGTAACAAACAAAATTGTAGATCACCTCTGAAAAGTACATGGTTACAATACCACTTGTTTTAGTAACTGAAATGGAAAAAAAAAGTAATTTAATTAACTAGATCCTGGAAAAACAATAACCATTGGTGTAAAACCAGTCCAGGCATTAAATGTTGGGCTTCAGCCCCATCCTAACTTAGTTGTGTTTGTGTGTTAGTTGTGTATGTGTTAGTTGTCTGTGTATGGAAAGGAGAGAAGGGAGGGAGAGAAGCAAAGATCCTATAGTGGAGATCTTTGGAGAGAAGGGAGGAAGGAGAGATGGGAGGAAGGAGAGAAGGGAGGGAGGAGAGAAGGGAGGGAGGAGAGAAGGGAGGGAGGGAGGAGAGAAGGGAGGGAGGGAGGAGGAGAGAGGGAGGGAGGGAAGTAGAGAAAGAAGGGAGGGAGGGAAGGAGAGAAGAAGGGAGGGAGGGAAGGAGAGAAGGAAAAGCGAAGAGGAAGGAGGGGAGGGAGGGAAGAAGGGAAGGGAGGGAGGGAAGGGAAGGACAGAAGGGAGGGAGGGAGAGGGCTGGTGGCGGGAGCGGATGCTGGGGTCCGGGCGGGCGGGTGTGAGCCGAGGCTTCTAAACGTTACTCCAAACACCGGCCCGGCCCTCCCGGTATTGTTCACCGCGTCTCCCTGGGGAGAGAGAGGGATGGAGCCGGAGCTGTGTGCGTGAAGCACGGCGACTGGTGGGGCTGGAGCGCTGCCCCTGGACCGTGATGGAATGATCCACCTCCCCCTTCTCCATTCACCCCTCACACCCCCCTCCCCGTCTACCTCTTTCTTTTCCCCCTCCACTCACTCTCCCCCCCTCCACCCGGGGAGCGCGGGGCCCCCTTAGGCGCGGGGCCCAATTGGGAGCAATTGGTCCAATTGGCTTAAGGCCGGCCCTGCATGGCAGATGCAGTATAATGTGGATAAATGTGAGATTATCCATGTTGGTGGCAAGAACAAGACGGCACGTGCAACGAGACGCGTGTGTCCTTGTACATCAGTCACTGAAAGTAAGCATGCAGGTACATCAGGTAGTGAAGAAAGCTAATGGCATGTTGGCCTTCATAGCAAGAGGATTTGAGTATAGAGTCATTCTGCAGTTGTACAAGGCCCTGGTGAGATCAAACTTGGAGTATTGTGTTCAAGAAGGAACTGCAGATGCTGGAAAATCGAAGGTACATACAAATGCTGAAGAAACTCAGCGGGTGCAGCAGCATCTATGGAGTATTGTGTGCAGTTTTGGTCTCCTAATTTGAGGAAGGACATTCTTGTTTTTGAGGGAGTGCAGCGTAGGTTCACCAGGTTAGTTCCTGGGATGGCGGGACTGTCATATGATGAAAGAATGGGTCGACTAGGTTTGTATTCACTCAAATTTAGAAGGATGCGAGGGAATCTTATAGAAACATAAAATTCTTAAGGGTTTGGACAGGCTAGATGCAGGAAACATGTTCTCCATGTTGGTTGAGTCCAGAACCAGGGATCACAGTTTAAGAATAAGGGGTAGGCCATTTAAGACTGAGATGAGGAAAACGTTTACACCTAGAGAGTTGTAAATTTGTGGAATTCTCTGCCACAGAAGGCAGTGGAGGCCAATTCACTGGACGTTTTCAAGAGAGAGTTAGATTTAGCTCAGGTTTAAGGAATCAAGGGATATGGGGAAAAAGCAGGAACGAGGTGCTGATTTTGGATGATCCATGAACTATGAGCCAAATGAGCCATGATCATATTGAATGGCGGTGCTGGCTCAAAGGGCCAAATGGCCTACTCCTGCACTTATTTTCTATGTTTCGAATACTCTGCTCTCTGTATTCACCCTATCTATTCCCCTCATGATTTTACACACCTCAATAAGATCACCCCTTATTCACCAGGGAATAAAATCCTAGCTATCCCAACTTCTCCCTATAGACCAGGCCCTCAAGTCAGGGCAACATGGAGTTTAGAAGGATGAGGGGGATTCTTATAGAAACATATAAGATTATAAAAGGACTGGACAAGCTAGATGCAGGAAAAATGTTCCCAATGTTGGGCGAGACCAGAACCAGGGGCTACGGTCATAGAATAAAGGGGAGGTCGTTTAAGACCGAGGTGAGAAAAAACTTTTTCACGCAGAGAGTTGTGAATTTATGGAATTCCCTGCCACAGAGGGCAGTGGAAGCCAAATCACTGGATGGATTTAAGAGAGAGTTAGATAGAGCTCTAGGGGCTAGTGGAGTCAAGGGATATGGGGAGAAGGCAGGCACGGGTTATTGATAGGGAATGATCAGTCATGATCACAATGAATGGCGGTGCTGGCTCGAAGGGCCGAATGGCCTCCTCCTGCACCTATTTTCTATGTTTCTAACCATCATAAATGTATTCTGCACTCTGCCAGGTGATGGAATAGAAACTCACATATCCAAATTTGCTGGTGACAAAGATGACAACACAGACAGTATATGTGCAATAATTAAAATGCAATAATATTTATGGTGGAACGTAGAACTATACAAAATTATGTATTTAAAGGCATCCAACTTTGGATCCAAAGAACAGCATTTGTCAAGGCAAAAGCCATCTGAAAGAGTAGATGTCACTGGAAGCATTTTTTAAATTTGCACTCTGTAACTGGAAACCTCTGATGCTCTTCCACTATAGTATTTTTCTCTTTGCATTGCATACATAGAACATAGAAGAGTACAGCACATGTTTGTACCATACTTGATGCTTAGCTGAACTGATCTCACTTGCCTGCAAGTGATCCATGTACCTCCTTTCCCTGCAAATACATGTACCTATTTAAAAGCTTCTGCTTCCACTACCACCACCATTGGCAATGCTTTTCAGGCCCCCACCATCCTGTGGGGAAAAAAATCTTGCTCCATTATAAAAATCTCGCCCTGGACATCCCCATTGCATAAAAGCACAATTCTTTGCCAGGGTTGATCCTGAGATAGTAAGTGGAAAACCAAAGCTTTGTGGCAGATCTCCCAATATCCAAGTCAGAAAACACAGACCTTTAGCAACGTATTCATGAAGACTATGGTCCAATTCACACAAATCCCCTGAAAATACAGGAACATATCCTGTTTCTACATTTACATACCTGGCCATGGAAGGATTTCTACCCACCTTATCCAAAATGCGACCAGAACAGATTGGAAAACCAAGAAAGGCATTGCTTTACAACACATCAGGGATTATTTTCTCCAGGAATATATCAGCACCTTTCATGCAATTAAATATTTGTGACTAAATATTTGTGACATGCAATAACATGACAGTCTACAAATTTCCACACTTATTGAAGATTAAATGATTTATTCTACTTTCAAAATTTAGTGCCAAGGCACTGAAGATGACAGTTTTGGTGCAGTTTCAAACAATGATTAATCACCTACATGTAATAGTGGATTCAAATTAAAAAGGCCAAAAATGACATATACAAATTTCTGTTCAATTGAGGCAGCGACTGCGATAGATACCCTCGATAGAAGGGAGGTCAGAGCCGATGATGGACTAGGCAGTGTTTACTACTTTTTGAGGTCTTTTCCTCTCCAGGGCGCTCAAGTTGCCGAGCCATGCCACGGTGCAACTGGTCAGCATGCTCTCTACTGTGCACCTGTAGAAGTTAGAGAGAGTCCTCCTTGACAAACCGACTCTCCGTAATCTTCTCAGGAAGTAGAGGTGCTGATGTGCTTTCTTAATAATTGCATCAGTTTTGAATGAGGAAGTCGAGGACTCAAAACTTTTTAGACCCAATTGTATTCCAAGGACTGTTTTACAACACTCCCCAGAGCTGTAGCATTTACTGTGGCTATGCTGTCTGGTTTGTCCTTCCAGATTAGAACATTAAAATTAAACTCCATCCATACAAATTGGTGTAAATCTAAAATATTACCTTATTGGTTTGCTGAGAAAACAACTGAGTGAATCTGTCAGTGAACCTGGAAGACCGATGGCTGGAAACAAATTCTTTAAAATGGCTTTTAAACAGGGGAAGGCTGATGCAAAATTAACACGAACTGCAAGCCTGTGCTACCAAAGCAGAAAGAGATACGAACTGTACCAAAAATCAAGCAGGCCAAAACCTCCAAAAAGGTACAACTGTAATGAGAAGCAGCTGTTTCAACCATCATAGCAGGAAAATTGAAGGCAATCTGGGAGCAGGTTACACTCTACAATGGATCAGATATACTCAATTCTGCCCATCGGTGCAAATTTAACTAAGTGGTAGCGTCAAGTAAAAGTGGCTGTATATCACACCTGTAGGCAACACCATCAGACGTTACTGAACGCCAGTAACGGATTAATCAATTGTCCTGCTATAAGCACAATACCCAATAAATGTGCATTGCTCTCTGAAATAATATACAATGACTGATGCTATTAATTTGTCTCCAAATTATGGCAATATATTTAAAATATCTATATCATTTGAGATGAAATAACTTTCTCTGCCCACAGAGCCTGCTTGAACTGCTCAATAATTTTAGATTTCCACAATCTCCAGAATTTAGCTTTTACATTTTGCAGATCTATGGGGTTCCCATTCTGTATTTGCTACAAAGAGGAAATAGGTGACCACCAGTTAGTACGAGGTGTCGCAGAATGAAAGGTCTAATGAAGGGTCTCAACCCGAAACGTCACCTATTCCTTTTCTCCAGAGATGCTGCCTGACCCGCTGAGTTACTCCAGCATTTTGTGTCTATCTTCAGAATGAATGGGATAGTCCTCTTGTTTTCCTATAGTTAAAGCCCATCAACCTCCATCTGAATAAAGAAATAATTCAATTTAGTGTTTTGCTTTAAATATGGCCGAGCTAATACACGGGTCTCTGCATTCACTCAAACTCTAGTCTCTTATACCCACATATGATAAATACTTTGCCAATAATTTCAAAAGGCTGTGTAACCATTTTTTATCTGTTAAAATGGTTAGAAACATCAGGGGAAATTGGTTAACTGGCAGGCAAATTTAAAAAAATCAGTGAAAAATAAAATTAAAAATAAAATTAACGTTCAAAACTAAACAGGTTTTTTGGTAAGGCTTAAAACTTTAGGAATTTAAAGATCTAGGTCACTGATGAAAGCCAGGAGATGAGGGATGCAAATAATTGAAATTGAACATCTTAAAAGTAAGATGACAAATTGAAGGAAAGCACAGGAGATGACAGAACAATGCTACCGGGGAAAATTTAATTCTGCAAAGCAGCAACCAGATTATGTTTAAAAATATACCATTTTGAATTCAGGCTGGGAAGAAGTAGAACAAGAATGAAGCCCAACTTTAACAACAGACCACATTAAAAATGGTGATAGACCTTCTTCAGACTCAACCCGAAGTGTCACCCATTCCTTCTCTCCAGAGATGCTGCCTTTCCGCTGAGTTACTACAGCTTTTTGTGTCTATCTTTGGTTTAAACCAGTATCTGAAGTTCCTTCCTACACATTAAAAGTGGTGTCTGGCTTCACAGATAACAGTAAAGAGATTGTGTTATTAAACGAGTAATCCAGGGGCCTGCAAAAGCGATCTGAGACGGGACGACCGATAATAAAAGGATCTCCTGCAGCATTTTGAGAATGAAACAACCAACTTGTTTTTCACTAATTTGTGACCTCATCATTGGAGGGAGTGCTTCTTAATTCCAAGACTTGACATTTTACTCAGGCTCCTTGATGCCATACTGAAGTGAAATTGTGGTTTGAGGGACAATTACATTCATCTCATTTAGGGAATACAACTTTTTTGGACAAAGCATGCAACAAACTGTGCAGCTTAGTAGCCTTGACTGAGCTCAAATTGAACAGCAAAGTTAATGGTTGCTCGATAATAATTCTAACAGATATGTTATGATGAGGTGACAAGTAGCAACATTAGATTGGCCCTGTTTTTTGTGCTCAGGGAGTACAGATCCTCCCCAGGATACAAACAGCCAACCTATGTAGTGCCTACACACAGGAGCGAGCGTTTGGAAGGCTTCACTGGCTACTGAGAACATCATCTGCTGCCTGAAAATACAATTGCATCCATATTTCTGATTCCAATCGGTCCAGATTATGAACGGTTCGCAGGAACAGAACCCTGCCATAACGAGAAGAGGACCTGTTGTTAATTTCCTAGAGACAATTTTGAGTTGTGAATAGTTTAAGTTTAAGTCTTCCTCAGTGCAGTTCGGGGGTTTCAGACCCCTTAAGCTTGTGCAATCTTTCCCCAATGTCAAATGGATCCAACTAAATATATGCAACAATTTCTGTGCAACACAGTATTGAAAATGTGATGATCATTGAAAGATTAAACTGCAAAAGCTCTCTGCTCCAAGTTTGCAGTATCAAATGCATTGTGATGCAGAGAGACAGACAAATTTGAATATCAAATAATATCAGATAAGTTGGTAACAGAAATCTGAGCTAACTCTTCCTGGCTGTGGCTGCTGGTTCCTATGGATACTGCTGGTGCTCAGCTTTACCACCAGAAATGTGTCTCAAACGCACGTGAATCCAATTCAAGGCCAGGAGGGCCATCTGTCACCACCTGTCATTATACTCTATGGTTGAGCTTTACCCAGAAGCCTCAGTGTTACTGGTGTCCCCAGCATTATCTGATCCTGCACTACCTTCCCATTTCCCCCCCACCGACCCCATCCCCTTCCACCTATATCCTTCGCTCTGGCTTTACATTTCACTCATCTTCTTTCCTTATCTGACACCATTTTGTCCCCTCTTCATCTCTAGCCTGTCACACAACCCTGAAGAAGGGCACCAATCCAAAACGTCACCTGTCCATTTGCTCCACAGATGCTGCCTGACCCAGAGTTCCTCCAGCACTGTGCTTTGCTCCAGATTCCAGCATCAGCAGTTCCTTGCATCTCCTACACTATATCTGAAAAGGCATAGAATTTTTAAGGGGCTCCGCAGATATTTAAAATCAAGATATTTAAATTTTGTTACAAAGTTTTATATCTTAAAATTTATAATTTTAGTTTTGTTTTTTCCTCAATGCCAGAGGCACTTAAACATAGAATATCTTTCAACTTTAACACAAGGCAAAGCCTAGCAAAATCTGAGATGGGGAAGTAGTGAGGTGACATGGGTATATTTATTGCCCAGCTTGAGAATGGAGAGGCTCAATGATATTGGCACTCTGTACTCAATCCAGGAGGCAGTGGACCTCAGATGAATTTTGGCAATGGACCAGTTCCCAGGAGATCCAATACACTGTGCAACAATTATACAAAAACATGATCATGAAACCCCTTCTTGGTTTCCAAGGAAAACAGACCTAGTCTATCCAATTTCTTTCAATAAGAAGCCCTCCAATCCAGTCAACACACTTGCAAATCTTTTCTGCACCTTTTCTGCTTAACTTCTTTCCATTTCCTAGTGTAGTGACCAGAATTATACATAAGTGCAGCATTTGGTGCAACTGAAAGATATCATCCCAACTCAATACTTCTGCTGATGAAGGCAAACATGCCACATTCCTTCCTCTCCATGCTGTCTATGTCGCCACCTTCAGAGAATTATGCACTCAGACCTCGTCTGTTCAACACCACTTCCCAATTCTGCTCTGGTTTAACTTCACAAAATGCACCACTTCACATTTGGCAGAGTTAAATTTAATCTGCCATTTTCTTGTCCATTTTCCCAGTTTTTATATCCTGTATATTTTATAACACAAACTCTTCCAGGCCACTACACCACAATGACCTCCAGGTTCAGGAATAGCTTCTGCCCAACAACCATCAAACACTAACTAAACTACAAACTGTCTTAGATACACTAGGGACATTCAGGCTTTTTTGGGTTGTTTTTAATTAATTAAACTTTTTATATAACCTAATCAGTACTGTGTTTACGGGCCTGTTTTGCTGCTGCAAATAAGAATTCCATTGTTTTGTTTTCGGAACATATGTTATCTGATTTAAGTATCATCTGCAAATTTACTAATCATGCCACCTACAATCTCATACAACCAAAGGAAGAAACAATTGGAATGAATCAGGGAGGCACAGTGGTCGAGTTGCTGCATTTCTGCACCAGAGACTCAGGTTCGATCCCAACTGGAGATATTGTCAGTACGGAGTTTGTATGTTCTCCCTGTGACAACGTGGGTTTCCTCCAGGTGCTCTGGCTTCCCCCACATTCCAAAGATGTACAGGTTTGTACGTTGATTGGCTTAGGTAAAAATTATAAATTGTCCCTAGTGTGTAGGATAGTGCTATTATATAGGGTGATGGGGGAGGGGGGGGGGGGGGGGGGGGGGGGGGGGGGGAACTGAAGGGCCTGTTTCTGCATTGTATCTTTAAAGACTTGGCTTGAAACTGGTTTGAGATGAAAACCTCAAATGCAGGCCACTTAGCTGCAACAGCATGCTAACTCTGCTCTTAATATACGCTTCCTGATGTTAACATTCTTACCAAGATTACTTTTTTTAATACACCCATCTTCATCATGGCCCAAGGTTAGTGTTTAAGACTTAACAGGAAGTCTTAAACACCAGGCAAAGGGATGCTGTTCGCGGCTGGAGAAAAACATTCTGACAAGATTTGAAGGCAACTTTGATTTTCTCAAATTTGATCAGAATAATTCCTGCTCATCAAGTATTTGCAAGCATGCCTTTTGGTAATTTAGAAAGTGGGAGATGTTGAAAGATGAATATTGTCAACATTAATGTGGAAACTGACCACTTTTAGATGGTAAAGTCAATTGACTGCAGGGAGGTGAACATTTGGGATGGTAATGGGAGATAAACAACGATAAATCCTTGGAGAACAAGATAAATGTAAATGTAAAATCTTGCAAATGCATGACATCTCATAACAGAAAATGTGTAATTGTTCAGCAGGTCAGCAACATCTGTGGAGAGATAATGTTAATGCTTCAAATTAATGGCCAGAATCAGTTGTGTTCATGATGGAACAGAGTGGAAACACTTAAATGAGCATAGTTTCAAAGGCTGCGATTAACCGATGGTAAGGCAGGGAGGGACAGATCACTTTCAAAGGATGTTATTTCTGCCTTTGGTATATAAGCTGTCTCACTACTGTTTAAGGGGCCAAAGGACTGGCGATACAAATGCAGTTTTATGACTAGATTGAGAATTAAATGTGACCAATATAAAGAATACACTACACTAAAGGGAGATGCAATTCTTCACTCCACATTTGATAATCTTTAGAATTATGATAGGAATAATTTACAGCTTTGTATTTTCACTGAAGAAAATTGTCCATGAAAGCAACATTTGAAAAATCATCCAAGTGAATGGCTGCCTACCACAACTACTTTCATGAACACGCCCGGGGAATTTATGTCAATAAAATCTTCACATCAAATAGATATGAAATATATTACAGCCAAAAATAGACAAAATGCTGGAGTTACCTAGCAGGTCAGGCAGCATCTCTGGAGAAAAGGAATAGTTAACATTTCAGGTCGTGTCTTGAAATGTCCCCGATTGCTTTTCCTCAGAGATGCTGCCTGTCCCACTGAGTTACTCCAGCATTTGTGTCTATCTTCAGTGTAAACCAGCATCTGCAGTTCCTTCCTACACATCTACAAATCAAGTCATTTTCTGGTCTTTACACTAAATACCACCTGCAAATCTAAAAGCAGGATTCCAATGTTGTTAAATAAAATATGCGCAATAATGCCTTGAGTAAATAATGTTAATTTTTGAATTGTTCAGCTCCATTCTGGGAAAACCTGGCTTTGAAACACAGAATATAGAATGGAAAAGATTACCTTCTACAGGTGAGGTTTTCAACTTTGCACAAAATACTTGCATATTTCCATAACACTCTTCTATTTTCTGTACAGCATCCATAGATCGCAGTTCCATAAGATCACGGAGCTCGTCAAGAGTACAGTCAAAACACGATTGACTTTGGCGATCATCTGTTGTTTTGCTTGGAAGGTACTTTACTGCATTATTCATGTCACCCATTTTTAAAAATCCTTAAATGCAAAATCTTGGTTCAAAAGAAAGCTGCAATAATCCAGGCAAATGTTGGACTCCAGAAGATGCAATTCCTCCAGTAAGAGTTGATCAGTAAACAGACTGCATTATCCGAAAAAAATTCCAGTGTTTGATCGATGACTGGTTTCCATGTTCATTCACTTTAACAATCCTTTGATTGAAGTCTACAAAATAAAAAGGTTAAATTTAATTAATATTTGCACACAAGAATACCACAGCAATTTGGAGAGGCTGGGGAGAAAGTGAAAGTATTATATTTTGGACCTTTAAACAACCAAGCCATCAGTTGAGAAGTCAGTAACGATTTTGCCCTTCCATCCATAGGGGGCTGTCAAGGAAAGGGTAAATGTTGAGCAATCAAATCACCTGGATGATGTCTTCAGGTTTTGATAAGGGGTTTGCAGGAGTGAAAAGCAAATCTGAAAACCAATTGCACATGGACATGCCTTTATTGAGTTAAAGTTCTATTTCCTTTTCAGGGGCATTTTAATACTCAACACATCTCAACAACTACCTTTGCAGGGCTGCGTTAACATAACTGTCCTTTAATTAGGAGGCATAAGATATTGAAAACATTCTTTTCACATTACCCCACACATATCCGACAGGTGTTCACTTGTTCCTGATTGTGCATACATTTATCTGGAGGGCATTTTAGTGTGACAGAAGGGTGTGCCTTAATTTTCCACTGGGAAGGTATCCTTCCTTTTAACTGAACCATTTAGATATCATTTCAATCATGAAAAAAGGTTTAAAAAAAATCTTAATTTATTAAGAAATGTTGTACAATGTATACAATTTGGTTTTGTGCGTTTGAGTCTGTGCCAAGGACGCTGCTGCAAAAACATGGTTTTCATCATCGTACCTCCATCTCACCATCTTTGTGCATACAACAATAAACTTGACCGATCTAAAAATAGTGGTTACTGCAGGGCCCTTTGGCACGGCAAGTAACCATAACTAATATTGAATACTGAAAAGGATCAACTGCAGGAAGCAAATCAGTTAAAACTCTGGAATCAATGTTTCAAGCTTTGTTCCTGATTACTTGAAATAGTTCACCCACTGAGTGATTCAGCTATCTTTTTCATTATGGTTAATATTATCTGACTCGCGTAGGATTCCTAAAAATATAAAAAATGGTTATAGTTGGTTTTGTAATTATCGGCATTTTATAAATTCCTTAGATGAAGATGATATCAGAATGAATCTGAATTTCCAACTTTAAATTTTGGAAGAATTTTTAATCTCTCACAAATATTGACCACGAAAGGAAAAAATAGTAACAGAAGAGCTAGAAATACAGAACAAACGTTAGCAGTTGTATAAAAAGTTATGGGTCAGAACTTGAAGAGCTCAGATAACTCCAGTAACTGACATTCAGAAACTTAAACCTTCAAAAACAAAAAATCAAATACTACAAATTCAAATTAAAGTGTAAAATAAAACTTGTTGTGTGTTGTGATTGTTGGCAGACCAATTTCCCTTCGGGAATGAAATGAATAAAGTTTTATCCTATTGTATTGTTTCCAGCATTTATTTCAGATTTTCAGAACCTGCAGTTTTATTGATTTTCAATTAAATGTGAACGGACTTGTATTTGCCTATATTTCCCACAGCCATTCTTTTTCATTTAAATTTGTTCGTAAGTTCTAGGAGCAGAATACGGCCATTTGGCCCATCGTCTAGTCCACCACTCAATCACGGCTGATCTATCATTCCCTCGCAACCCCATTCTCCTGTCTTCACCCCATAACCTCCGACACCCTTATTAATCAAGAATTTGTCAACTTCTGCCTTAAAAATATCCTTCGACTTGGATCTTGAAATCCACAGATTCACCACCCTCTGACTAGAGAAACTCCTCTTCATCTCCTTTCTAAAGATATTTATTTTTATTCCGAGGCTGTGCCCTTTTGTCCTAAACTCTCCCACTCCCACTAAACATCGTCTTCACATCCACTCTATCCAGGCCTTTCACTGTTTGGTACGTTTCAATGAGGTCCCCACTTATCCTTCTACACTCCAGTGAATCCAGTGCCAGTGCCATCAAACGCTTATCACATGTTAACCTTATCATACCTGGGATCATTCTCGTAAACCACCTCTGGACCCCCTCCAATGCCAGCACATCCTTCCTCAGCTATGGGGCCCAAAACTGCTCACAATATTCCAAATGCGGTCCGACCGGTGCCTTAAAGCCTAAACGGCCTGTCCTACTTGGCTATTTTGCCGGCGTCATATCAGTGTCGCCAAAAGATTTTGAAGATTTCAAAATCCAGCGGCGACAAAAAAGTAGTTGCCACACTTGAAAAAACACTGCGCATCATACGCCATCACGCCGTGTCATATGTCGTCACACCACTTCACCGCCGCATCATATGTTGTCACGCTGCATCATGCTGCATACTTTTCACTGACATGATACGTCAGTCAATGATGCCGGCAGTCGCCGAAAAAAATCGGCAAGTGGGACAGGCCCCTAAGCATTACATCCCCATTTTGATATTGAAATAAACGCTAGCATTGCATTCGCCTTCCTTACTTCAGATTCAACTTACAAATTAACTTTTTGGGAATCCTGCATCAGCACTCCCGTTCCTTTGCACCTCTGAATTCTCTCCCCATTTTGAAAATAATCGACGCTTTATTCCTGCTACCCAAAATGCATGACTCCACACTTTGCTATGCTGTATTCCATCTGCCACTTCTCACCCCACTCTCCCAACCCGTCCAGGTCCTTCGGCAGAGACACTCCTTTCTCTATACTACCTGCCACTCAACTGATCTTCACATCATCTGCAAACTTCTCCACCTTCAATTCCCTCATCTAAATCATTTATATCCACCAAGAGTACCGACCCCAGCACCGACCTCTGCGGAACATCGCTAGTCACCGGCAGCCAACCAGAAAACGCTTCCTTTATTGCCACTCTCTGCCTTCTGCCTTCCAGCTAACCATGTTAATATCTTCCCCTTCCCTATCAACCTGCTATCCATGTTAATATCAATATCATGGGGTCTCATTTCCTTTAGACGGATCACGTGCGGCATCTTATCAAAGTCCTTCTGAAAATCCAGGTAAACCACATCCACTGACACTCCTTTGACTATCCTGCTATTTACTTCCTACATTCCTGCCCCACTTTTGAACTGTCACAGGAAAAGCAGGTAGATTCCATAGTGTTAACTGCGGGGGAATTGAAGTGTTTACTGCACTTTAAACACATCTATATCAGAGAAACGTCAATGACTTAAATAAACATTTTCTTCATGCATCCTGTCTGAATAGATTTTGCAATATTTGTTAGTTTCAGTTCACGACGAGAAGAATTTTTGACGAGGAAAAAAACGATAAACACAATTTGGAGCATTTCTGAGGGAATAAGGACATTTTCCCTTCAATACCCTCTAACCATTGGAATATTTCTGGCATTCAGCCCTTGGATATGTGGCATTGAAAATGTATCGCTAAGACTGCTATTTGGCAGAAATAGCAAACTAAATCAACTAGTTAAACCTGTCATTTGTCATCGATGAGAAAAATAAAATTCCCCTACAAACCCTTAAATATTTAGAAAATATTTCCACTTCAGATCAGTTAATGAACAGAAACATCTGAAAAGGATGCAGGTTCAAGTTCCTCCCTTGCCAGATTGGCAGATAGATACCAGTGCCGTCTGAGAGAGTGTTGCACTCTTGGTTGTGGCATAAAATTGAGAAACCATCTACTCGTCATTTTACACCCATGATCACACAAACAGCAAAGAACTATCCACAGCTTGACATAACTGTTTATCCCTTAACCAACATAGTTTTAAATTCTGGTTATTCCCCTTTCTAAGAGCTTACTGTTTGCAAATCATTCTCTATATTCACAAAAAAACTGACACCAATGCACAAATAATATGATTGAGCATCCAACTCCCAGAGCAGGAAGACTTAATTTACATCTGGGCCATGCTATATTTAAATCTGATTGATGCATCACATCAGCTGAGGCATACCCCATGTGACAGGGGTAGAGTTCTTCCAAAATAGTGCTTAGTCACAGACCATCATAAACCCACCTCAATGCAATACCCTTAAGATTAAGTGTAGCTGTACAAAGGCCCACTTCACAGTCCACAATATTAGGTACATTAAAAGCCCTATACCAGGAATCAGTCAGTGCCTGGAGTTAAGTAGAGGAGAGATTAATTTCTTTCCATGGTCTATTTAAAAATAATGAAATTCTATCTAGTCAGTGATAGCAAACCACAACTTTGAACTGGTAGCCGCATTGGACAGAAAAACATTAATTACAGAACTCTGTATATTATGTGAGCCGGTTTAACATTCAAATGATAATGCAAATGAAAGAAAACATTAGAGTTTAAATGGTTATGCAATTATGAGTATTAAACGCGATTACATCATATTTGATGGGACTGATGTGTTTTGCATTAGACTAGGTTATTAAAATAAACTCCGGTAGTTGCTTGTGGAAGGCGTCAAGCACTATTTTGGACTCTACAGCTGTCGTAAAGCATGTTCCAGTTACAGTGCCCTCCATAATGTTTGGGATAAAGGCCCATCATTTATTTGCCTCTGTAGTCCACAATTTGAGATTTGTAATAGTAAAAAAACACATGTGGTTAAAGTGCACATTGTCAGATTTCAATAAAGGCCATTTTTATACATTTTGGTTTCACCATGAAGAAATTACAGCTGTGTTTATACATAGTCCCCCCTATTTCAGGCACCATTACGTTTGGGACACATGGCTTCATAGGTGTTTGTAATTGCTCATGTGTGTTTAATTGCCTCTTTAATGCGGGTATAAGAGAGCTCGCAGCACCTAGTCTTTCCTCCAGTCTTTCCATCACCTTTGGAAACCTTTATTGTTGTTTATCAACACGAGGACAAAAGTTGTGCCAATGAAAGTCAAATAAGCCATTATGAGACTGAGAAACAAGAATAAAACTGTTAGAGACATCAGCCAAACCTTAGGCTTACCAAAATCAACTGTTTGGAACATCATTAAAAAGAGCACTGGTGAGCTTACTAATTGCAATGGGACTGGCAGGCCAATGAACTCCTCCACAGTTGATGACAATAGAATTCTCTCTATAATAAAGAAACATCCTCAAACACCTGTCCGACAGAAACACTCTTCAGGAGTCAGGTGTGGATTTGCCAATGACCACTGTCTGCAGAAGACTTCATGAACAGAAATACAGAGGCAACACTGCAAGATGCAAACTACTGGTTTGCCGCAAAAATAGGATGGCCAGGTTACAGTTTGCCAAGAAGTACTTAAAAGAGCAACCACAGTTCTGGAAAAAAGGTCTTGTGGACTTAATTTACATCTGGGACATGACTTAACTTGTATCAGAGTGATGGCAAGAGCAAACTATAGAGTAGCGAAGGAACTGCCCAAGATCCAGAGCATACCACCTCATTTGAGACAGACAGTGGTGGGGGGGTTATGGCCTGGGCATGTATGGCTGCTGAAGGTACTGGCTCACATATCTTAATTGATGATACAACTGCTGATGGTAGTAGCATAATGAATTTTGAAGTGTGTAGACACACCCTATCTGCTCAAGTTCAAACAAATGCCTCAAAACTCATTGGCCGGCAGTTCATTCCACAGCAAGCCAATGATCCCAAACATACTGATAAAGCAACAAAGGAGTTTTTCAAAGCTAAAAAATGGTAAATTCTTGAGTGGCCAAGTCAATTGCCTGATCTGAACCCAATTGAGCATGCCTTTTATATGCTAAAGAGAAAACTGAAGGGAACTAGCCCCCAAAACAAGCATAAGCTAAAGATTCAGATTCGACTTTAATTGTCATTGTCAGTGTACAGTACAGAGACAACGAAATGCAGTTAGCATCTCCCTGGAAGAGCGACATAGAATATGATTTCAATAAATAAATCTATTTACATGCATACAGTCATAGACTTATGTTTCAAGTGGGAGGAGTGTCCGGGGGGGGGGGTGGTGATTGGCAGTCACCGAGGTACATTGTTGAGTAGTGTGACAGCCGCAGGGAAGAAGCTGTTCCTGGACCTGCTGGACCGGCAACGGAGATACCTGTAGCGCCTCCCGGATGGTAGGAGGGTAAACAGTCCATGGTTGGGGTGAGAGCAGTCCTTGGCAATGCTGAGCGCCCTCCGCAGACAGACTTAATGGAGGGGAGCGAGGAACCGGTGATGGGTTGGGCAATTCTCACCACCCTCTGCAGTGCTTTCCAGTCAGAGACAGAGCAGTTGCCATACCATACTGTGATACAGTTGGTAAGGATGCTCTCGATGGTGCAGCGGTAGAAGTTCACCAGGATCTGAGGAGACAGATGGACCTTCTTCAGTCTCCTCAGGAAGAAGAGACGCTGGTGAGTCTTCTTGACCAGAGTTGAGGTATTGTGGGTCCAAGAGAGGTCATCGGAGATGTTGACCCCCAGGAACCTGAAGCTGGAAACACATTCCACCTCCGTCCCGTTGATGTGGATGGGGGTGTGCGTGCTGCCCCTAGACTTCCTGAAGTCTACAATGAGCTCCTTGGTCTTCTTGGAGTTAAGGGCCAGGTTGTTGTCAGCGCACCACACTGCTAGGAGCTGGATCTCCTCCCTATAGGCCGGCTCATCGTTGTTGCTGATGAGGCCAATCACCGTTGTATCATCTGCATACTTGATGATGGTGTTAGTACCATGTACAGGTGTGCAGTCGTAGGTGAAGAGGGAGTAGAGGAGGGGGCTCAGCACACAGCCCTGTGGAACGCCGGTGTTCAGGGTGAGGGTTGAAGAGGTGTGCTTGTCTAACCTAACAGACTGGGGTCTGTTGCTTAGAAAGTCCAGTATCCAGTTGCAGAGGGAGGGGTCGATGCCCAAGTTACCGAGTCTGGTGATCAGTTTAGAGGGTATAATGGTGTTGAATGCTGAGCTATGATCGATGAACAGCATTCTTACGTAAATGTCTCTGTTGTCGAGGTGGGAGAGGGCGGAGTGAAGTGCTGTTGAGATGGCATCCTCTGTAAAGATGGCTGCAATACAGTCCTGGCAGAGCATCACCAGAGAAGATACCCAGCAACTGATGTCCATGAATCGCAGACTTCAAGCAGTCATTGCATGCAAAGGATATGCAACTAAATACTAAACATGACTACTTTCATTTACATTACATTGTTATGTCCCAAACATTATGGTGCCCTGAAATGGGGGGGACCGTGTATAAACACTGCTATAATTTCTACATGGTGAAACCAAAATGTATAAAAATGACCTTTATTAAAATCTGACAATGTGCACTTTAACCACATGTGATATATTTTATTACAAATCTCAAATTGTGGTGTACAGAGGCAATTAAATAAATGATGGGTCCTTGTCCAAAACATTATAGAGGGCACTGTACTTATTTGAATGTATTTGGTCTCAATCTAATTATTTAGAGCACAGACAAAACAATATATAGAAAGGTGGTAAAGTTGAAAGCTTGATGCAACATTTAAATTGATGCAATAATGATGTTGTGGAGACAGAAGGCAAATATATATTAAACAAAAATATTGGTGAAGTGGCAATGGAGAGAGAAACAGTCGATGTTCTAAAAGAGGGTCATTAATCTGTGGCCTCAACACTGCTTTTCTCTCCACTACTGAAACTCCCGAGTGCTTCTAGCATTCCGTTTTTGTTTCAGATTTCCGGCATCTGCAATTTTTTTTCTCCACCTGCTATATAAGTGTAACCCTATTGCTGAAGGTAACATGGTCTGAATGGAAAGTGCTTGAGCATTAACATTCAATATGGAAACATACAATTAAATACATAATTTACTAGGAACGGTTTGATTACATGACTGGAATATTATTTATATTTATCCTTCACTAATAAGGTTCAAGTACAAACATGAACTCAATGCCAGATAACACATGTTACACTTTGTTGGTACTATGTATCAACACTTAACAAGCAATCCAGCAAGAATTCCAAGCATGTTGCAAATATATGCTTGGCATCTGACATGTTGAAAAATTGAATGCTAAATTGATTCTTCCAATCTAGATTCATAGAATAAGTATAAAGTGTTAACAATCTTAATTCAGCAAATTCAGTTAAGATTACTTAACTATTTATTTTCCTGCGCAATTTATTCTCACTTTCATTATAAGAGAAGGTCTATAGTTTGTATATCTCAGAAAAGTTAACCTAATTAGTGTATCCAAGGTCTGAAAAATCTATTGTCCATTGGGTTATAATTACAGTTCAATGTTGCAACCCTTAAGACAAAGAAAAATGGAAAAGCTTCAAGGCAAAAATACGGTATTATTCTAGAAATGGTTTAATGGATCATTTACAACTATCAAAATTGATCCCAAAGGCATGAATAATGCACTTTTTAGCCTGGGTAGATGGGCCACACTTATGAGCAAATAACCCTTTCCTTTATTTAAAGTTGTTAAAATTGGAAGTCACTAAATAGATGCAATGTTCAGTAAGAAGAGGACAAAGGCGAAGTGTTCGGCATTGACAAAACTGTTCATCTATCTTAACATCTAGCCTGTCAAAATAAACTTGTCACCAAATTTAGATCCACGTTAATTATTCTTTGTGTGCTAACAGTTCTAGAATGATATAGGAATTGGGCCACTCAACAAGATTATTGTTTGCATGAGAGATTTTAAAGCAAATTTATACTCAATGTATTAAAATCTGAACTGTCAGATAGAATTGCAAATCTTAAATAATTGAGATATTCAAGTTGTTCTAGCTTAGCTGCTGCAGTTTGACCAAGTAACGCAAAACCAGATATTAGATTGCACAAACCACTTAATTTACCGTCTACTGTGAATTATAAAAGCATGAATTCAAATTGGTAGCACAGAGACAAGATAGTGTTAACTTTCTTTGTGACATCATTTACTACGAAACTTGTCTAGAGCACTGCATTTAGTTCTCAACTGTTGTAAATCTCCAAAGTGATCCAATCTTGACATTATTGGATACAAAGAAATGACCAATAAATTATAAGATCAATGCTCTATGAATCAAATTTGACAAATATCAGAAAGGGATAAGTAACCAATCAATAAAAACAAATACACTTTCCCATCTCCTCTTCCTCGAGCTCCAAACCAGATTTAAGAAGCCAATTTATATTCAACGACTGATCTATATATTTTAGCTTAATTTTCATGCATAGCTGAAATAAACAATAGTGGTTAATTTATAAAAAATTATAGAATTTCCATTTTTGTTTCAGACTTGAGAGCTAGTTTTCGCCATACTTTGATCTGTCCAAATCTTTTGTAAGTTTGCATCATAGAAACATAGAAAATAGGTGGAGTAGGCCATTCGGCCCTTTGAGCCTGCACCGCCATTCAATATGATCATGGCTGATCATCCAACTCAGTATCCTGTAACTGCCTTCTCTCCATACCCCCTGATCCCTTTAGCCATAAGGGCCACATCTAACTCCCTCTTAAGTATAGCCAATGAACTGGCCTCAACTACCTTCTGTGGCAGAGAATTCGATCAATTGTTTTAATAAGCTAAAAGGGACCCTCATCAGTAATATGCAGAATTCACTTTGTAGATGTACTGCAGATGGATGGACTCAACTTCCTCAACCGTCTGCACTTCTTGCTGCTTATTTGCTGGACGAGCAAGTACCTTTGACATTTTCAAATGCAGTTTCAAATAATTACGTGCGTGACAGGTGCACCACAGAAGCTACTGTTTTCATTCCTACTCCCAGTAGTAATACTGCATGCAAATGAACAGCAACATTAAGTGGCAACCAGAGATTTGTGAAAAAACGGGGAAGAGGAAGGCAAGAATTTCATTGCATCTCATGATTAGAAAAGCTTAAATGGAAGTGTGATAACGGAATGTTATTTCATGCGGAGACTCACCTATACAAGGCTTAGGCCATCGGAACCTTCTTGAATTTAAGATAGACACAAAATGCAGGAGTAACTCAGCAAGATAGGCAGCATCTCTGGATAGAAGGAATGGGTGATGTTTCGTGTCGAGACCCTTCTTTAGACTGAGACTCTAAGTCTGAAGATAGGCCTCGACACGAAACATCACCCATTCCTTCAATCCAGAGATGCTGCCTGTTCCTCCAGCATTTTGTGTTTAAGAAGGAACTGCAGATTTACAATATACATCAATGATTTGGATGAAGAGATTCAAAGTAACATTAGCAAATTTGCAGATGATACAAAGCTGGGTGACAGTGTGAACTGTGAGGAGGATGCTATGAGAATGCAGGGTGACTTGGACAGGTTGGGGGATGGGGTAGATACATGGCAGATATTGTTTATTAAGTTATAAGTTTATTGTGGATAACTGTGAAGTTATCCATTTTGGCATCAAAAACAGGAAGGCAGATTACTATCTAAATGGCATCAAGTGGGGAAAAGGGGAAATACAACAGGATCTGGGGGTCCTTGTTCATGAGTCTATGAAAGTAAGAATGCAGGTACAGCAGGCAGTGAAGAAAGCGAATGGCATGGGGGCCTTTATAACAAGAGGAGTCGAGTATAGGAGCAAAGAGGTCCTTCTGTAGTTGTACAGGGCCCTAGTGAGACCACACCTGGAGTATTGTGTGCAGTTTTGGTCTCCTAATTTGAGGAAGGACATTCTTGCTATTGAGGGAGTGGTGTGTAGGTTTCCAAGGTTAATTCCTGGGATGGCGGGACTGTCATATGCTGAGAGAATGGAACGGCTGGGCTTGTACACTCTAGAGTTTAGGATGAAAGGGGATCTTATTGAAACATATAAGATTGTTAAGGGTTTGGACATGCTAGAGGCAGGAAACATGTTCTCTATGTTACTCTCCCTCTGGATCGCCTCAGCGCAGAGGGAGAGCAAGGAGGGAAGAGACAAAGACTTTAAGACTTTTGCCTTCCATCACAGTGAGGAGGTAGCTGGTGAACTCACTGTGGTGGATGTTAATTTTTTGTTTATTGTGTGTTTTGTTATATGTATGACTGCAAGGCAACAAAATTTCGTTCAGACCGAAAGGTCTGAATGACAATAAAGGATACTTTGACTTTGACGTTGAGGAAGTCCAGAACCAGGGGCCACAGTTTAAGAATAAGGGGTAAGCCATTTAGAACAGAGACGAGGAAACATTTTTTCTCACAGAGAGTTGTGAGTCTGTGGAATTCTCTGCCTCAGAGGGCGGTGGAGGCCAGTTCTCTGGATACTTTCAAGAGAGCTAGATAGGGCTCTTAAAGATAGTGGAGTCAGGGGATATGGGGAGAAGACAGGAACGGGGCACTGATTCGGGATGATCAGCCATGATCATATTGAATGGCGGTGCTGGCTTGAAGGGCCGAATGGCCTACTCCTGCACCTATTGTCTATTGTAAATGCATGAAAATCAAAGGTAGACAAAAATGCTGGAGAAACTCAGCGGGTGAGGCAGCATCTATGGAGCGAAGGAAATAGGCGATGCTTTGGGTCGAGAACCTTCTTCAGACTGAGAGTCTTAGTCTAAAGAAGGGTCTCAACATCATTCATTAGGGTCTCGACCCGAAGCGTTGCCTATTTCCTTCATTCCATAGATGCTGCCTCACCCGCTGAGTTTCTCCAGCATTTTTGTCTACCCAGCATTTTGTGTGTATCTTTGCTGCAAACCAGCATCTGCAGTTCCTTCATGCACAGTTCTTGAATTGAAGTTGCATCAATGGAAAATAAACCATTCTTACAGGCGTCTGAAGGCTAAGGTCGAATAGAAAATCTATGACGCAAGAATATGGGGGAATAGGACCATAATACAAAATGGATTATGATTTAAAAGAGGCAAAAATGACTAAAGAATGTAATGAAGATTAAATTATGGCACAAATAACAATAAAAGGGTATGTATGAACTGGCAGGCATTATGGAGAAATGGTTGCAAGGTGATATTTTTGGTTATCAATGGTTGCAAGAATATTCAGTGATATTTGCCTTAGAAGGATAGGCAGGAAGGAAAAGTTTGTGGGTAGTAATGTTAATATGTTATGAAATTAGTTGTGAGATGCATTATAGGGTCAGATGTTTAGCCCAATTAGGTGGAGGTAAAAACTACAAGAGCAAAAACTGCAGATCCTAGAAAGTTGAGCAAAAAAAGACACTGGTCAGACCGTCAAACTAAACCAACATATAATGCACGTGTAAAAATCAATGCATTAATAACTGGTTTTAATCATCACTTGACTGGATGTTCAGAGCCTGGGGAAACCAGTAAAGTTTGTGGTAAACATGAAGATTGGAATTAATTCAAAATCCAGCAAATTACAAAAAAGGCAGAAAATAAGCCACGAGGGCAACTTAACAATAAATAAGCAGAAAATACTTAAGTATATAAAAAGGAAGAATGGCCACATGAGCATTACCATCTAAACAACAAACAAAATGTTGGTAAAGTTAAGGGTAACAAGAAAATTGAAAGAGTTAATAGTCTCCATCAGTTTTCACAGTGGAAGATACTGCAAACATTGCATTCATGTTGCTATATCAGTCACCGGTGAAAATCTACAAAGGAATTTAAGTTAAAACTATTAGCATTTGTATGGTTTACCTGGAAAGAAATATTCAGAAGCATGTACAGGTGCACAACCTTTTATCCGAAAGCCTTGGGACCAGACACTTTTCGTAATTCAGAATTTTTCGGCTTTCGAAATGGAAGATTTTTAGCGTAGATTTTAACGGCTGGCTCAGTGGTAGAGTGCTCGGCTCATATCCGCAAGGTTGCGAGTTTGCGCCTCGATCCCGGCAGTTACTCGATCGCGAGTTTGAGTCTTCAATGTAGTTTTTTCTTGCAGAATAGGAGAGAATAGGGAGGGTTAGGCTGGGATCATTCTCTGTGAGATAATCTTAGTGCGGGAGACAAGTGTAGGAGAGGTGTACTGACTGTGTGGGCAGAACTTTGGAAGTGATTGCCCACCATTCTCAAAAGCCGCTGTGTCTCCCTGTCCCTCCAACTCCAGAGGAATCCGCTCCCCGATGGGCCGCTACGGCGACAAGTGGCAGTTCGCCCACAGCCCGAGCTGCGCCCCCTCATCCGCAACCCGGGTTCCTCTGGAGTTGGAGCGGGGCTGGGCTAGAGTTGTTGCTGGCTGCGAGTCTCTGGGATCTCCGTGCTTGCAGTGGGCCTGGGGTTGGTGTCCCGATGAGGGGGCGCAGCTCGGGCTGTGGGCGAACTGCCACTTGTCGCTGTAGCGGCGCATCGGGGAGCGGCTTCTGGTGATCCTGACGTCTCTCAGCTCCTGTCCAGGGGGACGGCCGGAGACATCAGGACCAACAGGAACCCGCTCCCCGATGCGCCGCTACAGCGACAAGTGGCAGTTCGCCCACAGCCCGAGCTGCGCCCCCTCATCCGCAACCCGGGTTCCTCTGAAGTTGGAGCGGGGCTGGGCTAGAGTTGCTGCTGGCTGTGAGTCTCTGGGATCTCCGTGCTTGCAGTCGGTGTCCCGTTGGTCCTGACGTCTCCGGTCACCCCCCCCTGGAATGGAGCTGAGACTGGGAACTGTACCGCCCTTGCCCCCTCCCTCTGCAACTGCAAACAACCCCACAGTTCCCAGTCTCAGCTTCTGTACAGGGGGTGGCCGGAGACGTCACAGCCTGAGCTGCGCCCCCTCATCCGCAACCTCAAGACCAAGACGCACCTTGCACACCATCAGCTTCGGTCCCTACGGGGAGCGTGTTCCTCTGTAGTTGGAGCGGGGCTGGGCTGCTGCTGGCTGTGGGTCTCTGGGATCTCCGTGCTTGCAGTGGGCCTGGGGGCCGGTGTCCCGTTGGTCCTGACGTCTCCGGTGACTGGCACTAGCTCCGACGTGAAGACAGTGCAAACCCCCCGCGCCGGTGCAATGGGCGGGGAGCTGGAGAGGAGAGGGAAGGGGTCACACACATGGCCGGGAAGCAGAGGGGTGTAGGTGGGGTGAAACTTAAGGGAGCGACAATTTGCTGCTGCCTGCACGCTGAGTTAAAAAGTTCTCATGCACGACTCACGATCCACTGTGTATCGTGAGTGTACCGTGGGAACTTTTTAACTCAGCGGGCAGGCAGCAGCAGATTGTCAATTATTAACCCTCCCGCGCAATATACCCTCACCTTCTCTTTTATGAATGGGGATTTAGTTCCCCTTTCTTCGAGGACCGACCGGAGGTTCCGCTGTCACCTCTGCGGGCCGCCCTTGGTGAACGTTTTCAAGGACCTTTCTTCAAGGACTGAAAAAATGTCGCTATTCGGAGGTTTTCGTTATTTGGAACTTCGGATAAAAGGTTGTGCACCTGTACTGGGAAACTGACACATGTCCAAGGCAGGCCTTTGCAGTAGCAATCTGAATCTCATTTCCAGGTTCATTGCATTGCCACACATTTTTTATACAATTTTCCCTTGAGGTGTAATTGGCAATCTAAACTAGGTCTGCTGGTGATACTTTCCAACCCCAGCTCCACATGTGCAGAAACCGCTCATCAATATTAGGGACATCATTGATATCCAATCACCCATTTTTAAAGGTAGAATATTATCAAATTTATTGCACATAAATCTAAATGCAATAAGGGAATCTGTTCAATCGATATGCACTCAGGAGTCCAGTAAGACCCTACCCCGAGATAGAATGCGACGCTAGCATAGAGCTACGATCCACACAGCCAGGAATTACCCAAGACCGTACAAAATTGCAGGGAGTTTTGGAAGTAGCCCCGAATATCACACAAACCAACGTCCCTTCCATTGACTCTTCACGCTGCCTCGGCAAGGCCATTAGCATAATCAAGGACCATTCTCAACCTGGTTACTTCATCTTCTCCCCTTTCCCATCAGGCAAGAAGTACAGACATTTGAAAACACATACGTGCAGATTCAGGGACAGTTCCTTCCCAGCTGTTATCAGTGAACTGAACCAACCTCTCACCAACTAAAGAGCGGTCCTGACCTCCCATCTACCTCATTGGAGACTTTCGACCAATCATTAATTGGATTTTATCTTGCACTAAAGATTATACCCTTTATCCTGTATCTGTGCACTGTGGACAACTTGATTGTACTCGTGTATAGTCTTTTCGCTGACTGGATAGCACGCAACAAAAAGCTTTTCACTGTAGCTTGGTACACATGACAATAATAAATTCAACTAAACATTTCTGTTCTTAGAGTCTCTGGAAATCCCTGCTGAAAAAGGTTGTGGAGGCTGCATCATTAGGGGTATTAAAGCAGAAACATATTCTGAAAGATCAGAGAATTGAAACCTTTAGATAACTGACATGGAAGAGGACATGAGCCATGAACATGTTAAATGGCAGAGCTGGCTTGAGGGTGCAAGTGGCCTACTCTTGCTCCTATTTTCTGATGCTCTAAATGTTTTCATGGATACATTTAGAATATAATTATAAGTGTATTAATTCCAGCTGCTGAGTCCGGGCTCTGCAGTCGCAAGAAACATCTCTTTGGTTAAAAAATTTTGGAATTAATTTTTAATGGCATAAATTCTCCAGACTTCAAGGTAGTGCATTGTCTGGTTCAAATTATTTCTCATAGCATAAGCCTCAACCTAGGAACCAATCTCGTGAACATTCATTACCTCATCTGAGATGCAAATATCCATCTGTCATTAAGAATAGTAAAAATGCACTCAATACTCCAGGTTTAGCTTCAAAACCTTGAACAATTCATTAACAACAGGATTATTTACTGAAACCTCACACCTTATAACAGAGAACATCATCCTTTCAAAAGTACCTGAAAGTTAATGATGTACAAGGCTAATCATATCTCCTGAACATATTTTGCTTTTCCATTCTTCCTGTCATACATTACATTGAGTGTGGCTCTGTTGAAGGACTGAGCAGCCACAGTGCTAATTAAAATGGTGAATCACAAAGGTAACACTTCTGGATTATTGTCCAAATTATATATGCAAAACAAAGAGTAAATATCAGAGAAGTGAACACGGAGCTCGAAGATTGATGTGGAAGAAACAAGTTTCAATTTATGGGGAACAGGCAGAGGGAGGGAGCTATTCCATTTGGAGGGTCTTTATTTGAATCAGTTTGGGATTAATGTTAGTAATAAAAAATATTGAAAAAGCTGAATGGCAATAAATGCCAAAGACCTGAAGAACTACACCCTGAAAACATAGGGGGTGACAGCGGTGCAATCATGGATGCACTGACTGCAATCTTCCAAAATTCCAAACATGAATGGTTCACCACATTGGATGGCTGGAGGGCAGCAGATTAAAGGACAGAGAGGAAAATAAACTATCGACCAACTGGCCTGATACGAGTGGGGGGGGGGGAAAGGGTAGAATCTATTCATGAGGGAGTGATAAATGTGTGAGGGTGATGTCGGTCACAGTGTTCAGCAACTGCGGCTCTGAGCGAGCCCTTCACTGTGGAAACAGGGGTCAAACAAGGATGCATCATCGCACCCACCCTGTTTGTCACCTTCATTGCTGCCATACTTCACCTCATTGGTGAAGAGCTGCCACAGGGGATCCCAATCCTCTACAGAACTGGCAGTGGGCTCTTCAACCTTAATAGGTTGAAGGCCAAGAGTGAAGTCAGTAACACCGCCATCGTGGAGCTTCAGTACGCGGACAACTGCACCATTGCAGTACACACTGCAGAAGACCTCCAGGGCATCCTGAATGCCTTTGCCAAGGCATACAGAGCCATGGGCCTAGCCTTAAATATCAAGAAGACCCAGGTCCTACATCAATCTCCACCCAAACAGCTGTCTACCCAGCCCACTATAAAAGTGGACAACACCACTCTTGAAAACGTTGACCACTTCCCCTACCTTGGCAGCATTCTTTCCTCAAAAGCTGACATTGACTCTGAGGTCAACCATCGCCTGAGTTGTGCCAGCTGAGCCTATGCCAGACTCAGGAAAAGAGTCTTTGAAGATCGAGACCAAAAGGCTCAAACAAAACTGCTGGTCCACAGAGCCGTTGTCCTCTCCACCCTGTTTTATGGAGCCGAGTCATGGACCACCTACAGCAGGTGCCTGAGAGCTCTGGAACAATACCATCAAAGATCCTTATGAGGATCAGCTGGGAGGACAAACGCACAAACATCAGCGTTTTGGAGGAAGCCAACATGACCAGCATCACCACCTTCGATGGACTGGCCATGTCATCCGCATGTCCAACACACGTCTCCCTAAACAAATCCCGTACTCTCAATTGAAGAAAGGTCGGCGAGCCCCCGGCAGGCCAAACACACGCTTCAAGGACAACATCAATAACAGTCTGAAGAAATTCCACATCACATCAAGCAACTGGGAGCACATTGCACTGGACAGGCGCTCCTGGAGGAAATCCGTGCAGGAAGGAGCTTTACTTCACGAAATGGAACTACGCCATGTCGCAGAGACAAAGCAACAGCACCGTAGGAGAGGGAAGGGGACTCGACAACTACTAACCACCACCAGTCTCCACTGCCCACATTGCACCAAGGTGTGTGGAACACGGATCGGCCTCTATAGACATCTGCAGACCCACAAGTAGACAACCCTATGGAGAGGAGAGGACAGTCATACTCGTTTTGAGTGACCGCCGATGATGATGATGATAATAACCAGGTTTTAAGGTTGTTAACAGTTGAATTGAGTAGGGCTAACCAATGGATGTGGTGTACCTGCTCTTTGGTAAATTCTTAAGTGATGGGAGCAGAATTAGGCCATTCTGCCCATCATGTCCACTCCGCCATTCAATCAGGGCTAATCTATCTGTCCCTCCTAACCCCATCTCCATAGTATACAAACTTAAAGCACAAGGCATTGGGGGTTCAGTATTGATGTGGATAGAGAACTGGCTGGCAAACAGGAAGCAAAGAGTAGGAGTAAACGGGTCCTTTTCACAATGGCAGGCAGTGACTAGTGGGGTACCCCAAGGCTCAGTACTGGGACCCCAGCTATTTACAATATATATTAATGATCTGGATGAGGGAATTGAAGGCAATATCTCCAAGTTTGCGGATGACACTAAGCTGGGGGGCAGTGTTAGCTGTGAGGAGGATGCTAGGAGACTGCAGGGTGACTTGGATAGGCTGGGTGAGTGGGCAAATGTTTGGCAGATGCAGTATAATGTGGATAAATGTGAGGTTATCCATTTTGGTGGCAAAAACAGGAAAGCAGACTATTATCTAAATGGTCGCCGATTGGGAAAGGGGGAGATGCAGCGAGACCTGGGTGTCATGGTACACCAGTCATTGAAGGTAGGCATGCAGGTGCAGCAGGCAGTAAAGAAAGCGAATGGTATGTTAGCTTTCATTGCAAAAGGATTTGAGTATAGGAGCAGAGAGGTTCTACTGCAGTTGTACAGGGTCTTGGTGAGACCACACCTGGAGTATTGCGTACAGTTTTGGTCTCCAAATCTGAGGAAGGACATTATTGCCATAGAGGGAGTGCAGAGACGGTTCACCAGACTGATTCCTGGGATGTCAGGACTGTCTTATGAAGAAAGACTGGATAGACTTGGTTTATACTCTCTAGAATTTAGAAGATTGAGAGGGGATCTTATAGAAACTTACAAAATTCTTAAGGGGTTGGACAGGCTAGATGCAGGAAGATTGTTCCCGATGTTGGGAAAGTCCAGGACAAGGGGTCACAGCTTAAGGATAAAGGGGAAATCCTTTAAAACCGAGATGAGAAGAACTTTTTTCACGCAGAGAGTGGTGAATCTCTGGAACTCTCTGCCACAGAGGGTAGTTGAGGCAAGTTCATTGGCTATATTTAAGAGGGAGTTAGATGTGGCCCTTGTGGCTAAGGGGATCAGGGGGTATGGAGAGAAGGCAGATACGGGATACTGAGTTGGATGATCAGCCATGATCATATTGAATGGCGGTGCAGGCTCGAAGGGCCGAATGGCCTACTCCTGCACCTAATTTCTATGTTTCTATCTCCTGCCTTCTCCTCATAACCCATGTCATCCATACTAATCAAGAGTCTGCCTATCTCTGCCATAAAAATATCCATTGATGGCCTCCACAGCATTCAGTGGCAATGAATTACACAGATTCACCATCCTAAAGAAATTCCTCCTCATCTCCTTCCTAAAGGAATGTCCTTTAATTCTGAGGCTATGACCTCTGGTTCTAGACTCTCCCACTGGTGGAAACATCCTCTCCAAATCCACTCTATCCTGGCCTTTCATTATGAGGTAACATGCAAAAAAAAAATTAAATCATTTCATAATGATTGCTATGGGGTGGGGGGAGCAATGGATTGGCATGGTTTGTGAATAGTTATTGACAAAACGTGGGAATAAATGGCTAGGAAGGTCAGAAAGTTAGCTGTACGAGTGTTACAGTGATCGATGCTAGGCTTCCAGCTTTACACAATTAACCTCAATGCTTTGAATGAATGACATAAGTGTAATAAAACCCTAAAGATAGACACAAAGTAATGAAATAACTCAGCGAGTTAGGCCGCATCTCTGAAGAAAATGGATAGGCGAGGTTTCAGGTGACCCATCTTCAGACAAAAGACCCCGACCCCAAAATTTACCTATCCATTTTCCCTCCAGATGCTGCCTGCCCCGCTGAGTTACTCCAGCATTTTACGTCTATCTTTGGTGTAAACTAGCATTTGCAGTACATTTTTATTTCATAATATAATCCTAGTTTGCTACTGATATAAAGAAGGGTGGATTGTAGAAAGGATACAGAAGAGCTCCAGGGATACACAGACAGGCTAAGTGAATACTAACGTGCAAATTAGTAGCAGTAACATCTCTCCCCTGCCACCTCCCCAAGAAAATCTCATCACATCAAATAGGTGGCCCCTAGTTCCAGCTGCATCTTCAGCCCAAGGTTGAATCCTCTGCATATCCATCCCACCAAGAATCGGCAAGTATATGGGCATGGACAAGTCAGATGAAACATAATGTCGCCCACTTTAGAACTAGATTGGTTATATTCCCACTCCCCGTCAATGTTTGAATATGGGCTGCTCACCCTTTTGATACAATGGATTTTCTTTGGAGGAGGGAAGGGGGCTGCAGCTCCTAATTTGTATGTTTGAAAGGTAGTGCTGCTTAGGTTGATCAGTGTGCACTTCCACACAAATAGCAAAGTGAACAAGGTGCTTCTGTTTAAGAAAGAAATGCAGATGCTAGAAAAATCAAAGGTAGACAAAAATGCTGGAGTAACTCAGCAGGTGAGGCAGGAGAGAAGGAATAGGTGACGTTTCGGGCCGAGACCCTTCTTCAGACTGATGTCGGAGTGGGGGGGGGGGGGCGGGAAAAAGAAAGGAATAGGCGGAGACAGTAGGCTTGTGGGAGTCCTGGGATGGTGGAAGGGAAGGAGGGAGAAAGCAAGGACTATTTGAAATTAGAGAAGTCAATGTTCATACCGCTGGGGTGTAAACTACCCAAGCGAAATACGAGGTGCTGTTCCTCCAATTTGCGCTGGGTCTCACTCTGGCAATAGAGAAGGTCCAGGACAGAAAGGTCAGATTCGGAATGTTAGATGGGAGTTGAAGTGCCGAAGTGAGTGGAGGTGTTGGACGAAGCGATCGCCGAGCCTGCACTTGGTCTTGCCGATGTAGGGAAGTTGACACCTGGAACAGCGGATGCAGTAGATGAGGTTGGAGGAGGTGCAGGTGAATCTCTGCCTCACCTGGAAAAACTGCTTAGGTCCTTGGATGGAGTCGAGGGAAAAAGTAAAGCGACAAGTGTAGCATTTCCTGCGGTTGTAAGGGAAAGTACCCAGGGATGGAGTGGTTTGGGTGGGAAGGGACGAATTGGCCAGGGAGTTACGGAAGGAACGATCTCTGCGGAAAGCAGAAAGGCGTGGAGATGGGAAGATGTGGCCAGTGGTAGGATCCCATTGGAGGTGGCAAAAATGTCGGAGGATTATATGTTGCATGTGACGGCTGATGGGGTGGAAGGCGAGGACAAGGGGGTCTCTGTCCTTGTTACAAGTAGGGGATGGGAAGTAAGAGCGGAGCTGCGGGATATAGAGGAGACACTGTTGAGAGTCTCATCTACAATAGAAGAGGGAATCCCCGTTCCCTAAGCAATTAGGACATCTCCAATGCCCTGGTCTGGATCACCTCATCCTGGGAGCAGATGCGGCGTAGACAGAGGAATTGGGAGTAGGGGATAGTTCTTACAGGAAGCAGGGTGGGAAGAAGTATAGTCCAGATAGCTATGGGAGTCAGTGGGTCTGTAGTAGATGTCGGTCAGTAGTCTATTGCCTGCGATGGAGATGGTGAGATCTAGAAATGGTAGAGATATGTCAGAAATGGTCCAGGTGAATTTGAGTGCCGAATGGAAATTGGTGGTGAAATGGATGATCAAGCAATTTGGGAGGCAAATGATATGTTTGCAGAAGTATGAGAGGACAAGCATAGAGACATACATCTCCAATTATACAAGAACCTGTGATAATCTCATTTAGGGATCCCATCCAAAGGTGGAAAATTTGTAATTTGCAATTGAAGGAGCACTGAAGATCAACCATGTTGTTACTAAATGGCAGAGCAGGCATGATGGAGTGAATGGCCCACTCCCTCTTCTACCTCTGCATCTTCTCAGATTTATCTATCCTCTGACCCACTCAATTTATCCATCTCTATTTAAACTGTTAACGACTTTCTTTTCCAGATTGCTCCACATAGTCCAAATAACTTCATCACCCCCAGTTCTTTGTAATTCTTAATATAAATTCCAAATCATTGAGGTACATGAGAAAGAATAAATTACAGGGGGCTGCAACCGATGGTAATGTTCAAGAGCTAACATAGACTGGTGGGCTTAATGAGCTTCTGCGGTGGACGAAAATCAATGCTTCAATGGTGCTTTATTGTCACACGTGCAAAGTGCAAATGCATAGTGAAATTCTTTGCCTACAAGCAGTCCAGTAGAGTTTTGCCATATCATCCCCGATTAGCAGTTGTATGGAAGTAGTCTACTGAGCCCTCATGCAAGAGATACATGTTTTGGTGCTATTCTCTAAGTCCAGTACACGCTCTAGTTGTGATGAGCAGTGCCCAATTCAAGCAAGGCCTCCAGCCATTGTCTTTCTCTTGGACAATAAGCAACTGACGTCCTCTCCTCACCCGTCCTCCTTTGTGCCCCAGGATCACCTCCCGCAGCCAACCTGGATGGCACAGCAAGTAGATCAGACCCCGGTACCCTCTCCCACCGGCCTCAAGATGACTGCCTTTTAATCACCCATGCATGCATTTTTGCTCCCCCCGTGGTTGTCCATTTTTGCAAAAAAACTATTTCCTCTCTATGAAAGCATGCCAAACGTGATTTAAATGCCTTATGAACCTTAATAGTAGATTCCAGCATGTCAGACCTGTAAACCGGTTTTTCAACCACACCTCCCCCCATCTTCAAACACAGTACAACATCCAGATTCACCAGTTCCAGTTCCTCAATTAAGATTGAAACATGACAACAAATGCATTCAGTATCTCTGCAACCAACTACCTTTTAAAATTCCAGGTCACAGGCCAGCACGCTCAGGGAATGCTGTTGTTTCTTGGTTGGTTTCTCTAATACTTTTTTATAAGTAACATTTACACTCAGTTCTTGCCTCATTAAATCCCAAGTACAGAAACCAATTTCAGGTGTCGTTTCTCCATCTCTATGAAAATTTGAAATACTTAAAACATCAAAGCTATTTTTAAACTTTTGCATCAGCTTTTAATAAATCCCACATACTTCAAAAGCTAATGTGATTGTAAATAATCTATTTCTATACATTTTTTCATGCTGGTTTCTAAGGCTATATTTTTTATAGACATACTGGTTTACAAAATTAGCCCAAGCCCCTGGTTTACTGGAGTTGTCCACATTGCAAGCCTCTTCCAGTAATCCTCACATCGCTTTGCTTAGTCAAATGTAGAAAATGCTATCTCATTGAGTTTGAGTGAAATATGTATGCATTCATTGGGAATTATAAATTACTTTATGTTGATAGCTCTAGCCTGCCAAATTTTCATCCTTTTCCCCCAATCTATCATGACAGGTTGCTTTTAAAAACTTTATTTCTTGAACAAAAACAAAGTGCTACAAATATGCAGTAGGTCAAGCAGCATCTACAGAGAGAAGCAGCGTTAATGTTTCAAGCCGATGATATATGTTCAAATGTGGATAATTTACAAATTATCTTTTAGTTTAAGGCTTTAGATTCAGACGTATCACAATTACTCATTGAGTTTGAGAATCACCCCAAGAGGACTAATTACTGATTAACCTCATTTACGCGAAATAAACTTAAGTAATCTATTCCTTGGTATCATAATGTCCATTCCAGGAAAGTAAATCCTCTGATGCTTTTCACTTCTATTTTAACAATTACTTTCACTAAACTATTTTCTGTCATTTAATTTGTGCAGTTTATGAAGTTTAATCTCCTAGATTTATTCCAATATATTGTTACAAGTTCATTTAACACATTTCAGATTTCCTAAATGCCATTTAAGATTCAAATACAACTTAATTTTAACTTGGTTTTACCCAAACGGATATTCATGTATATTTGTTAGCTCTGTTCAATCCTAATCAAACACTCTCCTTATTGTTCAATTCACTGCACTTTGCTTTGGCTTCGACAGGCTGGGATTTATAAATGTCCCTTGGGAATGTGCTTTGAGGAGGGATTCATAATTTAATATTGACAGTTACTACAACTCTAGTTGTTCAACTTGCTTGTCCGGTCTGAATTGAGCCTACTCCACCAGATACATCATACCGTAGTTTTTATCAGCTTCCCACAAATTGAATAATATTCTTTCCCCACCACATTTTGATTCAATACTAAATTTCTGATTTCATATTCTGTCCCAGGTCTTGTGCAAGTAAGTTGTCTGGTTTAGAGTTAAAATAACACTAAAACCTCAATTACAAAAATGTTTCACTTCACCCACATGACAATAAAATAAACTTAACTAAACCACTTCTATTGGCACTTTGTGGCTCCATATTCAACCTTTAGTTAAATAAGTCACACACAACGTTAGGATAGTTTAGTTCAACAGGATACCAATAAAACAATGTTTTTAAATCTTTTAGTCCTCTAAGAAATGTTCATGATTTTGAATCCCATTAATCTGTCATCTGTGCCTTCCACAGGAAATTTTATTGTTTACAAATGATGCAAGTGCTGTATCCTGAACAAGGGTAGAGTCGCTGCCTCACAAATCCAGTAATCCTTGTTTGGTCCTGACTTCAGGCACTTCCATTGTGGAGTGTGCACATTCGCCATTTGACTGTGTGTATTCCCCAGATTGGAGTAGTGGAGTTTCCTTCCACATTGAAAAAAGGGTAAGTTAATCAGTCATTGTGAATTGTTGATAGTGTGGTTGAGTGCTGGAATCACATTGAGAAAACATTGCCTTGAATGGTAAAATTGCAAACCTTAATCAATTAACGGATAAGAAATCTGGAGAACAAACAGAGGTACTTTTATTCAACATAAATGCAACATATTGCCACTGAATGAAGTGGGCCCCAAAAATTACTAGTTCAGTTTAGTTAATTGTCACGTGTACCGAGATAACGTGAAAAGCTTTTTTTGTTGCTTGTTATCCAGTCAGCAGAAAAACTACACATGACTACAATCAAGCTGTCCATAGTGAACAGATACAGGATAAAGGGAATAACGTTTAGTGCAAGGCAGTAAAATCCGATGAAAAATTGTCCGAGTCCTAATTTTAAAGATTACTTCGAGGTTTACAGAACTATGGGCAATACAGCACTGGAACGAGCCTTTCAGCTCAACATGTGTGCCAACCATGATGCCAACCTAACTAATATCATCTGCCTATGTATGATCTGTATTCCTCCATTCCTTGCCTGGTCACATGCCTTCCTCAATACAGGTGCACAACCTTTTATCCGGAGTTCCGGAAACCGAAAAACTCCGAAAACCGGCCATTTTTTCCAGGATGTCGTCTGCACACCAAAGCTCGAGTTTGGCGCCAAACTTGACCCGAAACGACCCACGGTCAACCCAGGTCTGTACTACTGTAGCGGCTGCCTCCTCCCTGGAGACCGGAGAGACACTTAAACATCTGCAAATCATTGCTTAAATGTTAGTCAGTTAGTTTGGAGGGCTTTTATGTGAAGGGGGGGTGAAGGGGGTAAACTTTAATTCTTAGTCCCCTACCTGGTTGGAGAGGCGGGGAGCGGTCAATGCCTTACCGGGTCGCCGTGCAGTAAGCTCCGCAGCGCTGTGGCCGGCAACTCCCAGCTGGGGGTGCAGGCGTCCGGCCGCGGGCGGCGCCGGTTGTAGCTCCGACCCCGGCAACTCTACCCCTGGCTGCGAAGCTCTCCAAATCCACTGCCGCCCGCGGCTGGACGCCCGCAGCCCCAGCTGGGAGTTGCCGGCCACAGCGCTGCGGAGCATACTGCACGGCGACCCGGTAAGGCATGACCGCTCCCCGCCTCTCCAACCAGGTAGGGGACTAAGCGCTGTGGCCGCCGACTCCCAACATTCGCGGAGCTGGGGCTGCGGGCATCCGACTCCCAACATTCGCGGAGCTGGGGCTGCGGGCGTCCGGCCGCGGGCGGCGCTGGATTTGGAGCGTCTCGCAGCCAGGGGTAGAGTTGCCGGGGTCGGAGCTCCAACCGGCGCCGCCCGCGGCCGGACGGAGCCCCCAGCTCCGCGATGTTGGGAGTCGCCGACCAGGTAGGGGACTAAGAATCAAAGTTTCCCCCTTTACCCCATCCCCCACCACCACCACCACATAAAATCCCTCCAAACTAACTGACTAACATTTATGCAATGATTTACAATGATTCCCCAGTCTCCGGGGAGGAGGCAGCCGCTCCAGACTTTTCAAGCCGCCCGCGCTACCTACCTAATCTACGCTAAAAATCTTCCATTCGGAAATCCGAAAATGTCCGAAATCCGACAAGTGTCTGGTCCCAAGGCTTTCGGATAAAAGGTTGTGCACCTGTACCTCTTAAATGTTGCTATTGTATCTGCTTCCACCACATCCCCTGAAAGCATGTTCCAGGCGCCTACCATTATGTCTCGCAGTCTGCTTTCAACTTTCCTCCTCCAATCTTAAATCTATTCCCTCCAGTTTGACATTTCCACTTTGGCAAAAGACCTACTATCTTTGCTATTTATGCTACAATTTTATACACTTCAATTAGGTCGCCCCCTCAGCCTCTGACAATCCAGACAAATAAGATCCGACTTTGTCCAACATCTCCTTTAGCTTATACTCTCTTATCCAGGCCACATTTAGCAAACCTATTTTACACCCTTTCCAAAGCTTTCATATTCTTCCTAGTGTCCAGAACTGCACACAACACTGCAAATGTGGCCTAACCAGTTTTATTCAGGTGCAAAATGACTTCGGATTTTATAATTAATGCCCCGACCAATAAAGACAAGTATGCGGTACACATTCATTACCACACTAACCACTATTGTGGTCACTTTCAAGATCTCTTCATACATCAATGGTCTGATGTTCAACTGTATACTTTCTTCTTGCATTCAACCTCAAAATGTGTCATCTCACACGTCCAAATTCTGTTAAAAAGGTTGTCCCTAGCGTGTAGCTGAGTGGTAGAATCTGGGAAGAGGTGATGAGATTGGTGTAGGATCAGTGTAAATGAATTGAGGGTCAGCACGGAAGGGTCAAAAGGCCTGTTTTTTTCTCTCTCTTATCTAAACTCCACCCACCATTTCCCTATCCAAATCACCTGTTGTTCTATATCCTGCTGTATCCATCAATAAGCATTCTCAGTATCCACAACTCCACAAATTTTGTGTCATCTGCAAAGTTGCTTATTAGACCACCTACGTTTTCTTGCAGATCACATATTACAAACATAGGACCCAGCAGAAACTTGCAGAATACCAATGGCCACTGACTTCCAATAAGAAAAACACCCCTCCACAATTACTGTCTTCTATGACCAAGCCAATTTTATATCCAATATACCAACTCACCATGGATCCCTTGGGGTGGGAGATTGCAACCTTCACGTGGTCCACCCTGCATTTCAATAAATGCAATCAACCTGGTATGCACAATCAAATAAGATCAAATAGAACAAGTTGTCCTACAACTTTAGGCTGTGCACGCCATATGCAAGAAAACGACCATGGATCCTTTATGCCTTCTGGACCAATTATCAAATGCTTCACTCAAGTCCATATAGATAATATCTACTGCTCTACCGTCATCAATTGTCTTTCTCACTTGAAAAATGCAAATCTAATTTGAGCAGGACCTTCTCTACACAAAGCTATACTTATTATCCCCAATAAGTCCGTGCTTTTCCAAATGCAACTCATCAGTTTTTATACTTAAAGTTTCTGCAATGTCAGCAATAATGGATAATTTGCCATGGAGTTTAACTCAATGATCTGAAATGGAACACAAACATGTCAGAACTTTAGCTTATTTCTAATTCTATTCAAGAACAAGATTTCCTGCCTGTACTATATATGAGGAAACGCAAGTAATGTAAGCACAATGTGATGATCTGATACACAAGCGAAAAAAAACCAAAAAACATTTATGACTATCAAACCACTGCAAAATGCCAAACCTAGACGTCCACTTCAAAGGAGGCGCGAACAGAATCGTAAATCACAAAAATTGCAACAAAAATATTTGATTGTGCTAATAATGCCATTAATGGAATCACCCCAAGAATTGAAACATAAAATGCACAAGTAACAGATTGTGAACATCCAATTTCCAAACTATGTTGCTAATTTTCTGCAAAAAACTTTACAAGTTTGTAACACATTCCACTTTCTGGCCGAAACCGACCACAAATTATTTTAGTCTGAAGAAGGGTCTCGACTCGAAACGTCACCAATTACCTCTCTCCATAGATGCTGCCTCACCCGCTGAGTTACTCAGGCATTTTGTGTCTACCTACAAATTAGTCTACTTCCAATTCAGCATCTAAACCAAATATCAGCACAAAACATTAACATTTAAATGTCCACTGCACTATTTGCCGAACATTGTCTGCTGGTTCAGTAACATCAACTTACAACAGTCCGCACCGAGTAAAGATATTTCTGGAATTTAAATTTCAAAATGGAAAAAAGGGGGAAATAAGATTGTCGTGGAGGCTTGTGGATTTACTTACTCTATAGTTTATTATTGATCTGACTCGTTTGCCACCCCCATCTTATTTTATCTATATATTACTTTATATTATTAAAACTCTCATCTTGTTTGTTTGTGTGTCTGTTTGCATGCGTGGCTGTCTGTGTGCGTGTGTGAGACATGCCCTGAATTATGCCAAAACGGTACACGATGACATGCCCTGAATTATGCCAAAACGGTACACGGTACAGAATTGTTTAATTATTCTGTATTTCTTGATTATTCTGTATCTTCCCTCTTTCTATTTTTTTTGTTTTCTTTATGTACAACTACTACGGACTGACGCAAAACTGCATTTCGTTGTACTGATACTTGTATTTGTGCGATGACATTAAAGTTGAATTGAATTGATAGTGCTCACCATTGTCCTGTGGTGTGTGGTATCAAGTTTCGTTCAGATTGATGGTATAATTTACAAGTTATTCACATTTTAAACTTTACAAATTTAACTTTTCACTTAACTTCTCACTGTAAAAATCCAAATCCAATTGCTGGCCCTGCCCATAACAATGTTGCAAATCACAGGTCACTGAGTCCTGGGAGCAAGCGCAATTGGATTTTTTTTCCTGGCAGCAAGTGCAAGTGGATTTTTTTAAAATCTAAAAACATAGAGGGTGAATAAGGGGAAATGAGCCGACCCTGCGCAGTTGGGGGCTATGGGTGAGTGGTGGAATATTGTGCCTCCCGTGTGACACTGACCCAACTGGTCCCACTTGGTCTATTTAAAAATCAAAGGAGGCACAATGATGTAGCTAGTACAGTTACTACCTCACAGCACTGGAGACCCAGTATCAATCCAGACCTTGGGTACTGTCTGTGCCGAGTTAAAATGTTCTCCGTGACCCAATGGATTTCCTCCAAGTAGCAGTCCTAGAGCCTGGAAGTAGGCCCTTCAGCCCATGCCAAACGATGTGCCCCCTCTAAGCTGGTCCCATTCGCCTAAGTTTGGCCCATATCCCCCTCAACCTTTCCTATCCTGGTACCTGCTCAAATGTATTTTAAATGTTGTTATAGTACCTGCCTCAACAACCACCTGTTAGCTCGTTCCATGTACCCACCAACCTCCGTGAAAAAGTTGCCCCTTAAGCTCCAATTAAATATTTCCCGTCTTACCTTAAACCTAGGTCCTCTGGTTCTTGATTCTCCTACTCTGAGTAAAACAGAGAGAAGACAGCAGAAGAGAATGTGGGGAAAACTTAAAAGGAATAAGATCACTGCAAATGAGTACGACAGTGAATGGGGACTTGGTGAGCAAAGGGGCGCATTACTGAATTGTATCTGACTCCATATAACCAGTAAAAATCAAATATTCAATATTGCATATTGAATGTAACCAGTAAAAATCAAATATTCAAACATTACAAACCTCTATCAGAAAATAAAATTCAGTATTGAGCAATAAGTATTTGTATTCAGCTCAAGGTGAAATACATCAGTAAAAGAAATTAACCATGTACTTTGATCAATCAGAGTTACCACTGAGCACTTCCACATCATTTACATAATATCTAGCCACAGTCAGAAGTTCTCTAACCTGCTTTACTAATCTAGGAGCACTTGTTTTACCAATGCTCTTACTACTCGTCCCCTCAATTAAATGATCAAAATATTATCAGTTCTAAGGATTCTAATATGTTTGACCTGGGCAAAACAGCAGAGCTTGCATTTCATATAATAAACATGAGTGGAAACTGCATGAAACTCTACACGCATTTGGAGCTCTGAACTAACATGACACTCATTCAGTATGACAGAATTTTAGGCAGAAATATGCCACACGATTATAATAATAGTTAACCACAAGATCATAATTTTTGTTTTAAACTAGAGAAAATTAACTGAACATTAGGTCCCTGCCAGTCATCACAAAGTAATCAAAGTTGTTTTGTTCATTTTGGTTTTTGGTGTAATCATTTTCCATTCATTGTCAAGCACATTTAGAGTGGATGGATCAAATAATATGATATGGACTGATCCATTTCAATTATTAATGAGCAGATGAGACAAACATGCAACTGCAGATTTGGCTTTACGACTCATCTTTACTGACACCAATGGAACAGCGAGTTATCTAATTCACTCAAGATTTTGCACTGATAAAAATTGGCCTTCAGAGCAAATGGTGCATTAGCTACCAATGGGTCAGATCCAATCACAGCATGCTGATCTGCACACTGTTAAATGTTTCATTTTTAAAGTAATTCAGAAATTAATGATCTTCAATAATCTACATTGTGTGAAAACTCATTAAATCCAAAACATCGCAAAAGTGCCAAGGAGCCTGAAGCAACATTTGGTTTAAAATGGTTTTTACCTTTATAGATTAAAAGAGGAACAAATTCACTGATTGTTAGGACATCTGAATTCTGAATATAGAGCAATTCCCACTTGCATCAGGGCCAAGAAATGTTAAACAATATAGTACTTCCAGCTAAAAAAAACCCATCAATTAAGCCATTTTGTACATTATTCAAACATGCCCATATCCGAAACTGGTTTGGTGCACCCAATCAAAACTTTCACTTGACGACTAATATTCTCTTTGTGTGTACAATGTCTCACAGACATACCTTCCTTCAGCTTGTATGATCCAAAGTAACCACAGCATAGCCAATATAAGTCATTAATACACAGCCCTGAAAAGAACAATTGAAATCCCAGGGATTTTCTTCTTTGAAACCAAAGAAGTTGTAACAAATTAGATCTTATAATACCTATTGCAAATGCAACAAAAATCTTGTTAAATTAACCATTAATAAAGCAGTACTACATAAGGCAGTATTGCAGAAGGAATAATAAAACAGATCATGAAAACTGTTGCCATGGCTCACTCATCTGGATTAGCGAAGCAATAGCATTGTACTATTTCTTAGCATTGATCGATTAGTCAGCGTTCCTGCTCCTCCTACCTGTGTAGAGGACATGGGTGTGGCCATGAAGCCTTGATCCGTGAAAAGGTAGCGGAACTCAGTAACAACAGGGCCAATGAGGGTAACATATTTGATGTTGTCAACATGATTTCAACAAGACTTTGGAAAGGATTCATCTGCCACACCAGTTTAAAAAAATCTCATGGGTTCAGACAAACTGGCAAGTTTGACAGCAATGGAAAGGAAAGCAGAGCATAGCAACAGAATAGGTTTGTCAAGGCTGTTTACCCAAAATTTCCGCAGAATTCAGCTTTGGTGAAATATAAGGACTTAGATTTAATGTAGCGAAACAATTAAGTAATTTACAGATACTGTGTTTGGTACTCAGGGAAAGCTGTAGACCAGTGGTCAAAACTATCAAAAAAAATCTGGAGAAGTAGAGATTTGGGAATCTCAAATACCAAACAAGGCAATAGAAAACACGTGACAATTAAAAATAAGTAGTAGTAGATCACTGGAATCCATATCCATTTACCCCTGAAGACAGTAGGCTAATGAGTGGAGTATCCAAAGTAATTTTAGTCATTATAGAGAAGGAAGGCATTGGTAAAAAAAAGTGAAAAGCACTAATTAGGACAGATTATAGAAACAGCGCTGCATTACTCTCCTTTGGCAATCCATTGAGATCTCCAGAGATTGTGCCTGTTCCCCTGAATTACTCCAGCATTGTGTGTCTACCAGGTCATCAGAGATGTCCTCATTCTTTAGGAAACGGGGGTTCCCCTTTTCCATTATAAATAGGGTCTCACTAGGGTCTCCTTGATATCCCGCAGCTCTGCTCTTGCTCCCCCTCCTCCCATTCGCAACAAGGAGTCCCCCTTATCCTCACCTTCCACCCCATCAGCCGTTGCATACAGCATATATAATCCTCCAACACTTTCACCGCCTCCAACGGGATGGATCCCACCACTGGCCACATCTTCCCATCTCCATCGCTTTCTGCTTTCCGCAGAGACCGTTCCCTCCACAACTCCCTGGTCAACTCGTCCCTTCCCACCCAAACCACCTCCTCCCCAGGTACTTTCCCCTGCAACCGCAGGAGATACAACACCTGTCCTTTTACCTCCCCCATGGACTCCATTCAGGTGAGGCAGAGGTTCACTTGCACCTCCTCCAACCTCATCAACTGTATCCGCTGTTCCAGGTGTCAACTCCAGTACATCGGTGAGACCAAGCGCAGGCTCGATCATTTCGCTGAACACCTCCGCTCAGTCCACCTTAACCTATCTGATCACCCGGTTGCTCAGCACTTTAACTCCCCCTCCCATTCCCAGTCTGACCTGGGCCTCCTCCATTGTCAGAGTGAGGCCCAGCACAAATTGGAGGAGCAGCGCCTCATATTTAGCTTGGGTAGCTTACGGGGTGGGGTGTAAGCTACCCAAGCTAAATACGAGGCGCTGCTCCTCCAATATGAACATTTCCCAGAATGAACATTGACTTCTCTAACTTCAAATAGCCCTTGCTTTCCCTCTCTCTCTCAATACCCTCCCCCTTCCCAGTTCTACCACCAGTCTTACTATCTCTGACTACATTTTATCTCCGTGCCGTGCACTCCCCTGACATCAGTCTGAAGAAGGGCCTCAAATGCTGGAGAACACAGCAGGTTGGGCGGCATCTATAGAGGTGGAAGGAGGGTTGTTTGATTTGGGTTAAGACCCAGCATCAGGCCAAACCACATCTCCACTGACTTGTTGAATTTTGTCTGAAGGGTCTCGATCATAAACGTTACCCATTCCTTCTCTCCAGAGATGCTGCCTGTTCCGCTGAGTTACTCCAGCATTTTATGTCTAACATTGAGGTCAATAAAGACTTAGTTCCATTTGAATTCTAATTCTGAGGTGGGATCTACTGGCTTCACTGGGATGGTTTAGTGCTTCTTCCACCACTTTTGCTGGAATTTAGAATGTGTGTTTAGAATGAATAAACTTGAGGTTCTCAGTGCCATCCTAAATGCAATACCTCCAGTTCAAGCCATCCCGGGCCAACAATTTCCACGAGACAGTGGGAATGTCACACTCAAGGCAGCTTCTTTACTCGTATTACACCCAGGCTAATAAGGAGGAGAATTCCAAGGATGCTCCCAGGACTGCAGTATTCTTGCTACAAGACAACATTGGCTAGAAATATTTATTTATTGAAAGGATGGTTCTCAATAACTAAGGTAAGGTCAATAACTAGGGACACACATTTGAATGAATTGCTGGATGAATTAGTGGAGAGAATTGGAGAGAAATTATTTCAGCGCTGGGATATGGAATTCACTACCCCTATGACTGGTAAAGACAGAATCTTTAATTTCATTAAAGATCCATTTGATTACTGTAACCTAAAGGGCTATGAACCACAAAACGTGTAAACGAAGTGGAATTAGGATGAATAGTTGTGGCTGGCAGGACAATATCCTAAAGCCTCATCCTGATCTATAGATCTGCAAACATGATTCTTTGGACAACATGCAAACTAATTGCAGACTTGATCAGTGATTCATTGCATTCAAGAAAAGGCGGGAACATGTCTAAAAGCCATTCTATTTGAAAACGGGCACGTAAATAGAAACACAAAATAGTTAGCATAGAATGTTTCTTCCAAAATGGCACCAACAATGTCTTTGAGCAAGTATTTACCAGTATTAAAATTAAATTTAAAACTAAGCACAACATAGGTGATTTGCCTTCAAGTAACTTCACAGTATTCACCATCTAAGAGCAAACAATGCAAACAAAGTGCCACCCAACTACACAGGCACCTCAGATTGGGAAGTATTACAACTAAAACCAAGCAGCTGACCATAGTGTAATATGCATTTCACAAAATCCATCTCTACCTGCAGACCATTATGAGCAAATATTTTCAAATATGATCATTTAAAAAATTCAAAGCCACATGTTAATATGAAACATTGTAAACTTCTGCAAATTGGTACTGGAAATTGTCATGTAGTCAACATGAATGATTTGAATTAATTGTCCCAAGAAAGCACTATCCAAATGGAAATTCCATTACACCTGGGCATACATACTGGTGTGGTTCGTTCTAGAGCCAGCTCGTTAATTTCCACGGACTAAAAATACAAATCACGATGATAAAGCATGAATCTCCGGTTCAGCTTGTTTAGCTATAAATGGAAAGTGGACTCCACCTTTCATTGCGCACAAGAGAAATCTAGACTGCTGCAGTTTCAGAGGTTCCCCTCATAATACGGAAGGTCATTTGGACTGGAATAACCACATCCAAAGATTAACTTCCTTTCTTCAACTTAAAGTGCCACCTCAATTACCACAATGTTCATGGAAAAAAGATGAAAATGCACAACCTACAACCTCCCAATTTTCACTCATGTTATGTTTCTCACAGCATACCACGCCATCCAGCCCGCTGAGTTTATGTTAACTATCAGAGCATTCTTGGCCATTCATGTACAAACCACCCCCCCCACCATATGCCCGTCAACTTTCCAGATTCTCCTGTCAGCGGGTCAGACAACATCCGTGGAAAACATAATCGGCGAGACCACACCTGGTGTATTGCGTACAGTTTTGGTCTACTAATCTGAGGAAAGACATTCTTGCCATAGAGGGAGAACAGAGAAGGTTCACCAGACTGATTCCTGGGATGGCAGGACTTTCATATGAAGAAAGACTGGATAGACTCGGCTTGTACTCGCTAGAATTTAGAAAATTGAGGGGGGATCTTATAGAAACTCACAAAATTCTTAAGGGGTTGGACAGGCTAGATGCAGGAAGATTATTCCCGATGTTGGGGGAAGTCCAGAACAAGGGGTCCCAGTTTAAGGATAAGAGGGAAGTCTTTTAGGACCAAGATGAGAAAATCATGTTTTACACAGAGAGTGGTGAATCTGTGGAATTCTCTGCCACATAAGGTAGTTGAGGCCAGTTCCTTGGCTATATTTAAGAGGGAGTTAGATGTGGCCCTTGTGGCTAAAGGGATCACGGGGTATGGAGAGAAGGCAGGTACAGGATACCGAGTTAGATGATCAGCCATGATCATATTGAATGGCGTTGCAGGCTCGAAGGGCCAAATGGCCTACTCCTGCACCTATTTTCTATGTTTCTATGTGACGTTTCAGGTTGGGACCCTTCCTCAGCTTGAAGGGTCCCGACCCAAACACTCCAGAGATGCTGCCTGACCCGATGAGTTTCCAGCACATTGGATCTTAACCCAAAACACATCCTGCGAATGTGGGAGAAAACCAACCAAAGTGCATAGTGAAACACAGACAGCACCAGAGGTCAGAATCGAATTTGGGTCACTGGAACAATGCAGAAGAAGCATTATCCCATGACACAAGTCATAATACTCGGCAGCTCAGCTACAGTCCACTTACAAATTTCGCATTACACTCTTTAATTGTTAATTCCACAATCATCCACTGATATTTAGTGAGTAGATGGAGGAAGAATTAGACGGGTTACTGAGGCCTTATCCTGAATAAGATGTGCAAGGCATTATTCCTGTTTTAGTAATGTTTAGCTTTAGAGTGGCAAGAAAGGCAAGAGTTAAGTGGAGATATTTTTAAAAGCACATTTCAGGGTAGTTCGAGAAACAGGGAATAAAATGGCCAAAAGCTGAGACCAATGGACCCTATCAGTTATATATACAATAAACACCATTAATTGAAAGTAAATCACTGTGCATATGGTCTTACATTTAGACATTTTTTTAATGCCAGAATTCAATATACAACGTAAGTTTGTTGTGGGATGGGTTGAGTGAGGAGAAAGAAGAAAGTCTTTGTTCAAAATCTGATCAGCAACATGATCTAGTCTTGAGCACAATTGGAAACTCATCCATTTTCTGAAAGAATAAAGATAGTTAAGGTATCCAGTGGAATTGACTCACTACTAGAAATTATTACTCATCATACATGTGCCGCAGGGCTGCTGTTGGAATGGATTGGTCCGTGGCATCAGCAATGCAATTTAATTTTTGCTTTATTTTACCTCCATTGTACATCCATCAAAACTGGGGAAATGGTGCTTATTTATATAATGACTACTAGAAAATTCAAATGGAAGAACAAGAGACTGAGCAAAAGTCATGCATGACGAATAAGACCAAGCATCTAGATTTCAGAGACCACTCATTCATTCTTACTGACTTTCCAATGGCATTAGTGTCATTCACCAAGGTGGAGACATCAACAGGTTGAGTTGAACCATTCTTGCCCCCACGTTTGTACTCATTGTTCCAATAATCAGTGGTGGGAAGATTGAATTCCAAATAGTTCGCTGTTCGAACCGTGAGGATGTAAAGTTAATTAATTTAACATTTCACTTCAGTTAAAATATTTTCTGGTCATGTCAATGGTTCATAAAACCACCTATTGCATATTGTTGGGATAGAATAAAGGAACAAACCCATTCTGTAGTTGTACACATTAATTGCCAGTAAGAAAAATAAAGATTGTATCCAATTCCTACAAAGTGCACATACAAAAAAAACTTTTTTTGCTGTACCTAGAAATAAATCTGCCAATTCTGTTAGCTCAATTCTGCTACTACTTGGGTACCTGTATCTACCATTTAAGGCTAATTCGCACTTTATTTCTCATTCCTTTATCTCGGTAGTCTTGCCCTGGCTTAAAACTTAAAAACTGAAAGCTTTTGCATAAACAGTAAATGTTTTTGTTAACCGATCCAAGTACTTGTGATTGTAATTTGATTTTATACAACGCTGTTTGGACTTTCACTTCAATTTTTATACATCAATTCTAGAATCAGAATTGGAAAATTAGTGAGTCAGCATTTCATACTTAGTTTTTTTCACTTTTATTTGTGAAAAAGTGATTACATTTTGAGTTAGTGCACAGTCACCTTATAAAGGTACATCTTTGCACTGGAGCTCAATTATTTAACATTTTAAGGCAAGTCTGTTTAGTCTACAGATTTAGCTAATAGTTCTAGCCCTTTCAATGGATAAGTCTACAAGTGAACCGTCCACTGTAGCTAATGAATGTATTCATTCAATTGTCTGTTGTCACTTCAGTTTTGATTTCAAGAAGTCTATCAAGTCATATTCTGGAAATGGATTTCGTTTTTCTAGCTATAATTCTGACACCATATTTAACCGAGTTTGGTTTTCTAAGAGTTAAAATATTATTAGATATTTAGGGGTGACCTTAGGTATGCAAAAGTTACAATTTGATGAGATTTATAGCCATCATGTACATTCACTTTGTGGGAATTAACTTAATCAAAGTTGAGTTTAGTTTATTGTCACGTGTACAATGAAAAGCCTTTGTTGGTTTTCTGGTTAGCATGCAACAAAAGCTTTTCACTGTACCTCAGTACACGTGACAAACTCAACTCAATCTTCAGAACTAGTGTCATACTATACAATTTCATATGGTCCACCTTTGTCAGTTACAGAGTCAAATTCACACTTACATTTATGAAATCTAGTCTGCTGGTGATTGAAATATAAATTACTTGAGATGCAGAACGAATACAAATTCTTCCACCAGAACCCAAATATCTTTTTAATAAAACAGTAAATTTTAGCAGGGATGGGCCTCAAGGAAACAGCAAGTTTTCAAATTAGTGGGTGCGTTAATATGATGACTTGAAATGAACCGATTTCAGTTCTGTCACAAAAGCTAAACATATTTAAGACGCATTGTCAGGAAATTCAGAGAATGTTTGAAACAACTGAAGTATAAAAAAAGGTTACATAGTTTAGTTTCATTACTTTATATGGACATAACTGAAATAAACAAGGTGGTTTTCAATGCAAGATCTATATGCCAAACACTTGTAATTAATATCAAAATATGGATTCAGGGGAGAAAAAGCCACAAACCAGGGTAAAATGAGTTATTGTTGAATTACAGGCATTTAGAAATTCATGCAAATTATAACTGAATATTGTTTGTTCAAACTACACATTCTCACTTTGTAAAACTTTTACAGAAATAAATGAATAAACTAAAAGCAAAGAGTGCAGCATTATATTTGGTTCAGAAAATCATTCATATTCAAACATGCAGTCCAATATTTCCTAAGAGAATTTGAGGTTGAGACATAGTTAGCACCATTCATTAATTTTACTGAATGACAGTTAGTCCAAGGGAACACCCGTATAAGATGCTAGTTAATTTAAATAACCTGAAGCACAATCAATGGCTTTTAACAAATTTACCCGTTGCTGGAAAGCCAAATTTGCACATCAAGCATTTAAATACAGAAAGATCACGACCTGGTGATACCAAATCCTTTATTCAGCACAAAATACTTAGCCTTATCTATTTCGGTAATCGTAGCACAGTTACATGACTGAAGCAACACTGTTTGCATTTACAAGTGAACATGGACATTCTCTGGAATCAGATTGTCCTTGTGTGCGATCAATGATTGATGGTGGACTAATTCCAGCAAAATAGTGGTGTGGACGTTTGAGAGGAAAAATTCCAATAATAGAAAATAAGATTTAAAATAATCCAACTGATCTCGAAAGGTTACTGGTCATGGGATCCAACTACTGACTCTGGTGTTTAATTTTATCAAAAAAAAGACCATGTGCCTCACCAGTAAATATCAAGTTTATTGAATTTGTATACCACATGCCGACACATTTGTCCTTAACTCCCTCACTCATCGATTTGGATGGTCAATAGTCAATTACACAGACAAAATCTGTATATAGATTCCAACTTTTAAAAAAAATCATCGTTTCTCCAGAAACTTACAAATTACTACATGTACATGAAAATGACAAATGCAGGCACCACTCTCTAGATGGCACATCTTCCTCAGCAAGTGGGGCTATAATCATAATGCGTCTAGAAATGTCGATATCACCGACAACACATTTTCCACGCTCGGGAACAAGACATAAAAGCATACTTAAAAAAAACCCCGTACATATATATTTTAAAAATAGCCTTGTTCAAGGTTACGTAGAGCCCGGGATTGTGTTTTAGATATGCAAGCAATTGTATAATCATTTTAACAATAAAAAATAGAGATAGACATCGTATTCCATGCCGTTCTTAATCAAGGATATTTCCAAACAACTGGTAAAACTGAAACGTATATCAGTAAAATACTTACCGCACAGTAAGATCGATAACGAATCAATGATACCCAATACTTGGACAACACAGCCACAACACAGCTCAACATTTAGCCGTCAGTACTGAACTAACATCGGGCCATTCGCCCTGCTCGGAGATGATTCATGAAGGAACTTACGTCTTATAAATACGGATATAATTACAGACGTTGGTGGTACAAGATGGATGATTAGGAGGATGCGAAACCAGTGCAGGTATCACAAGGATACCGCCTGTTGCCTTTCGCCGGGCGGGGGGGGGGGGGGGGGGGGGGGGGGGGGGGGTGGCATGGGGGTAAAGTTGGTCAGAGGGGCAGCCCCACTGAAGGAAGAAATCGCAACACGAGACTTAACTGATTCAAGATACAAAGTTGTGAATGCACAGACTAAGCCTTTTCTAAAAAAACACCTCGGCTGCACACCACAATTCAACTGATTTTACTATACACACGAAAAGCAATCTTTGAAAGCTTATGATGAATGCATTTGCGTACAGTTGCTGCCATGAGTGATCCATCAGATGGAAGTCAGAACTGGTTTTATTAAACGACACGCGAGGTGAGGCGAGGGAAACCCCCGCCCGCCTCCCATCGCCTTCATGCCTCTATCCCGCTTACAACAAGTGGCGACTGGACATGGAGCTAAATCCCAAAACGGGCTCAGAGATCACAACAAGTCGGGTGGGTGCAAATTGAACCAATTTCATTCAAGGTCAAAGGATGTTTGGCTTTAATCAGCAATGTATTTGGACATTAACCGGGATAGATAGCTTACATGACATCTGAAGTTAATAGGAATAAAGATATAATCTGCAAAACCCAGTAAATAAACTGCACATATAATTATCTGATCTGCAGAACTACATTGCGCACATGGAACATGCAATGGGTGACACGGGTGCAATAGCACCGAGGACGCATCCCAACTCTCCCCCAGTACAAATCCAGGGACAGGGGGAGAGAATAAATGGCATGCTTGCTTTAGAAACAGAGCTATTTGCGGCTTACCTGGTGGAGAGAATCCTGGTGGATAATCCCGCTGCAAAGAAAGTGGCTGGAGGGAAGAAATCTTCCTGGCACGACTTCACCAGCCCGGACCCTCCACATCCACCTCTTCCTGCCCCTTCTCTCTCGGACCCCGGGGCAGAACGAAAGCTTGGGATACCTCCTCCCCCCCTGCAAAGTGAGATCGAGCCCCGAGGTCCGGCTTCAGCGCCACATTGTGAATGCGGGAGGGAGGGATGGATGGAGGAGCAGCACTGGCTTGAGCTTGGAAATAGGAAGGGGGGCGGGGGGGGGAGATGGAGGAGCAGCACTGGCTGGGAAATAGATGGGGTGGGGGACGTGTATTGAAGGGGGTAAGGGGAGAATGTTGAGGGGGGGCGTCTGGAAGGGGCAGGGCACGCGTGTTGGGAAGGGGAAGAGTTTATTGAGGGGGTGGGAGACAGTGCGTTAAAAGGGTGGGGTGGAGTTGTGGGGCTTGTGTTGAGGGGGTGGGAATGGCGTGAGGAGTAGCGTTGAGGGGGTGGGGGTATTGTATTGAGGTGGGTGGAAGCTTGTGTGATGATGGGGGGGGGGGGGGGGGGGGGGTTGTGTGAGGGCTGTGTTGAGGGGTTGGGGTAGTGTATTCTGGTGCGTGGGGTGTGGGGGCTGGGGAGGGTATACGAGGCCCCTATGGCCCAGGCGGGCGCCCAACCTCAGCCCCCACGGTGTGTGTGAGGAAGCGGGAGGCGAGGCGGCGGTTGTCGTGCTCTCTCTCTCTCTTCTCCCTCTGTGTATGAAGGGAGACTGATTTCCACCCAACCCCCACCCCCTCCGGCCGCGAACAGGTGGATGAAGGAGTCCCCGATCCAATCCAACCCGCCCTTCACTCACTCGTTCCCTCAGTCAGTCAGTGAGTCGCCGAGCGGCCGCCCGTCCTTCCCCTTCCCCCCCATCGCCCCGCCGCCGACCTACCCGCGTCACGTGCCGGCCGCCCCGCCCCCGCTCCCTCACCCCGCCACCCGGATGGAACGTGGAGCGGCCGGGAGGCGGGGCCGGGAGCAGCTCCCGCCGACATTGGTCGGGCCGCTGGACGGGGTGGGATGAATGACGTAACTCTTTCCATGACGTCATCCCTTCCCCCCTCGCCCCGAGAGCCGCGTGCTCGGCAAGATGATTGACAGGCGAGACCACGCGGTGCGCGGGGTTGCATTTTGCATTTTGCTTTCAGCAGCGGCCAAGTGTTTTAACGTTGGAGTGCTCGCTTCACACTAACGTGCCACCATCGCGGGTCATTTCTAAAATTAAAAAAAATGCTGCCATTATTTTGTATTACCTAAATTTGACCAGATTCGATCCCCCAAATACCTCACGGTGGCTATCAATATGGATAAGACATGTTTACAGGGATATGGCTCAAACGCAGGCAGGTGGGGCCAGTGTGGATGGGACATGTTGGCCAGTATGGGCAAGTTGGGCCCGAAGGGCCTGTTTTCACGCTGAAAGAGTATGACTATGACAGCACAACAACTAGAGAGCGGTCCTGAGCTACCATCTACCTCACTGGAGACCCTCTGACTTTCTTTAATCGGACTCTACTGGACTTTATCTTACACTAAACATTATTCCCGTTATTATGTATGTGTACACTGGATGGCTCGATTGTAAACACGTATGGTCTTTCTGCTGACTGGTTAGCATACCACAAATGATTTTCACTGTACCTGACATAGAAACATAGAAATTAGGTGCAGGAGTAGGCCATTCGGCCCTTCGAGCCTGTACCGCAATTCAATATGATCATGGCTGATCATCCAACTCAGTATCCCGTACCTGCCTTCTCTCCATACCCTCTGATCCTCTTGGCCACAAGGGCCACATTTAACTCCCTCTTAAATATAGCCAATGAACTGGCCTCAACTACCCTCTGACAATAAGCTAATGACACCACACATGGCAATAAAATGAACTAAACTACATTGACTTCAATATTGCACGGAGCTAATGTTCTCTCCATTCTCGTCATACTTCTTGAGAAGAAGTCAATAATCCATAAATGATTATGCCAGTGGGTGGATCTGTTGGGAATGCAATATCTTGAGCTCCTCATTTTGCCCTATTGTCTGGAATCTTCGCCTCCAAAGAAAATCAGGAAGCATTTTTTATCCTGTTTGGCATCTCTCACAATGAACGGCAAAAAGGTGTTATACTGTGTATTGGAAAATGTTTTTAATCACAATGCATTTTATCAAAGAACATTTGTTATTTTAAGTCATTTGATCTTTTGCACCAAACGTTACAATGAATGTTAATATTGCATTCCAAATAAAACAAAAGGTGAATGTTTTCTATTATGTGTAATGCTAATCAGGACTGATATGCAGTCCATGAATTAAATTCTATTCGGATTTTTCATTTTAAAAATGAAACAAATTATTTTTGAAATGAAAAATCCGAATAGAATTTAATCATCACTCCAGAGACCCCAGTTTGATCCTGACTTCAGGTGCTGTCTACGTGGAGTTTGTATGTTTTCTCTGTGACAAGGTGGATTTCCTCCTAGTGCTCAGGTTTCCTCCCGCAGTTTGTAGATTAATTAGCATCTGTAAATTGTCCCTACTGTGTAGGCAGTGGATGTAAAAGTGGGATAACATAGAACTAGTGTGAAATCGACGGTCAGCGTAGTTTCAGTGGGCTGAAGGGCTTGTTTCCTTGTTGTATCTCTCATTCAACCGATCAATATAAACCAACATAACATAAAATATACCAGTTTAAAATATTTCAAACATTGAAACAAAACACTGATACTCACAAGAGACTGAAAATGCTGTAGTCTGGAGCAAAATACTTACTGCTGGAGGAACTCAGCGTGCCATTCAGCACCTGTGGAGGGGGAACGAGAATGGAATTGTTGACGTTTTGGTCTAGACTCTTCATCAGCATTGTGAGTGGAGAGGGAGGGTGGTCAGTAGAGAGAGGAGAGGAGGAGGAGGAGGGGGGAGATGGACTGAGAGGTGACAGATGGACCAAAAAAGGAGAAGGAATTTCTTTAGCCAGAGGGTGATGAGATTGCCATGATGGAGTCTGAGTCTTCGGTATTTTTAAAGCGGACTTTGTTAGATTTTTGATTAGAAAGGGCTTCAAAGGTTACTGGTTGAAGACAGGAGAATGGGGTTGAGAGGGAAGACTAGATCAGCCATAATTGAATGGTGGGTTAGACATGATAGACTGAATGGCCTAATTCTGCTCCTATGTCTTAGGGTATTATGGATGAAGGATAATGGACAGTTGGAGGCCGGTAGGAGAGGAGAAGGGATAGGGTTGGTAGGCAGAGGCAGGTGGGAAATGGGTGGAAGCAGTCAGGGGAATAAAAGGAATAAAGGAAGGCAGCAGAACCAGGTGAGGGGAGAGAAAGGTGTAGAAGGATACAGAGGCTGGAGCATGGTGAGCAGAGACACAGTGGCCACTAGAGTTGGAATCCGATAAGTAAGGAAGGTGACAATGGAAAACATTTAAGGGAGAGATGGCCCCATAGCAGAAGCATCCACGTCGCGGGGCTGGAAACTGGAAGTATCCTGAGCTAATTCTGCTACCACCATCATCTATTGTGACAATTGATGGCTTCCACTGATTGTCGCCGGAAGCTTGCGCCCTTTTCAGGATGGACGATGACACTTAGGTCAACATTTGTAACAAGATGGACACGAAAAGAAGAAGAAGGAGGGAGAGGATCAAGGGGACTCTAGAGAAGATCAAGAGGACTCTAGTTTCGGGGAGAACTCCGACCCAATAAATGGGCCTTCATGCCAAAGTTAAGAATCTATATTATTAACTATGTTGGACTTAAAAATCACACAAAATGGCATCGGAAACGTAGCAGCCTTCGTGTACTGTTGTTGCACACTTGTACTTAAGTATGGTTGTGCCAATGTAAATTAAGATTTTTTTTATTGAACTGTATGGAAAAGTTGAATTTCACTGTACTTTGGTACAGATAACATAGAATTAGTATGAAAGGGTGATCGATGGTCAGTGTGGACGGTGGGCTGAATGGACTCTTTCCGTTCTGTATCAAACAACTCAAACAAATACAAAGTCATTTAGATGTGGAAGGAAATGAGAGCTACCAAGCTTCCTGAACTGTGGAATTTTCTAAGGGTGGCACAACAGTAGAGTTGCTGCCTTACTTCGCCAGTGATGGGTTTGATCCTTACAACGGTAGCTGTCTGTGCTGAGTTTGTACGTTCTCCGTGTGACCTCATGGGTTTTCTCCATGTGCTCCGGTTTCCTCCCATATTCCAAAGAAGTGCAGGTTTGTAGTTAAGTTTAGTTTAGCCTAGTCAGCGGAAAGACAATATGTGATTACAATTGAGCCATCCACAGTGTACATGATAAAGGGAATAATGTTTAGTGGAAGATAAAGTCCAATAAAGTCCGATTAAAGATAGTTCAAGGGTCTCTAATGAGGTAGATAGTAGCTTGTGACTACTCTCTGGTTGTTGATAGGATGGTTCAGTTGCCTGATAACAGCTGGGAAGAAACTGTCCCTGAATTTGGAGGTGTACGTTTTCCCACTTCTGTACCGCTTGCCTGATGGGAGAGGGCAGAAGAGGGAATGACTGGGATGAGACTCGTCCTTGGTTATGCCTAGTAGCCTTGCCTTTGGGTTCTGTAAATGGCCCCGAGCATATGGGTTATCGCTGGTCAGTAGGGATATGGTGGGTCGAAAGGCCTGTTTTCCCATTGTATCTCTAAAAAAAGAACAGGGGAATCTCCACACAGACCAGAACATAAGGCCAGGTTTGAACCCAGGTCACTAGAACAGCAAGGCAGCAGGACTACTTGCCTCAACCCACTAGTGGCTTGCCACCCATAACACACTGCAGAACCAGAAGCCCCACGAGAGGAGAACAACTGACCTCTGAAGACCTTAACACCAACTGAAGCAAGTCAGTGGGGGAAAAAACCCGAAGAAAAACAACCCTGCAGGATTGAGTAAACCAAGCAAGTTTACATTCATACTTCCGGGAATGGGGAGAGGAGAGCCTAGGGACATGGTAACTGCCAACTATGCATGTCCCAGGCAAGCAGAGTTGATATCAGTAGCACATCACTTATCACAATGTGAAAGTAACTGTAAAATACTCCTCCCCTGAGCCCAGCTAATGTGATTAATTTTTCAAGCCGAGCATCTGGTTTTAAATTCACGCAGCTAATTGTTGGGAAAATATTTCATATTAATTGCCCTTAACTACTTCCAATCTTCAATCCCCCCCAACTCTCCAGTCCTGCAGATATTTGACATACATAGACAACCAAATATTCCTAACTTTGCGCTGATCTGTGGACCACACATGCAGTTCTAAGCATTCCGCCTCTTCAATGATACATTGCTTCATCCTAGAGGATTAGCTGACCTGCAATCCGTTGCCCCATTCCATTCTGTCTGTACTTAAGTAAAAAAAAACCTGCCCAAAATGCTTTGGAGAGGGTGCAGAATTGATGTACTAGAATACTACCGAGATTAGATGGCATTAGAGGCTGAGGGGAGAGAGACCTGGTAGAAGTATAAAATTATGCGAGGCATATTCCCCAGAGTGGAAAGGTGAAAGACTAGGAGGCGTAGCTTTACCAGAATACTATCTAAATTAGATGGCATTAGCTTTAAGGAGTGGTTGGACAAATTTGGAATGTTTTCTTTGTAGTGTCGGAGGCTGATGGGAGACTTGATAGAAATATATAAAATTATGAGGCATATTTAGTGTGGGTAGTCAGAACCATTTTTTCCCAGAATGGAAAGATCAGAGACTAAAGGGCATGGACTTTAGACTTTACAGTTTAGAGATAGAGCACGGAAAAGGCTTCCTGACGGGCCACGGCTGTGGACTGGGAATGCGGCCAGAGGCCTTTATCGAAGCGCCGTGGTCTCGATGCCTCCCGGATTGCCGCATAGAAGCCCAGGTCGGGGTCCGGCCATGGCCTCGCGGGTCGGCGGAGCGGCCGATGGAGCCCGCGGCTGGGGCTCGGGTCGGCACCGTGGAGGCGTGAAGTGGGGTGTCAGCAGCAGTGATCCATCGGCGGTTGTGAAGCGGCGGCGGCGGTGAAGTCTCGCGACGATGGGGCCTCAGTGGTCGACCCGCGGTCAACGGTCATTGAGAGCGTGCAGTACCGCCGTGTCGGGAGAGGGGAAGAACAATGGAGGACCCGGCGTGGCAGAACTGTTGGGGTGGGGGGGACAAAAGGAGGAGCCTCCGTGCTTTGTATCTTTGTCACCGCCGTAGGTGGCTGCTATTTGTATACATTGTGTATGCAAGCAAAGAATCTCACTGTGCCTAGTCGCATGTGACAATAAAGTATTCCTTCCTTCCTTTGGCCCACTGAGTCCATGCCGACCAGTGATCAAGTCGTACATGAACACTATACTACACATTAGGGACAATTTACAATTTTTTGTAGGTAAGCCAATTAACCTACAAGCCTGTACATCTTTGGATTTGGCTGCAGTAGCTCATTAAATTGCACGTGCAAGAGAAATCATGCTAAGGAAGACAAAAGTAATGTATTTGAGGGCAATTAGTGTTGGAAAAATCGCCCCGGAATATCAGCTGATGTATGTTTCCACTAGTGTGATTGTTTTGTTGTCTCAAAATTTACTGCACTGAACTTAGCTCTGTATGGTTCTATCTATTTATCAAACATTTCCTGTGTGATAGAGCCTATTTTCCTTTACACTCAATGTTTATAATTTAATTGCTCTTTGTTGGCAGCAGTGATCTTATCAGCAAGCATGTTACTTGAGTTTGCTAAAATCCATGAGAATAGTCATTTATTTTTGTATAGTGAGTCACTATTTCTCTTAAAGAAAAACAAATGTGACATCTACTTAATGTGAATTGTTATATAGCATGTTGCTTTACAGATTGCTTGGTTAATTTGTTTAATTTAAAGGAATCTTTTGTGAATTAGGAATTGTTAATTTAAGATAGAAATAGGGTGATTTTCTTTTCTCCTGGAGGTCAATTCTTTGGAAATCTCTTTCCTGAAGGGTAGTGTAGGTAGAGTCCTAGTTCAGTTTATTGTCACATGTACCGAGGTGTTGTGAAAAACCTTTTGTTACAAGTCAGCGGAAAGACTAGATATGAGTACAATCAAGATGTACAACGTGTACAGATACAGGATGAAGGGAATAATGTTTATTGCCAGATCAAGTCCGATTAAAGATAGTCCAAGGGTCTCCAATGAGGTAGATGATAGCTCAGGACCGCTATCTATTTTTCAGGTATTTAGGTGGACTCTTGACAAGAAGTGGGTTGAAAGATTACTCTCTAGAGGCACAGAAGCATAGAGCATGGTAACGGGCCCATGCCGAACAGGATGTCCCATCTATTACCTTGCAGAGAAGATGTATCTGAAGAGCAGAGAATTGTCTGCACAACAATTCTTGATAACCAAATACCTCAAAAACAAATAAGTTGGCCATCTATCTCACTTGTTTATCTCACCCAATGTGAAAAAAACGACTGCGGCGTTCCCATGCCCAACTAGAGTACCTGCACATGAACATGAGCCATGGTCTCTGACCTGATGGTGTAAAATAACATCATATCTCCAGAGATACAAGGAACTATAGATGCTGATTTCCAATGAAACATACTAAGAAAGTGCTAGGGTAACTCAGCGAGTCAGCAGCATCTCTGGAGAACGTGGATTGGTAATGTTTTGGGTCTGGACCCTTCTTCATGTTAAGTGTGGTGGTGGCGGGTGGTTGGTTGAGGAGAGGGAGGAGAAAGCTGGAAGAGAGGTGTGGGCAAGACAAAGGCATGTGATAGGTGGTAACAGGTGAGATGGGCTGAGGTTACACAAAAAAGCTGGAGAAACTCAGCGGGTGCAGCAGCATCTATGGAGCGAAGGAAATAGGCAACGTTTCGGGCCGAAACCCTTCTTCAGACGGGCTGATGGGCTGATGGGCTGATATGTCTTCAAAGCCATTTCAACCTACAATCTTCACCATTTGATGGAGCAGAGACAGCAGAGACATCGGAATGTCAGAACTTCTCCTAGCATTCACGTATCATTCTGACCTTAATGTATATTTAATTTTCCTTGGAGGGCAATGAGCCAAAATCCTCCAACCCTTGCTGTCATCTCAAAAGTTCCCCCAACACTCCCTAGGGTGGCACGGTGGTGCAGCGGTAGAGTTGCAGCCTATAGTGCCGGAGACCCGGGTACAACCCTGACTACCGGTGCTGTCCATGCAGAGGTTGTACATTCTCCCTGTGACCAGTGTAGGTTTTCTCAAGGTGCTCCGGTTTCCTCCCACAGTCCTGGAAACATCCTCATAAACTTTCTCTGCACCATGTTCAGCTTGACAACATCTTCCCGATAAAATGGTGACCAATACTGAACGCAATAATCCAATTGCGGCCTCTCCAACGACTTATGCCCCTGTCCCACTTAGGAAACCTGAACAGAAACCTCTGGAGACTTTGCGCCCCACCCAAGGTTTCCGTGCGGTTCCCGGAGGTTGCAGGTGGTTGCCGGAGGTTGCAGGTAGTGGAAGCAGGTAGACTGACAAAAACCTCCGGGAACCGCACTGAAACCTTGGGTGGGGCGCAAAGTCTCCAGAGGTTTCCGTTCAGGTTTCCTAAGTGGGATAGGGGCATTATATAACTACAAGATAACCTCCCAACTATACTCAATACTGATGTTAAGATCAAAGGTGGGACTCAGGCATGTGCTGTTAAGGGAACCCTGAGTAATTTGCCACAGTGCATAAAACTTTGTTTGGAATAACAATGGAACTACAATAGACTACTATTATTATTATTATTGCACTACCATTGTGTGTTTTTTGAGTATGTGTTTATGTATATATATATATATATATACTAGACTAAGTGGGATCCGATGGGTCCCAGCATCACACAGGGGGGCTGGTCACCAACGCAATATTCCACCTCTCCAACAATTCCAATATTGCCTGGCAAACAATTGGGCAGCAGCCACTTTATAACCGCATCGAGGGGACTCACCGTGGAGCAGACGTGCGTTCAGTGTTATTCGCAGCTCAGAGAGCTGTGACCCTCTCGCTTCCTGGATCTGGCAGAGACTGAGTGAAGGACTACACGTCCGGGTTTTATAGTCCCATCCCCCTGCCGCCAGCGGGGGCAGTAGAGAGAATGGCAAATTAAAAAAAAACATTAATATCTCTCTGATGTTTCATCGATGGGAAAAATCCTCCGGTCCCGGATGGCGGAGGGGGGCTCTGAGCGAGGTGGCCAAAAATGACGGCCATAGGTGGTGGCGTTCTCTTGGAAATCGCAGCACAGTGGGCCAAAAGCGGTCAAGATCAGACTTTTAGTAATATAGATATATAAGTGTGTGTGTGTACTTGTGAGTATGTGTATATATACACTGCACTTCATTGTTCTATTTGGGACATATAGCGATAAAACACTCTGGACTTGACTCTTATTAATGTTTTAACTGCATTCAATGAGGTATATGGGGATTTTGTCTGGATGAAGGTGAGAGAGGGGAAAGGTTTAACAGGAACCTGAGGGGCAACTTTTGCACACAAAGGGTGGAAGGTATATGGAACAAGTTGCTGGAGGAGGTAGCTGAGGCAAGGATTATTACAATGTTTAAGAATCATTTAGCTAGGTTTTGACATATTTAGTGTGGCACGGTGGCGCAGTGGAACAGTTGCTGCCTCACAGCGCCAGAGACCTGGGTTCGATCCTGACTATGGGTGCTGTCTGTACGGAGTTTGCATGTTCTCCCTATGACCACGTAGGTTATGTCTGGGGGTTCCGGTTTCCTCTCACACTCCAAAGACATGCAGGTTTGTAGGTTAATTGGCTTCAGTAAAAAATTGTAAATTGTCCCTAACAAGTAAGATAGTGTTAATGTACATAAAGGCAGATTGCTGGTCGGCATGGACTCGGTGGGCCGAAGGGTCCGTTTCCACACCGTATCTCCAAAGTCTAAAGTCTAATGGTACGTGGATAGGATAGGATTCGGGGGATATGCGCCAAACATTGACAAGTGGGACTAGTGTAGATGTGGTATGTTGGTCGGTGTGGGCAAGTTGGACTGAAGGGCCTGTTTCCACGCTGTATGACTCTATGAATCCAATTAAAATACTCCATGGTTTATGCTGTACAGACTTTATAAAAACTGTAGAGAGACGGATGAGCCACTTGTCATGGGAAACCCAGTCTCTGGTGATTTGTGATTGAAAGTGAACAATGTGTGATCATCTGCTCGCATCCAACTTTTGACATATTTCGGGAAGCACTTTGACAAAGGTTTTGAGCCTTGGAAATTCTCCTGCGGAGATCCAGCTTCAGTGTCCTCATGTAGTACATTGTAGTAAGTGTAGTACATTGAAGTGTCCTTTTAATATATGTTATCAAGTATTGGAGTCAGGCATGAACCTGCACTCATAATTCTGAGGCAAGTGGGCAAACAGCTGAGCTATTCCATTGGTTAGATTTGGAACTATTTATTTTTATTCTCTTAATGTTGCAACATTTTGCCACCGAATATCACCCATTGCAAAGTGAGACAGTGAGAAAATGGAAGAATGAAAATTGCAGAAGTTATATAAATGTACAAATTCAGCAAAAATGTTCACAAAACCAAAATAAGCTCAAAATGTTAACGTTTTGATCTCTCTCTTCATCCGTCATTTTTTTCCATCACACAATGACAACTAATGGCCCTTTACTTGGAAAATTATTCAAGCACTAAATTCCCATATCACATGAAAAGGAATGTGATTCTCCACTGTGTCAGGCCTTGGTCCACCACTGTGTCTCCTCCACTGTGAATCAGGCCTTGGTCCTCTCCTCTGTGAATGTTAGGGCACTTTACAACGGAACTTACTTAAGATTTACAGTTTCTGGGGGCATGAGTTGCATTTAAAGCAGAGGTTTAATGCCCCTGTCCCACTTAGGCAATTATTTAGGCGATTACAGGCGACTAGGCTGTCGTCACATGGTCGCCGGGGGTGACGCCTGTATGGTCGTGAGTAGTCTCCTCAGTTGCCCAAAGAATTGTAGTGTTTTTCTGGTCGCCGCTGGATTTTGAAATGTTTTAAACTTTTCCGCCACAGTTGGCTTGATGCCAATGAGCATAGCTTGACTTCTCCTGACCTAGGTGCTTTCGTAGGTTGTTGACTGGATGATGTAGGTTGTCGCCGGTGCTGACTTTGGTGAAATCCATTGGTGACTACCAACGTCAACCGGCGACGGGCAGCAGCGGCTGAATTGTCTTACCTTGTCGTAGTTTGCTACGGGTGGTCGCAGGTTGTCGTAGGTTGTGGTAGGTTGTGGTAGGTGTGGTCGTAGGTGGACGTCCTAATGGGTCGCCGGTTGTCGGTAGCTTGCCGTAGAAGCGGGGATCATTAGTATTGGTAGTGGTTTATTATTGGATCAATGGGGACTGAGTGCTGCTATAGATCATAGAACATAGAACATATAAGAGAGAACCCAGAGTGAACATAGAACAGGACAGAAGAAGGGTCCAAATTTGAAACGTCACCCATTCTTTTTCTCCGGAGATTCTGCCTGACCCACTGAGTTACTCCAGCATTTGTGTCTATCTTTAGTATAAACCAACATCTGCAGTGCCTTCCTATACAATGTTGCAATGTTTAAGAAACATCTGGACAGGTACATGGATAGGACAAGTTTAGAGGGATATGGGCCAAATGCAGGCAGGTGGGACTAATTAGTGTACAAGGGGCATGTTGGTCGGCATGGGCAAGTTGGGCCGAAGGGCCTGGTTCCAAGCCATATATGGAACGAGACGCCAGAGGAGGTCGTTGGGGCAGGTACTGTAACTACATTTAAAAGATGTTTGGACAGGTACATGGATAGGAAAGTTTAGAAAGATAAGGGCCAAACGAGACTGGTGGGGCTGGCGTAGACAGGGCATCTCAGTCAGCATGGGCAAGTTGGGCTGAAGGGTCTGGTTCCATGCTGTTTGACTCTATGACTAAATCAATGAATTGTAGTAAGGCAGGTCAATGTTAAAGAGAAAATGTATTTTAATCTGTGGATTCTAGAGAGCCTGGTACTCGTTACTTTAGACTGTAGACTTTAGAGATACAGCGCAGAAAATGGCTCTTTGGCCCACCGAGTCTGCGTCAACCAGCGATCACCCCGTACACAAGCACTATCCTACACACTAGGGACAATTTTACCAACACCAATTAACTTACAAACTTGTACGTCTTTGGAGTGTGGAAAGGAAACCGGATCAGCCAGAGAAAACACACCTGGAGAAGGTACAAACTCCTTACAGGCAGCATCGGCAATCAGGTTCGACCCTGGGTCTCTGGAGTTGTAAGGCAGCAACTCTACTGCTGTGCCTCTGTGGCAGCCCTGCTGTACTCCAAACAGTACTCTGAAAGCACTCACTTGTACTCTGAAAGCACTCACTTGGGATGTGTTGCTTTATAGATGAGAAGTAAACTGTGGCCTCTGCACTTTCCAATAGATGTGAAAATTCCCTGGCACTATTTGAATGAAATGCAGGGTATTCTGACTGGGCGACACAGCAATATTAATTCCTCAAGCTTTATTACTTAAATCATGCATTAATCAGCAACTGCGATCTCAACGTTTATGCAAAGAATATCCCTCAAAGACATTTTCGGTGACAGTAAACCTCTTTGAGAAGTCTAGAGGTCATGAAGAAGGAATCTGTGTGATGGTATCCTCAGGTTCTAGACACACACTACAAGCCTTTCTTCAATATCATGGGTTTAAAGGGAACATTGACAATAAAGCCACTATTGGTTTACAGAGTGCTGGAGTAACTCAGCAGGTCACACAGCACCTCTGGAGAACATGGATAGGCGAAGTTTCGGGTCGGGACCCTTCTTCAGACTGAATGTACGAGGAGAAATCTGGAAAAGACGAGAGGCAGGCCAAAGTTGCTTTAAATCCACATTAGCCATTCTGCTATGCTTGACTAAGGTGCCAAAGTAAGGTCTTAAGACTTCAGGCCTAAAATATCTTAGATTAAAACACCAACCTAAAGTTTCCAGCCTGCACACTCGCCCAAGTAGACAAAGTCTGAGTGATGCCGTCTTTGTGGTTAAGGCACGAGAATTTTTTCCAGTCAGCTGCTGAGCATAAACCAAGTGGCTGACCTGTCAATATGTGATGAACAGTCAACATCTATGATCCGCTGCCCTAATGAAACAATTAACTATCCGTTTACCAGAGAACGTAGAATGATGCACAGCACTAGAAGATGCTCTTTGCCCCGTGAGGTCTGTGTCGAACATGATGCCTGCTTAAACAAACCCTAGATAACAACTTTTCAATCCATTCTTCCTTAACATAAAAACTGGTATATCAGATTATATTTTTTAAACCAGCATTACATTCATACAATAATAAACGTGGAACATAGAAAAATACAGAGCAGGAACAGGCCCTTCAGCCCACAATGTCCGGACCAAACATGATACCAAATTAAACTAATCTCCTGGGTCTCTGCCGCTGGAAAGCAGTAGCTCTACCGCTGTGCCACCATACCGCCTATTGAGTTTGATTTGTATTGAAAAGTATGGCATGTTCTAAAATTGTAGATGGTGTGGTGAAAAAAAAGTTAGGAGAGTTATTAATAATATCTTTGAAGAATAACCCAATGTAGGGATAGCTTACAAAAAAAATTCAAAATTACTTACTTTGTTAAAATGACTCCTTAGTTACGCTGAAATGAAAAATGATAATTCCCTCCACAAAAACCATTCCAGTTCCTGAACACAAAGTCATTTATATTTCTTAACACTTGTTATTAAATAAACTATCCTTTGTGCTAGGAAAGTTCTCAAAGGTATAGTACGAGAGATGATTATACTCGAAGGCATAGATTTAAGATGAGAGGGGCAAAGTTTAAAGGAGGGTTTCAAGAAGGGCCTTGAAACCCTCAAAATACCTGCCCCAAAATGTCACGTATACATGTTCTCCAGAGATGCTACCTGACCCGCTGAGTTATTCCAGCACTTGTGTCTTTTTTTAAGTTTAAAGGAAATGTGTGGTGCAAGTAGAGGAGTAGGGGGAAAAAATGTGTTCGGCATGGACTTGTAGGGCCGAGATGGCCTGTTTCTGTGCTGTAATTGTTATATGGTTATATGGTTATAAGTAGTTGTACACGGAGGGTGGGTGCCTGGAACGTGCTGCTGGGGGTGGTGGTGGAGACTGATATGATAGTGGTGTTTAAAGTGCGGGGAATATAGGAACATGGATCACGTGCAGGCAGAGATTTAGTTAAACTTGGCATCATTGCGGAATGCACTTTTAGTTTGTCTGCTGCATGAAATATCTTAGACACTGCAGGATTTGAGTTTGACTCACTCCCAAAGCATGGACTTGCACCAAAATAACCTAACATTGCATGGGAAATTGTACAACATTATGCTCAGACTGGGAAATCAAACTTGTTATGCGGAACATCATTTTCTTTTGTACATCCTTATAATCATTTTGATCAGGTTCCCACTAAGAGCATGGGGAGAAAATTACCCTTTATAATGGGGAATTTAGAACTGATGTGGGAAGTTCAGTTCCAAATAAAGTGGTGGAAAGATCTACATTAAAGGACATGTTTAATTAACCCTTCATCAGTATGTTGTGTTACACGTTGCAATAATGTTAATGTAGAATATAGAACAGTACATCATAGGATGTGACGCTTCAACCCATGATGTTTGTGCCGAACATGATGTCCAGCTGAACTGATCTTATCTGATGCAAGTGATTTATATCCCTCCATTTCCTGCAAATCTATCTAAATCTTCTTAAACGCCACTATTATAACTGCATCCATCACTACCCCTGGCAATACGTCCCAAGCCCCCACCACCCTCTGCATACAAAACATGCTCCGCACATCTCCATTCAACTTTTCCCCTATCACTTTATAGCTACGCACTCTAGTGTTGGACATTCCCACCAACGGGGAAAAAGGTTCTGGCTGTCTATCCTATCTGTGATGCTCATCATTTTATATAATGTTCATTATTTCAGCATTTAACTGCTGTGTTCTTTTGCCTCCAAGCTTCAAATGGGGATCTGGTCTACCAGAAAATACATCACCGACTGTCTCCAATAATTTCTTTTTAACTTGTTTAGATCACATGTACTGGGTGTATAATTTGGCTTATATTTCCTCAGGATTGAGATTGATCTAATATGCCAGAGAGATTTTAAACATAGCCGCAGGGAAATAGTTGGGGGGAGGGTGGGCAGTGGGTAGATTCTGCCTCATAGCTCCATCAACCTGGGTTCTATCCGAAGCCCTCTGTTGTCTGTGAGGAGTTTGCACGTTCTCCTGGTGGCCGAATGGGTTTCCCCTAGGTGTTCCCACATCCCAGAAATGTGCGAGTTGGTAAGTTATTTGGCCACTGTGTAAGATGAGTGGTGGAATCTTAGAGGACTTGATGAGAATGTAGAGAAACTAGGTTGCAGGGAAATTTAGTGCAGGGAATGTGGCTTGTCTATGAGCTAGTATAGATTCCATGGGCCAAATGGTTTCCATCTGTGTCATGGCTAATATGGAACATGGAATCTTATTGAATGGCAGAAGATGCTGGAGGGGCAGAATGGCCTATATCCTATCACTGTTTTATTTTCACACTAGGCTCCAGTAAAGGCTGCAACAGATTATATGGCAAAGTTGTACACTTGCTGGGTGACATTAAATAATAATGTTATTGTTGGTGCCTGAATTGATTAATGCATGTTAGCTACAGGAGAGAAAAGATATTAGGTTAAAGGTTAAATATGTCCTAATACGGACACACGCATGTATGCAAATACGCATACACACATATGCATGTACACACACACGCACGCACACTCACATACATATGAACACGCACACATGTATGCATGCACAGAAACAGACATGCACACACACACAAACACACGCACACACACAAACATATACACGTACACACACACATATTGACACATATACGCCCTCATACATACACACACACAGACACACACAGATACACACAGACACACATACACATGCACACACACACACAAACACAGGCACAAATAGACACATAGACCCATGCGCGCACACGCACAAATATGACGATACTTGAAGGATATACAGGTGCACACAAACATGCATACAAATATGTTCACATGCACATTGCAGATCCATACACATACTCATACACGCACACCGTCATGTACATGCATCCATAGGCATAACACAGCATAGAACATTGCAGGAAGAAGCCCTTCTTCAAAGAATGGTCACAATCTGAAATATCAAGGAAGAAGGATCCCGCCCCGAAACGTCACCTATCTATGTTTTCCAGAGATGCTGCCTGACCCACCGAGTTACTCCAGCATTTTGTGTCCTTCGTTATAAACCAGCATCAGCAGTTCCTTGTTTCTACCTTCTAGTAGTTAAGGCCAGTCTTGCTGCAAATTATAATCATTGGGTTATTGAATAATTTAGATGTACATTGCTTTAAATACACACAGGGAAATGTGAGTAATGCTGTACTAATTAGGGTTAAAATGAAAACTTTCTTCCCTCTTGGGATCATGAGAGGAGAATGAGGTCGGGCTGTACTCTATGTTAACAAGCCGACAAGATACTTATTTTTCTGCTAATTAATTAGGTTAGGGAAATAGCTCATTTATTACAGTAGAACAACTTGTAATGTCCTCACTATGTCCCAAAGCTCATGGAGTAGTCAAAGAGTCATACAGCACGGAAACAGGCCTTTCAGCCCAACTTGCCCATGCCGACCAACATGCCCCATCTACACTAGTCCCACTTGCCTACATTTGGCCCCAATCCCTCTAAACCTTTCCTATCCATATTGCATTTGGCAGTCCATTGGGTTTGCGGAATACTCGCTTCTGCTCCAAGTCTTTGGGCAATGAGCGGCCTGACAAGGCAGTTGGGGAGGTGAGGTGGTGGGGGAAGGTGGAATGGTTTAAGGGGAGCAGCTGAGTAGATTGTGAGGCTTTGAACACGGCTGTTATGTGAGTGTTTGTAGAAGTTATCAATGAGTGATAGGTGATTTTCCTTGGTTATTATCACTCAAAGGAAAAATGTTAAATGGATAAAAAACCACATCTAGGCCTAGTGGAAAAATTGCCTGTTTTTTACTAAAGAACACCATGAATCCTTCCTACACATGAATCTTTTACATCCACTTGAACAGGTAGATACGATAAATTTAACAAATTTAGAGGCGGCACAGTGGGGCAGTAGGTAGAGCTGTCGCCTCATAATGCCAGAGGCCCAGGTTCGATCCTGATCTCAAAATAACACAAAGTGCAGGAATAACTCAGCAAGTCTGCAGCATCTCTAGAGAACGTGGGTTTCCACCAGGTGCTCTGGTTTCCTCCCACATCCAAGAGGGTTTGTCGGGTTAATTGGCCTCTGTAAAATTCCACCAGATTAACGACATGTTTCCTGTAACAAGGCATCCAGAATCGTACTCAGAATTCTAAATTAGGCCTTATCGACATCTTGTACAGTTTTAACATCCTATCTCCTGTGCTCAATACCCTAAGATCTTTGTCACCATCCTATCTGCCTGGGCTACCACCTCCATGGAACTATCTACCTTCATCTATGGGTTTCTCAGTTCCCCGGGCCCTACCATTTACTGTGCAAGTCCTGCCCTGGTATGTCCTACCACGTGTTTATGAAAATTAAAACCCATCTGCCTTTGTTCCATTGGCCTAGATGATCAAGATCCCATCAACGTAGACAACCCTCTTTTACTGTCCAAGTCACATACATTCATGTTCAAGTCATTGAGTCCTACAGCGTGGAAACAGGCCTTTCAGCCCAACTAGCCCACACCGACCAACATGTCCCATCTACACTAGTCCCACCTACCTGCGTTTGGCCTTTATCCTTGTAAACCTGTCCTATCCATGTACCTATCTAAATATTTCTTAAACATTGAGATAGTCCCTGCCTCAACTACCTCCTCTGGCAGCCTGTTCCATACACCCTTCTATAAAATCTTTCCCCCTTCACCTTAAACCTATGATCGCTGGCTCTTGGTTCCCCCACTCTGATAAAGGCCCTTTGGCCCACTGAGTATGTGCTGACCAGCCATCACCCCGAGCACCAGCACTATACTTCACATTAGGCACAATTTACAATATTACTGAAAGAAAGTAACCTACAAGCTTGTATGCCTTTGGAGTGTGGGAGGAAACCGGAGCACCCGAAGAAAACCCACACGGTCAGGGGGAGAACGTAAAAAACTCCGTACAGATAGCACCTGCGGTCAGGATCGAACCTGGGTCTGGCAGTGTAAGGCAGCAACTCTACCGCTAAGCAACTGTGCGGCCCTGTTGGGATAGCACGCACAACAAAAAGCTTTTCACTGTACCTCGTTACATGTGATGATAATAATAAACCTAAACTTAAACCTAAACCTGTCTCCTACCATCAATTGTGTCCAATTTCCTTGCTCGCCTTGGATCCCATATCATCTAACTACCATGCCACACCTTGACAAAGGCCTTCGCTAAATTTCATCAATCTTCTTGGTCACCCCTTCAAAAAAACTCAATCAAATATGTGAGACTTGATTTTGCAGGCCCAGGGGCATGTCAACAACTCGTCATCAAGGGAAGGAGAGATTCAGTGGGCCATGAATCATGACGAGAGCTGAAGTGTAAATAGCCCCGGTAACTGGTTAACTATGATCTCTTGTTGATGGAAATTCCACTTTGATGGGAAGTTACAAAGCAGAAACAGCAATACCAGTTCCACCTGACAGCTGATCTTATCAATCAGTATTGGTGCGATTGAATCCTTGTTTTGTGTGTACAGTTTCAATACAAATTGTTTCTACCGGCATTCTTCGAGCTCCCCACTACTAATCTTTGATCATGATCAGATCAGTTGCAAGAACTTTACTTACAATGATGAACTTTAAGCCCCTGTCCCACTTTCCCGAGTTACTCATGAATTCTCCCGAGTTTTCCCCTTGATACAAACTCGGAGAATGTCTGTAGCCAGTCCGTAGGAGTCCGTAGCGAGTCCGTCGATATTTTGTAGTGGCTCGTAATGCCAGCCTTAGGTACTCGGGGCATCAGGTAGTTCGGGACGTTTATTCATTAAAACTTACCCGAACAGTGAAAGGCCTGGATCGAGTGGGTGTGGAGAGGATGTTTCCACTAATGTGAGCAGGGTGAGGTAGCAAGATAGCAGGGTGGGGAGAAGACATGCCAGTGGACACCAACCATCTTGACTTCTCTACTCCCCTCACCCACTCCAATCTCACTCCCTCTCATTGCACAACCCTCTGTTCATATAAGACGGCTGACAAGGGAGGTGCCGTTGCAATCTGGCGAGCAGACATCTACCGTGCTGAGGCCAGGCGCCAGCTTTTGGACACCTCCTCATGCTTACCGCTACGGACCGCGGCCTACAGGTGAAGCCGCCGAGCCGGCCCCCGCTCGGAGAACCCAGCGGACCACGACCTGGAAGAGAGAGACCGCCGAGCAGACTCCTGCTCGTCCCCCGAAGACCAAAGACCGGGAGCATGGATCTGGTGATAACGACAGTAGAAGAGGACAGCGAACCATTCAACCATTGAACGCCCGAACGTGCAAACACCGTACAGACAGCACCCGCAGTCAGGATCGAACTGGGGACCCTGGCGCTGTGAGGCGGCAGCTCTACCAGCTGTGTCAATGTGCCGCAGTGAGATGAAGCGAGATGACAGCAGAAGTTTGGAGGAAAGAGAAGCATCACACCAAACAGTGACCCCACAATGACCCAGCCCACACTGCTCATTAGTGCATAGTCCCCCTGATAACCATGCTAGCAACTCTGAAGAATGTCACGGCAGTATTTAGAACAGTATCCCAAACAGCGTGAATCAACATCAACAGTAATTACATGCACATTTATCTTGCAACACAGCGTATTTGTGCAATGCTAAAGTAAAGGTTGAGAAAAGCTTTATAATTCACTACCCTGCACCACCCACGTTATTCAACGTGGCCTTTCTGCTGAGCTGCAACTGAATGAGTTGTACACCTACTCTACATCACCTTTCATAATTTTAAGGAGCTTATTAAATCAACCCGAAGGCTTATCTTTTCTAAAAAATATCATCAGTGTTTATGTAGATGAGTAGTGTCCACAGTTCACCCTCAACATTAATAGAGTCATAGATTCATTCAGCACACAAACAGGCCTTCGGCCCAACTTCCCCATACCCATCAACATGGGCCAACTACCCACACCGACCAACATGCCCCAATTATACATCTACTACAAACCTACTGATTTCCATAGCTATCTAGACTACACTTCTTCCCACCCTGCTTCCTGTAAAGACTCTATCCACTACTACCAATTCCTCCATCTGCGCCCAGGATGAGGCTTTCCATACTAGATCATTGGAAATGTCCTCATTCTTTAGGAAACGGGGCTTCCCCTCTTCCATTATAACTCTCACTTGGGTCTCCATGATATCCCGCATCTCTGCTCTTACTCCCCCTCCCCCCATTTGCAACAAGGAATCCCCCTTGTCCTCATGATCCACCCCATCAGCCGTCGCATACAGCATATAATCCTCCAACACTTTTGCCACCTCCAACAGGATCCCACTACTGGCCACAGCATCCCATCTCCACCCCTTTCTGCTTTCCGCAGAGACCGTTCCCTCCACAAATTCCAGGTCAACACGTCCCTTCCCAGCCAAACCACCCCTCCCCAGGTACATTCCCCTGCAACGGAGGAGATGCAACACCTGTCCATTTACCTCCCCCCATGACTCCATTTAAGGACCCCGACTGTCTTTTCAGGTGAGGCAGAGGTTCACTTGCATCTCCTCCAACCTCATCTACTATATCTGCTGTTCCAGGTGTCAACTTCTGTACATCGGCGAGACGAAGTGCGGCTCAGCGATCGTTTCACTGAACACCTCCGCTCAGTCCGCCTTAACCTACCCGATCTCCTGGTTGCTCAGCACTTTAACTGCCCTTCCCATTCCCAACCTGACCTTTCTGTCCTGGGCCTCCTCCATTGTCAGAGTGAGGCCCAGCGCAAATTGGAAGAACAGCGCCTCATATTTTGCTTGGGTAGCTTACACCCCAGCAGGATGAACATTGACTTCTCTAACTTCAAATAGCCCTTGCTTTCCGTCTCTCTCCATCCCCTCCCCCTTTGCCAGTTCTCCCACCAGTCTTACTGTCTCCGACTACATTCTATCTCTGTCCCGCCCACTCCCCTGACATCAGACTGAAGAAGGGTCTCGACCCGAAACTTCACCAATTTCTTCTCTCCAGAGATGCTGCCTGTCCCGCTGAGTTACTCCAGCATTTCGAGTCTACATTGACCCAATTTGTATGTCACACTTGCCAGTGTTTGGTCCAAATACCTCTAAACCTTTCTTACCCATGTACTTGCCCAGGTGTATCCCTATATTTGTCCAAATGCATCCATGTACTTGATCTCACAGTCAATAAACAGTTTGCTGTTGCAAGGTAGCACCTACAACATCCAAACTGCACAAAGCTAGCTCCCGTGACTGGAACGTGATAATGACCTGACTATCTCCTAAACTCATCAACATCTTGTATAACGGCAACATGATGTCCCAACTTCTGTACTCAATACTTTGCCTGATGTAGGCCAATGTGCCGAAAGCCTTTTTGACCACCCTATCTACCTGTGACGCCACATTAAAGGGTTTTCTCTCTCACCTTTGGCCCATCAGCTGCCTTTTAGGTCTTTCTGCAATATCATCTAAACCAACAAATAATTTGCAGTAGTCAATTGACATGTCAGCATGCATTTGCTATATGGGAGGAAACCAGAGCAACTGGGGGAAGCCCACACCTGCAGAACGAGCGTTAAATTCCAGCACCAAAGGACATTTAAAAGCGGCATGGTGGTGCAGCACCAGAGACCCGGGTTCGATCCCGACTATGGGTGCTGTCTGTACAGAGTTGGTTCGTTCTCTCCGTGACCGAATGGGTTTTCTCCAAGATCGTCGGCTTTCTCCCACACTCCAAAGACATTGGTTAATTAGACAATAGACAATAGACAATAGGTGCAGGAGTAGGCCATTCGGCCCTTCAAGCCAACACCGCCATTCAATGTGGTCATGGCTGATCATCCCCAATCAGTACCCCGTTCCTGCCTTCTCCCCATATCCCCTGGAGGGCCTCGGTGCCAGGGCAACGAGGGCTCAGATCTAAACCATTGGCTGAGGCATTCATTCCGGGAAGAGATAGGGCGAGATGCTGTGTGAGATTAAGATGCCAAGCAGCTTTGTTTGGAATATGGAAAGAATGAAGCCGGAAAAGGATGTCGAACTCATGAGGCTCCTTGTTTGCAGCAGACAGTGTTTAATTTGCAATGCTGTCACCTACCCTTCTATTATCTCATTAACTGTCTAAGTTTTAAAATCGTTCTTGTCAACCAGCCAGGCTGCACTTGCTTGTGGGTCTTGCCTCTTTCTCTGCTATTTATTCTTGATTTTATTTCCCAATGATCCATTTACCATAGTCTTACTGAGGAAGCTACACACGGACCGCTGAAGCTCTTTTCACTAATCCTCAACAACTTTTTTTCTTCTCCGAAAAGGCTCCGTTCATTTGGGTGTGTTTCATTTTTTCAAAAAGCAGTAACAACATCCTGTGTTGTGGGTGTCAACAAACATTCCAGTGTGGTGCTGATGGATTGCGGCATTGTTCAGAGTGCTATCTTGTGGCAGGGAGCAAAGCTTTAGTAAGTGTGCACATAGAACGTAGAACAGTACAGCGCATGAACAGGCCATCCAGCCCACAATATCCGTGCCAATCACATTGCCAACTTAAACGAATCACCTCTGCCTGCACGTGATCCACAACCCTCCGTGTTAAAAACTTGCCCCGCACATCTCCTTTAAACTTTGCCCCTCTCACATAGCTATAGATACATAGATACATAAATACATAGACAATAGGTGTAGGAGTGGGCCATTCAATATGATCATGGTTGATCTTCCACAATCAGTTCCCGGTAATTCCATATACACCGTGCCACCCTTCTCCATCCCTTTTGAAGGGTCAGCTGAGATTACATGCCGGATTGAACTCATCACAGCCAGGAAACATGGGTCAGCGAGCTACAATCTGAGCCCATTAAGAGTTCTGCAAGAGATCGAGATAACTGAGATAGGGCACGGACTTTGGAAATAATCACATGATCTGAGCTCAGACTAGTTTAGTTTAGAGATGCAGCGTGGAAACAGGCTCTTCAGCCCTCCATGTCTGTGCCAACCAACAATCACCCCGGACCCTAGTTCTTTTCTACACTTTAGTTTAGTTTAGTTTAGAGATACAGCGTGGACACAGGCCCTTTGGCTCACCCAGTCCGCTCTGACTAGCGATCACCCCGTGAACTCCAGGGGCAATTTACAGAGGCCAATTAACCTACAAACCTGCAGGTCTTTGGATTGTGGGAGGAAACCGGAGCATCCGGAGAAAACCCATGCGGTCACAGGGAGAACGTGCAAACTCCGCACAGACAGCACCTGTGGTCAGGATCAAAGCTGGATCTCTGGTGCTGTGAGGCAGCAAATCTACCACTGCGTTACTGTGCCGCCCTTGTTCTTGATGCAGAAAGGTACCAACATGCCACTTGCCAGTGTCAGGAGAACGTTGCAGTTTAGATAAGATAACCATGGCTTTGGTATTCACAACCCAAGCTAAAACATTGACAAATATTTGTTTTGTTTATTGGTCAAAGTTCTGTGGAAAATGTTGTATCATGTGCCATGCAGCCACACACAAGTTTAATTTGTCAAGCAGTATATCCTGAGTTCATGCTTTTTATTATCTCTAGACTGTTCCTGTTAAGGACTCCAGCACACAATATACAAATATAAAGACACAGTGCATCCATACAACCATCCTACCAACAACTGGAGAGTGGTCCTGATCTACTATCTACCTAATTGGAGACCCTAGGACTATCTTTAATCGGACTTTACCGGACTTTAAACATTTAATGAAACATTTATCTTTCGCTGAATTCCGCATAAGTACATTGTGGACGGCTCGATGGTAATCATGTACAGTCTTTCTGCTGACTGGATAGCTCACAACAAAAAGCTTTTCACCACACCTTGGTATATGAGGCAATAAACTAAACTAAACGTTACTATCCTAAACTAAACTAAACTAAACTAAACTATACTAAAGTAAACTAAAGTAAACTAAAGTAAACTAAACTGAACTGTTACAAAGGGAACAATAGGGCTGAGTGGTGCAGCAGTAGAGTTGCTGCCTTGCAGCATTCAGAGACCTGGGTTTTATACTGACCTCGGGTGCTGTCTGTGCGGAGTTTGCACGTTCTCCCTGTGACCACCTGGGTTTTCTCCGGGTGCTCTGGTTTCTTACCACATCTCAAAGACGTGTGGGTTTGTAGGTTAATTGGCCAAAGGGCCTGTTTCCACATTATCTCTAAAAGTAAAATTAAAAACAAATATACAGCTTTATAGTATTTTTTAAATTCAGAATTATAAGTAAAAAATAAAGAATGTCTGAAGAAGTGTCCTGACCTAAAACATTACCTATCCGCAAATGCTGCCTGGCCTGCTGAGTTACCCCAGCATCTTGTGCATTTTTTGTAAACCAGCATCTACCACCTTCCCTTCCACCCCTGCAACGGAGTGTTCCAGATGCTACGGTCAAGCAAACGCCTCCGTTGCCATGCTGTGAGAACGGAGAGGTTGAGAAGGAGTTTCTTCCTAGAGGCCATTAGGACTGTAAACTCCTATCTCACCAGGGACTAACTTTACTGTACCACTCTACTGTTTTTTTTTTAAATTTCCCTTTTTCCTTCCGCCCACAATATTTAATATGTAAAAGAAAATGTGATTCTGTTCCATTCTGTTTGTAGTTTGTTTGTTTGTTTGTTTTTTTGCACAAAGTCCACGAGCATTGCCACTTTTCACTTCACTGCACATCTCGTATGTGTATGTGACGAATAAACTTGACTTGACGACTTGACCATTCCTTGTATCCCCTAACAAACATGTCAGTGCTTAAGAGTCATAGACTCATAAAGTCATACTACATGGAAACAAGCCCTTCAGCCCAACTTGCCACACCGACCAACATGTCTGTCTACACTAGTCCCACCTGCCTGCCTCCCGTCTACACTCTAGTCCCATCCTGCCTGCCTTTGGATTGAACCATATCCAACTCTTATCCGTCTTATGGGACCAGACATATACCCGGCTTTCAAAATGGAAGATTTTTAGCGTTTTTAAACGTTCAGCGATTGAAGGTCGCGAGTTTGCGCCTACCACACTATTTTCTTGCAGAAAAAATAGGGAGGGTTACTCATTCTCTGCGAGATAATCTTATTGCGGGAGATATTTCCCCCCCCCTCACCTGTAAACCTAAAGTGATAATATGAAAAGCTTTACTGATTAAACCCATATACATAAACTTATATGATTGTGTCCCGACTGCGTTGATCCGCATCCTCTGGAGGACCACTGGGCTAAGTTGTTGCTGGCTGTGAGTCTCTGGGATAAGATCAAATAGAACAAGTTGTCCGACGAACTTTAGGCTGTAGCATCGGGGAGTGGCTTCTGTCATACGCAAGGGGGAGAGAGCAGGACCCATTCCTTCTCTCCACCGATGCTGCCTGTCCCGTTGAGTTACTCCAGCATTTTGTGTCTATCTTCGATTTAAAACAGCATCTGCAGTTGTTTCCTACACAGACAAATGTGAAAGATTGGCTTGAATTGAGGGCAGTTGCACTTATATGTGGCCAACTTTGGTTTGTGTCAACAATTGAAGACTGATTGTTTTAGTGATGTTATCTGCCCCATTACACTGTCTGCTGTTTGTCAGCTCTGCAGACAAGTTACCAATGTTAACAGACCAAACAGAGGACGAACGTGTACGTCTCATAGGTGAAGACAATTAAAAAAAAACCTTTGGAAGAACAGATATAGGTTTAAGGTGTGGGAAGAAAGATTTAATAGGAACCTGAGGGGTAACTTTTTTACACAAAGGTGGTGGATATATGGAACTAGCTGCCGGAGGAGGTAGTTGAGGCAGGTACTATCACAATGTTTAAGAAATATTTAGATAGGTAAATGGATAGGATAGGTTTAGAGGGGTATGGGCCAAATGTAGGCAGGAGGGACTAGTGTAGATGGGGCATGTTGGTCAGTGTGGGTAAGTTGGGCTGAAGGACCTGTTTCTGTGCTGTGTGACTATGAGAACAAGAGAAAGAAAAATGTGCAAACCAAACCCTGGAATGGAGTAGGATTTGCATATCTGAGGTGCTTTGGGTGAAGATATTTTGGGTTGGGACTTTTCTTGACACGGACTCCCGCCCTGAAGTCTGAGAAAGGGTCCCGACCTGAAACGTCACCTTTCCATGTTCTCCAGAGATGTCGCATGGATTGCTGAGTTACTCCAGCACTTTGTGCCCTTTTTTTTAATTACAAACCAGCATCTGCAGTCTGTTTGCCTAATTTTTATTTGAATTGACTCAACCAAAATTGACTCATAAGATGGTTAATACACAAAAGGGCCCGACCTGAAACGTCACCTTTCCATGTTCTCCAGAGATGTCGCATGGATTGCTGAGTTACTCCAGCACTTTGTGCCCTTTTTTTAAATTACAAACCAGCATCTGCAGTTCCTTGTTTCTACGAGTGATCGGTAGCTACGGGTGAGGGGGGGGGGGGGGGTTGCTTGGCCGATGAGTGGAGTGAGTGACAAGGGCTGGAGATGAAAAGGAAACAAAAGGGTGTGAGGTAAGGATAGTGGGATGGTGGGTTACGTAGCGAGGCAGGCCCATAGCATCGGAATCCACTCCCACTAGCAGCCGGGATAGCCCAGAGAAGGATTCGGTGCCCGTGTGGTATGTTGATATGCCAGTCATGAGCTCTGGCCTCTGAGGAGCTTAACAGGAGGATAAACCAAAGCCTTGAATGCCACAAATATGAAATTAAACATCTGTGGCTGGGAGCTAACAGACATTTGCAAAGATAATAATGATCCACAATAAGTGCAGTGGCCTCTAAAGCTGCAACATTTTTTGGCAAGCGAAATACAATATTAGGTGAGCCTATCTCAGGTTTGTTGTTGTGTATCTTCAGTAAACAGCTGCAATCAAATCTCAAATGTTTCAGGCAAGATAAGAGGATCCTTCCTGCTGAGGATTGAGTGCATCTTTTTCCATTTCCACCCGCTCCCTCAAAATGGGTGCACAGTCATAGAGTCATCGTCATACAGCGTGGAAACAAACCCTTCAGCCCAACTTGCCCATGCCAACCAACTACACTAGTCACACCTGCCCACACTTTGCCCATAACCCTCTAAACTAATCCAATCCATGTACCTGTCCAAATATCTCTTAAACCTTATGGTAGTACCTGCCTCAACTCCCTCCTCTGGCAGCTCGTTCCATGCACCCATCATGCTTTGTGTAAAAATGTTACTTTTCAGGTTGCTACTAAATCTTTCCCCCCTCACTTTAAATCTATATCCACTGGTGCACGATTCCCCTCCTCTGTCCATTTACCTGATCTATTTCTCTCCTGATCTTGTATACTACAGGAGGATGATCACCCCTCATCCTCCAGCAGTCCATGGAATAAAGTCCTCCACCTCTCCCTCCAGCTCAGGCCTTCGAGTCCTGGCAACATCTGGTAAATCTTTTCTACACCCTTTGCAACTTGACGACAGGCAGATGGGATTGGTGTAGATGGGGCATGTTGTCGGTGGAGGCAAATTCGGTTGAAGGGATTGTTTCCACGCTGTATGACCTTGTGGCCCTATGACTCTATAATCACAGCCTATAATACAAAAATTATATTTTAACTAAAGACACTCATGACAGGACAATGCAGTTACGTTCTTCAAGCAGTGTTTACGGAGGAGTTTCGCGATACCCACTGCATCTTTCCTTATCCGCTGGTAAACCTCATGGTCGTTAGATCTGGAAGGAACGGGAAGGCTGTTTTGTGACTGAGATAACTGAAAGAAATGCCTTACTCTGCAAAATAAAAAATGCTCTTAACTTTGCTATTTTTGAAACAGGGCAATGTTCATCAAGTTAACACTGATCACCCTCAGCCTCTGCTGACCGCGTTCTTTAATTTAGTTTAGAGATACATAGTGGAAACTTCAGACCATCAAATCCATGCCGACCATCACTCACTCGTGCCCTAGTTCTATCCTACATGCTGGGGACAATTTTACAGAAGCCAATTAACCCCCAAACCTGTACATCTTTGGTGTGGGAGGAAACCGGAGCATCCGGCGAAAACCCACTTGGTCACAGGGAGAACGTACAAACTCTGTACAGAGAGCACCCGTAGTCAGGATCGAACATGGGTCTCTGGTGCTGTAAGGCAGCTACTCTACCATTGTGGCACTCTGCCACCCAGCTTTGGAAAGGATATCATTAAGCAGAAAGGGGAGCAAGAAACACATTCACAATAATGTTATCAGGATGGAAGGGTTATAGTGGTTGAGTATTTAACATGATGGAAGCCATTACTAACATCAGCATTGTGCTACGTGTGCAGTGGAGTGGGCCGCTGGAGGCCTTGCAAGTGCAAGAGCCTGGGCATGGCTGGACTGAGGGCCGCTGCAAGAGGCTGAGCACGTGGACCGGACACGGTCTGCGGTGGCACAGAGTGGCAGACTAGTGGCGGAGGATACCAAAGGCCACCCTTGGTCAGGCAGACCCTGTAACACTGCCATGACAACGGGCCTTCGTGGTCAGGTTAAGAATTCCGCACCTACAACAGCTGGAATTTGAAAATGCCGTCAATTCTACCCACTCTGTATACTGTCTCAGTGTACTACTGCTATACACTTGTGCTGCATCCAAGATGTGCTTATGTATACTAAACTGTATACAAGGATGGATTTCATTCTACCTGACAAGTAAAGTACCATTGAAGTGTTACATTGAAGGAGTTCTTCATAAGTTCATGTGCTAGGAGCAGATATACACCAGTCGGCCCATCAAGTCTACTCCGCCATTCAATCATGATTAATCTATTTTTCCCTCTCAACCCCATTCTCACACCTTCTCCACATAGTACCCTTACTAATCAAGAATCTGTCATTCTCTGCCATACAAATATCCATTGACTTGGCCCACTGCCGTCTGTGGCAATGAATTCCACAGATTCACTACTGTCTGACTAAGGAAATTCCTCCTCATCTCCATTTTAAGTACATCCTTTTGTTCTGAGGCTATGGCCTCTGGTCCTAGTCTCTCCCACTCGTGGAAACATCCCCGCCACATTCACTCTATCCAGGCCTTCCACTCTTTGTTAAGTTTCAATGAGGTCCCACCTCATCCTTCCAAACTCCAGCGAGTACAAGCCCAGTGCCGGCAAATGCTCAGTACATGTTAACCCAATCGTTCCTGGAGGTTCTTGGAGAGCAGGTGTCCATGTAGAGGGACCATTTTGCCTGGGAAAACCTTCCCAATAATTCACGCATTCACCTGATAACATTAACACACGTCGTCTGCCCCCACCCAACAAAAAGCTGACAAATGGAAAATACTTCTTACAGCACTGCTGGGAGAGAGAACATATGGAGCTGGCAAACATCCAGAAACATAGCGGGGAGGAGGAATGGGATGAGCTGGAACTGTGACAATCGGAAAACAAAAGAGCACAGGTTTTATATTTTGGGTTCCTTTTCCACAGGGCTATTCCTTACTGCTTATTGTGGCTGATGATGTCTGCTAATATTTTTGTTCTCAGCGTTGACAAGGGTTTAATATGCACCCGTATCAAATCCCAGCAATGATAGTAAATGGAAACTATTTCACATCATGTGACATTCTAGCCTACCGCAACAGTTTTCAATGGCGACTTACATTTCACTGACTACCCACTTTTCTTGCAAACTGTAATTAAGGGAGCAATTTTAACCTTGTTGTCAGGTAGGGAGTTAAAATCAACCGTGCTGATGCTTTCTCATCTGGCTTGATACGTTCCTATCATTCAACCTCAAAATGTTTTAAAATACATTATCTAAGTACAATTTGTTGTTGTGGAACAAAGGGATTTTCCAAATGGTCCAGGAGAAGTTTTTTTTCTCAATTTTGTAGTTGATGCAGTGAAATAAAGTTGAATAGGGAAAGGTTCATCAGTTTATCAGTTCTAGGAGCAGCATTAGGCCATTCGACCCTTCAAGTCTACTCTGCTATTCAGTCGTGGCTGATCTATCTTTTCCTCTCAGCCTCATTCTCCTGCCTTCTCCCCATAGCCCCTGACACCCATGCTAATCAAGAATCGATTAATCTCTGACTTAAAAATATCCATTGACATGTCCTCCATAGCCGTTAGAGCTTAATGCGTGAGATGGAAGCACAAGGATCTGCAGATGCTGGAATCTTGAGCGTGGACTCGGTGGGCTGAAGGGTTTATTTCTGAAGCGTGTATCCCGAAACTAAACTGATCCATATCCCTCCATCCCCTGTATGGCCATGTGCCTATCCAGACGTCTTTTAAACACCACTATCATCTCAGCCTCCTCCACCGCCCCCAGCAGCGTGGTCCAGTCACCCACCGTTCTCTGTGCAAGACACATGCCCCGCACATCTCTTTTAAACTTTGCTGTTCTGCTCATCCCAATTTTAATGGGAAGTAGATGTGATTCAAGCTCTGGATTAGGGAACTTATCAGGAATCAGTGCTGATCTAAACTTTCCACCAAAACACGGAATCATCAGACCTCACTGCATAGAAAGCCACTCACACATCTCCACCATACTGGCCAAGAGGTTTTATGTGAGAGTTTTGTTTCGACCCCAGCTCTTGGTCCAAAGTCCCGCAAGTCAAGAGCTTAGGTCAGAAGGATTCCTGCCTCCATTATCATTCAAGACCCTGGCTTTCAGTCCATCACCACTCATATGGCGGCACAGTGGTGCAGCAGTAGAGTTGCTTCCTTACAGCACCAGAGACCCGGGTTCGATCCTGACTACGGGTGGTGTCTGTACGGAGTTTGTACCTTCTCCGCATGACCGCATGGGTTTTCTCTTGGTGCTCCGGTTTCCTCCCGCATCCCGAAGACGTGAAGGTTTGTAGATTAATTGGTTTCTGTTAATTGCCCTTAGTGTGTGGGATAGAACCAGTGTTGGTCGGTGGTCATTGGCCGGTGCTGCCCCGGTGGGCTGAAGGGCCTGTTTCCACGCTGTATCTCTAAACTAAACTAAACTAAACTAAACAAGTTGAAGCCTTTATTCATAAAGCAAGGCTAAAACTGCAACGATAATCGGTGTTGGCTCACTGTTCATTTACCAGAATGAGCAGGGACATTTTGGATCTGCAGAGTGGGATATCTTCTGCAGACATGTGTGTACCCAATCTACAGATAAAATCACAGCAGAAAGCTGTGAGTAAAATTATCTACAACATTTTTTTTGAAGGAATTGCAAAAGGTCAGATTTATTTCCACAGAAATATCAGGACGCAGAACATCAGTGGCAACAGGAAAAAAAACTTGTGATTGGAGCAAGCTCACAGTGATGTGTATATCTACTCACACCAGTCAGTGCTCTGCACATCATTCAGTGCTTGTGTTTTTTTAATCAATAATTCATTGTGGCCCATAGAGTCATAGAGTCATGCAGCGTGGAAACAGGCCCTTTGGTCCAACTTGCCCATGCCGACCAACAAGGCCCATCTACACCAGTCCCACCTTTAAGGGCCTGTTCCACTTTCACGACCTAATTCACGACCTCTGCCGAGTTTGCCCTTGACTCATACTCGCAGCATGGTCGTCACGAGGTCGTAGGAGGTCGTAGGTAGGTCATGATGCTAGTCGTAGGTATTCGTGGCATCAAGTAGGTCGGGGCGTTTTTCTAGCCTGATGAAAAATGTCCACGAGTAAAAAAGGTCATGAATTAGGTCATGAAAGTGGGACAGGCCCTTTAGACTTTAGAGATACAGTGTGGAAACAGGCCCTGTTGCTCACTGAGTCCGCGCCAACCAGCGATCACCCCGTACACTAACACAATCCTACACACTGGGGACAATTTATAGAAACCTATAAACCTGTATGTCTTTGGAGTGTAGGAGGAAACCTGAGCACCTGGAGAAAGCCCATGCAGTCACAGGGAAAACATCCAAACTCTGTACGGACAGCACCCGTAGTCAGGTCAAGCAGCAACTCTACTGCTGTGCCGCTGTGCCACCTGCCCATGTTTGACCCATATCACTCAAAAGCTTTCCCATCCATGTACCTTGGCTCCCAGTCTTGAATTAATGAATCAATATCTGGTCAGTGGGAGAGCCCTGTGGCACAGCTGGTAGAGCTGCTGCTTCATGGTGTCGGAAACCCAGGTTTAAATCCCACATTGGACACTGTCTGTGTGGAATCTGCATGTTCTCCCTATGACTGTAAAAGTTTTCCCTCACATCCTAACGATGGTCTCTGTGAATAGTCCTGGTATGTCCATTCCCCAAATGTGGGAGAATAAAAACAGGGTTAATGTAGGATTGGTGTTTGATGGTAATTTATTTGTCCCATGTACTGAGGTACAATGAAATTCATATATGTATTCTGTTCAGTACAGGTTTAGTTCAGCACTTAGATACACCTTAGATAAGCATCTCAGATACAATACACGTGTATAGCTGTAGTACACTGAGACAGTATATGCAGTCACCAATTTTGGCATCATTTTCATGTCCAAGTTGTTGTCAGTGCAGGGTTCTTGACCTGACCATGAAGGCCCCGTTGCTATGGCGGCGTTGCAGGGTCGGTCTGGCCAACCTTGGTGTCCTCTGCCGTTGCTCCACCACTGTGGGCCGTGTCCGATCCACATGTTCGGCCTCTTGGAGCGGCGTCCGGTCCAGCCGAGCCCCAGGCTGTTGCAGGGTCAATCCACCGTCGAGGCACTGCACATTTTGGGTGGAGAGCCTTCTTCAGACTGCCTGGACCACTGAGCTCCTCCAGCACTTTCTGTTTTGTTCAAGATTCCAACATCTCATGTCTCAATACAGTAGAGTTGCTACTTCACAGCGCCGAAGACCTGGGTTTGATCCTGACTATGGGTGCTGCCTGTACAGAATTTACACGTTCTCCCTGTGAGCATGTGGGTGATTCAATTTCCTCCCACATTCTAAAAGACGTGCAGGTTTTTAGGTTAATAGGTTTCTGTAAATTGTCTCTAGTGTGTAGGATAGAACCAGTGTAAGGGTGATCGCTGGTCAGCATAAACCCGGTGGGCTGAAGGGCCTGTTTCCACCCTGTGTCATGAAAAAAATAAGCTTGGTGACAATTTTTTTAAATTCAAACTCACAATGACTGGATTTCTCAAGGCATAATTTACAATGCAGCTTCTTGCTCAGGATGTGCTATATTTATGCTTTGAGGGTGAGATTGTAAAATCAGAGTGACAGATTCTCCTCGTGCACGGCAGAACAGCCTGTTTATAATCCGATCCAGCCTTGCATGGTGTTATGACTAAATATTATTTTTGGATGGGAGTGGACCCTTTACGATAGGTGCTTGAGCCTGGCGGAAGATTCACGCCTGAGCAGGGTTGTGTATGAGATGGTGGTGGAGCTGGTGCGGCTGCAGCTGCCCTAGGCTCTGGTTCACGCACTCTGTCCCAGCGCAAGCGCTCATATCACCACCACTGTGGCGAGGGGCTCTACGGGACTGACACCACGTGGCTGCGTGGAGCTCTAAGGGACTGACACCACGTACACGGGCGAAGTAACCGGCATACTGACAGGGTCTTGTGCGGGGCACCAACACACACACACGTGCACTCACACATACACACATACACTCACACAAACACGTGCACACATGCATACGAGCACATGCACACCCGCACAACACACACAGGGACACACGCGCACACACACACATGCACACACACACATGCACACACAGACACACGCGCGCACACACATGCACACACTCGCACACATGCACACACAGACACACACATGCACGCACACACACAAATACACACACACAGGTGCATACAGGCACATATGCACACACTCGCACACATGCACACACACACACACACACACACACACACACACACACACACACACACACACACACACACACACACACACACACACACACACACACACACACACACACACACACACACACACACACACACACACACACACACACACACCTATATACACAGAAATGTGCTCATGTACACACATAGAGATAGACACACATGCACACACACATGCACGCACACGCACACACATACACACACAGATGAACACACACAGATAAGCACACACACACACATGTATGGACATAAACACACACATATACACACAAATGCGATCACACACACAGGTAAGCGCACACTTGCAGATAAACATGTGCACACACATGCACACACACACACACAGATAAATACACACACATACACATAAACATGAGCTCACACACACACAAATATACAGATAGGTGCATGCACACACATACACATAGATAAACATGTGTGCATACACACACACACTCACAAACATTAACTAACTCACACACACACTCAGATAACTACACACATATTCACAAACACAAAAATACACACCAACACACCGCCACACACATATAGATGTACACATACATGCACACATACACAGAGAAAAACATATGCACACACAGATAAACACAGACGTGTTCACACACACACTCACACACACACATGCATAAATGAGCACCAGCATTATCTCGCACACATACATAAACATAGATACACACAAGTAAACATACGCACACTCAATAAATACATACTGATAACCTTGCTCACACAGAAATACACTCACATTCTTGCTAGCATCCGCACACTTTAATCAAAACACACCCACACACACAGACCCAGATGCACACAAACTCTCAATACACACTAAAACACAAATCCTCATGCTCTCTGTAGACGTGCAGACGTACCAACTCTCAGAATTTGAACACACTCGCACACTTCCTCATGCACACACGCACTCACTCCTTACACAGTTTTCCGTTGCGTTTTTCTCACATGCACAGATACACTCCCCCTCCACAAACTGCAGCAAATGTAAGCTTGAAGACATCTAATTACGTCTATTTCATTGGCAACAGGATAGGTATCTTCGCTGAGTATAATGAGAAATAATTATTATCTGCTTTGAAATTGTAGGAGAGAATGTGTCTGGGAAGTACTAAAACAGACACAGAGGAGAATGTTCGAAAGCATGACCTTTGCAAAATAGGATTGACTAAATATACTGTAGAAATCAATATAACTCCTTGCTGTGCAATGTCACTGAGTGGGATGCAAAGAATTGCACTGTTAATTGTTAAATCCAAATTACTAAACTGTGTTTGTTGTTCTGCGGGGCAGCATAGTGCCCACAGCAGAGATGAGACCATTTGGCCCATCGGACTTGTGCTGGTCTAGTTTAGTGTCGTTTAGAGGTACAGCACAGAAACTGTAGGAAGGAACTGCAGATGCTGGTTTAATACCGAAGGTAGACACAAAGTGCTGGAGTAACTCGGCGGGTCAGGCAGCATCTCTGGAGAAAAAGGATGGGCGACATTTTTTAGGTCAGGATCCTACTACAGACTGAAAAGTCATTTGAATTGGAAAGATCACCAATTATTTTTGTCCAGAGATGCTGTCTGACCCACTGAGTTACCCCAGTACTTAGTGTCTATCTTCAGTGCTGCGTCCCACCGAGTCCACGCTGACCATTGATCACCCGTTCATGCTAGTTCTATGTTATCCAACTTTCTCATCCACTCCCTATTAGGGGCAATTTACTGAGGGCCAATTAAACTACAAACCTTCACATCTTTGGGATGTGGGAGGAAACAGATGCTAATTTTGTACACCTCTATAAGATCACCCCACATCCTCCTGCGCTCCAAGGACAAAAGTTCTAGCCTGCTCAACCTCTCCCTATAGCTCAGCCCTCGAGTCCTGGCAACATCCTCATAAGATATCCCAAAGACCTTGTTTGAAGGGCTCTGTAAATTTTCTCTAATGTGTAGGGAGAGGGGGAGAAAATGGGATATTATCAAACTGGTGAGAACGGGTAAGGAAGAACTGCAGATGTTGGTTTAAATCAAAGTTAGACACAAAATGCTGGAGTAACACAGCAGGTGTGGCAGCATCTCTGGAGAGAAGGAATGGGCGACGTTTCGGGTCTGAAGAAGGGTCTCGACCCGAAACATCGCCCATTCCTTCTCTCCAGAGATGCTGCCTCACCCGCTGAGTTACTCCAACATTTTGTGTCTAGTGCTATTCATGTCTACTATATTCTGTTGTGCTGAAGCAAAGCAAGAATTTCATTGTCCTATCTGGGACACATGACAATAAACTCTCTTGAATCTTGAATCGAGTGTGAATGGGTGATGAATGATTGGTGTGGACTCCGTGGGCCCAAGGGCCTGTTTCACTGCTGTATCTTTCAATTAATTCAATCATTCAATTGTATATCATTGTTTTGTTTCAGTGGATCAGAACACTCACGGAATTGTGGCCCATCCAACGTAGCATTTGTGGCAGGATATTCAAACATTCTTTATGGATCGCAAACTCAAACACATCCTTTGTACTTCACTCACAGTGACTATGGTGCAGCAATAGAGTTGCCGCCTTATAGCGCCAGAGACCCAGGTTTGATCCTGACTACAGGTGCTGTCTGTACGGAGTTTGCACATTCTCCCCATGACCGTGTGGGTTTTCTCCGGGTGCTCCAGTTTCCTCCCACACTCCAAAGACGTGCAGCTTTGTAGGTTAATTGACCTCTGTAAATTGTCGCTCGTGTGTAGGATAGAACTAGTGTACGGGTGATTGCTGGTCGTTGTAGACTCGGTGAGCTGAAGGGCCTGTTTCCATGCTCTAAAGAGACAAAAGGACACTAAAGAGGAAGGTGAGAGGCAAGTTTTTCACACAGAGGGTGGGTGTGTGCAATGATCTGCCAGAGGAAGTAGTTAAAGTAGACAAAATGACAACATTTAAAAGACACTTGGACAGGTACATGATAAAAAAAATTGTTCTTTGTACCTTTTCATACCTCGTTTCCTTCTCCCCTGCCACTGAGTGTGAAGAAGGGTCTTGCCCCAAAATGTCACCGATTCCTTTTCTCCAGAGACGCTGAGTTAGTTTTATTTTTTTACTTTTGGAGATACAGTGCGGAAACAATACTTTGGCACACTGAGCCTGCGCCAATCAGCGATCCCCGTACATTACCACTATCCTACTGTGTCTAGGGACAATTTACTGTTATACCATGTCAATTAACCAACAAATCTGTACGTCTTTGGAGTGTGGGAGGAAACCAGAGATCCTGGAGAAAACCCACACAGGTCACGGTGAGAACATATAAACTCCATACAGACAACACCAGTAGTCACGATAGAACCCGGGTCTCTGGCGCTGTAAGGCAGCAACCCTACCGCTGCACCATTCTGCCACCCACCATTACTCCAGCAATTTGTGTCTATCTTCGTTGTAAACTAGCATCTGCAGTTCCTTCCATATAACATTATAAGAAAGCTTTGGAGGGATATTGGCCAAATGTGGGCTAGTTTAGAGGGGATATCTTGGTCGGCATGGGCGAGTTGGGCCAGAAGGCCTGTTTCCGTGCTGGATATCTCTGACTGTGCAGAGGGACACCACAAATGCGGTGCGGGGAAAGGCCACAGATGAACTCTGCTGCTGTTACAGACTGTTACCGGGCAAGAGTCTGATTTAAAAGGAGCCTTCAGCTGCTTTGCTCGAGGAATGTATGCAGGGAAGAAAATTGATGTTTTGCTGACGTAATGTCAATGGAATGATCTGGAAATAGCAATGTATGAATGCTCTGTATTATTTGTGAGTTTTATGAATAGAGTAATATTTTTTGAGATTATAAGAAGCTTCAAGATGGCAACAAACGTCAGGCCTATCAGAGACACACACGTGTTGTGAGCAAGTGGAATCCA